>NC_071087.1:111960997-112295997 GCF_027358695.1 Spea bombifrons | reverse complement strand
TTTTTAGTTAGCAGCAACAATGTTATCATGTATGTCTTGTGCATGTGTGTATGTGAGTATATAGTGGACATGTCTATATTGTGTGTGAATACATGTCATATATAACAAAACAAAACTGCCATAAAATGTGTTAATATTGTTAAGAAAACATATTGCCAGACATGTACGCGATCTACTGATTATTGTCAAGCAAGAAGTCACATCTATTGCACAGTAAATAATAAGTAAACGGAAAAATGCATAAGCAGAATTCAAACATGCATTTTCAAGTGGGGCACAATGTGAACTAAGGGATCACTCAGCTATCAAGGTACATATGATAGGTGTAGTGTCTCTTTATCAATGCATTGGGAAAGGCTGAGCTGGCCCTGTGGAATGCATATATATTGCACAGACATGTATTTTATATATTTTTGTTTAGGTGTAAACGTTATAAAAATACACGAGGCAATATTAATTGCAACTGAAATTGGATGAATTTAGTGATGTGAATGTATATTGCAGGGGCAGGATGGCTGGTTTAACCAGGGCTGTTTACAGAAACTATGTACTGCTTTTTTTCCTTAGACATGCTGAAAGATCTAGTCTTGCAAAGGTATGTATGAATATATATTTAGCTAGGCACACTCGACTAATACCCGGTTCACTATTAAACACATGTTTCTTTTTTTCCAGATCGAAACATAGAATTTGACTACAGATAAGAACCATTTGGCCATCTAGTCTGTTCCTAGATGTCAAGACTCAAACCTTAATCAGTCCTTGATCTTGTCTTAGATTCAGGATAGCTGTATGCCTATCCCATACATGCTTAAATTCCCTCATTGTGTTAGCCTCTACTACATCTGATGGAAGGCTGTTCCATTTATGCACCACCTTCTTCGAGGCTGCTCACAGCCAGAGGGAAAGCTGCGGTAGAGCTAAGGAGGGATTGGGTAAGGGAGGAAGTATGGATATATACCTGTATGTACTTTAGAGTGTATAAGTGTGTGTAAGCATGTATGTATGTGTGTCAGCATGCATATGCATGTATAAGTGTGTGGGAGCATAGTTGTGTATGTATGTGTTTGTGAGCTTGGATGTGCATGTTTTTGTATGTGAGCATGGATGTGTCTGTGTTAGTGTGTATGAGCATGGGTGTGTAAAAGTTTGTGTGTGAGAATGGATATGTATATGTAAGTGTGTGAGCATGGATGTGTTTTTTCATTAAATGTCTCAAAAAAGAGAAGCTATCGGGACAATACCCTCCTCAGTACTGCTGACAATTTTTTCAGATCTTGATCTAGGACAGTTCTCTGAACCTTAATTTATCTCGTACTTAATTTATGTGAACATGTTCATTTTAGTTGGAGGGGTGCAGGGGTTAACTGGGGTGTAAAGAAATTGTAGGTTTCGAAAATTGTCCTGCACTTTGAGATTATTACTCCGAAAACATGTTTGTTGTTTTATTAAAACTTCCTATCATAAAGGCCAAACATTCTATAGAGTCTAAGGCACTATAGTAAACACCCTTCACAGCTAATTCAAAACAAGACAAAAAATAATTTAGGCAAAATTTGGCTATTCATAACAGTATCACATCAGGAAAGTAATGGGACAACAATAATGTGTTTCTTTGTGTATGTATACTAATGTTGCTTAGGCATAGCATCAAAAGCGTAAAAGGTTTAAAAATGTACTTATTTAATAATTGGATGACGTTTATTGGCTATCATCCAGATGATCATAGCAGGTGTGTGTAATGCAAACTTGCTATTATTGTACTTTTAGCTAGATTTTGTCTTTGATCACAAGCTTTAAAAGGATTGCAAGAATGCTCCCTAACTCTGAACGTGTCACCATTGTTTCAGAAGCATGTCTCTACTTGTTTCGGAGGTGCTATGCATCCCACTTCATTGAAAATAAGCAACACAAAGATGCCTAAGAACAAGAGGACAGAGAGGTATAGACTTGATCTACTCTCATGTACGAACTCTTCAGCCCATAGCAAGCTGCAATATGCTGCTCCCCATGCACATGCTAAATACACTATATGGACAAAAGTTTTGGGACCATTACGCCAACAGAGACTTTTATGACATTGCATTCTAAATACATAGACATTAATATGTAGTTGGTCCCCCTTTGCAGCTATAACGGCTTCCACTCTTCTGGGAAGGCTTTTCACAAGATTTTGGAGTGTTGGAAACCATCGTGCAAAATGTCTTGGTATGCTAAAGAGGACATACTAAGACATTTTGGACAACACTATGCTTCCAACTTTGTGGGAGCAGTTTGAGGAAGGCCCTTTTCTATTCCAGCATGACTGTGTCCCAGTGCTCAAAGCAAGGTCCATAAACACATGGTTGGGTGAGTTCGGGGTGGTAGAACTTGACTGACCCCCACAGAGCCCTGATCTCTACCGTATCAAACAACTTGGGATGAACTGGAATTGAGATTGCGAGCCAGGCTTTCTCGTCCAACATCAGTGCCTGATCTCACAAATGTTCTGCTGGAAGAATGGGCAAGAATTCCTACAGAAACACTCCAAAATCTCGTGGAAAGCTTTCCCAGAAGAGTGGAAGCTGTTATAACTGCAAAGAAGGGACCAACTACATATTAATGTCTATGTATTTAGAATGCAATGCCATAAAAGTCCCTGTTGGTGTAATGGTCAGGTGTCCTAATACTTTACACAAGCTGTATCTGGCAGTCAAATTGAAATGCCCTCTAAGTAAGCATGATTCCTTGTAAAAGTTGACGTTTTAACCCCATTAGCCACATTTCAGTCAAGGGGCTCATCCTGCATCTACGTAAGAGCAACTCTATTCATCACTGTTACTGTGGCAGCAGGCTGCCCGTACAGTGCCGGCTCAGTACAGTATTCCCTCATGTAGCTTACGTAAAATCTACTTTTCACTTAGCTTAAGCACAACTCCCTTGTCTCTCTCTATCTCTCTCTCTCTCTCTCTCTGTTAGTCACCCTTCCTTTTTTCTATGCGGTAACCGTAACAATACATGGCAGTTTGCCTCAACCCAAGTGATAGCTTTAGTCATTGTTTCCTGCAACATTTAGAATGTCAGTCATACCAAGACTAAAAAGACCCTTTAGTTTTTAATCCTATAACTATCTATAATACCAAATTCATATAGTGATTAACCACATGCGGCACCAAGCCCAACCAGTGATTAAAATTATGCTAAAAAGAAAACAGCTAATGTGTAAATTTGGTACCATCTAGCCATTGATTTCTATGAAATAGAGTGTGTAGCCCCAAATATTAGCCCATCAGTAAAACCTTGAGTCTCAAGCTGTAACCCTGTGATAGACATATAGACATGCAATGGGGTGAACTAGGACGCTTACCAGTGAATGGGTTAAGCCATTTTCCCTATGAGCTGTGGTAATGTGGGACTAGGGGGGCTTGTCAATTCGTGCCCCTGAAGCTCCCGACAGGAATGTGATAAGAGTGGGCGTTACTGCAAAGATTCAAGGGCCCTCTCGGCTGTTTTGTTATAAGCTGACAAGCAACTTGTTTTATGAGCTGGGAATCCCCAGTCTAAGCTGAAAAACTACACTTTGTCATTACACCTCCATCCTGTCCTATAAAAGTCGGGAATATCACTGCAGCACCGCGTTCATGCCTGTTACATGACCTCTGTCAGGTGAATCTCAGTGCTGGAGGCTCTCTAATTCCCATATCCAACACCCTACTCTATATCTGTCATGTACACTCAGGCCCCTGCTTTCTTACCTTTACTGGCCACTTACAGATCTACTCTGTAAAACAATTAATATAAAGTCTCAGACCTTACTTGATCCTTGGCATTATGTACAGGATAGACTTTTGTGTACCCCACATTTGCATTCATAATTGTATTAACCTGGACCACATCTGCCAGAAGGCTATTCCACTTATCAACCATTGAAGAGATACTTTCTTATGTTACATCAAAAATCCTTGGCCATCTAGCTTTAGACTACCATCTCTGGCCCTAGTGCTTCTCCATACCCAGTAAATACCATTTACAAAACACTTTCTAAGGCAAAATCACTCTATATAGCCTTATATTGCTTAGCCTGCCATTATGTTGAAGCACCCCAAGTTTGGCAAGTCCTATCTATTTTTTTCACGGATATATTGCTTACCAATTAGCCGAATCAGTGGGAATCCTTAGCATTTCAAAGCCTTCTCTGGACACCATCAATGAGGCACCTGTGTGGCAGGTAGGGCTGCTCAATCCTAAAGTTTGGTCAGAGCCTGCAAATATGCACAGCAAAAAAATATACAGAAAGTGGAGCACACAACCTAAAAAGCATAAATGGCAAACACATTCAGATTCCCTGGTAGCTGCTAGAATAATAATGACCAATGCTATTTGCGTAGCTTACACGAAACTGCAGGGACGTTGACCAAAACATAATCAGATGCATCTCCAGATTATGGAAATAGCCCATAGGTTTTTATGGGTTTTGTGAGCACAAAGTGGAACATGCCCATTCCTTTTTCCAAACCTTATATTTATAAATTGTATTTTGTGAACCCTGTGTCTCATTTGGGATTGTGTAACAGCCCACCAGCTTGAAAACACTGGAGAGCAGACAACCCATGGTACTTTACCAAGGGAATTCGGACACCATTCTCTACCAGCAAAATTAGTTCTAACGTTAAGTGTGGGTGTGTTGTTTTTTTGTTACAAACACCACTGCTACTTTTTGCACTGAAATACACCAGTATTTTTTCAGCTACAGCTTTACAGAAATCGCCTACACACATAGGTTTTGAACATTGCCATTTGTTTCAAATAAATGGCAACTTTCTTATACCAAATTATAATTTTGCAGTTAACTAAATAAGGCACTGGTCAGCCCAGTCAACACCCCCCATGTGCTAATTCTAATCTGTTATGCACTTTGGTAAGGGGCATTTTTCCATCTAGCACATGTTGTCACAATGGACTCATTGTGTGTCATGGACAACGTACACACATCCTTGCGGTCTGTGTACATGAATGCCAATAACTCATTAAGGCGCAAGACCATAACAGAACCCCAACTATGTCTGGTCTGTACCAGCTGCTTTGGGAGACCTTTACCTGTACAGACTCATAGGCCATGATCTCAAATAAAAAAATAAAGGAACACGTGTAATAGTTGTCCACGCACATAGGATACCCATAATTAAGAAGGAGATAAGGTCCCAGACAATTTTACCACTTGTCCCCACAGCCTGCCAGGGCACCCTGATAGATTTAAGCACTAGTTCTTCCCCTCATCAATCCGAAAGGAGAAGGTGTACCCTGTCTCCCTTTTACAGCTTTACCCCATGCCTTTCCCCCCCTGGAAAGTATATATTGTTTGAATATCAGCCTTCTGTTGTACTTAATCAAGGAAACATTGATGCAGATATTCTGCTGTGGGGTGTAGACCTCCATAAATACATCAGACAGGTGGTTAAAAGCGGTTTTATTTTGTAAAGCCTGTCATACAATGGGTCAGTTCATCACCTATCATCACTGCTGGAAAAATAGGGGTAGATAGGGCAGGGATTTTTCTCCAAAAGGAGCAAATAGATTTTTTTACTATGCACATGAGCAAGTTTAGGGCTATAAATGCTTTCATTTCCACCAGGTCAATGAGTTCCCAGGGATAGTGCTTAGAATAAAATGTGTCCTGCTAAATAGTGACTGCCATACACATTGGTTTGGTGATTCAACAAGCTGTCAGCTTTAAAAAAGTGGCTTACAAACTGCATTTGTGAGAACGTGGATACTTATGCCAGAGGTTTCATCCTGTTATGGTGGACTGATGCCTTCACCATTTCCCCATATTTCCCCATAGTCACCCGGAGAGTTCCCAGGTACGGTGATAAATCCTTTTCGGAGAACACTTATGATGGAGCGACACTCATGATGGAGAGACACCTAGTCCACCATGCAATTTCAGAACGTGGGGAGAGGCTGTCTACGTGCTTCTGCTTTATTGAGGAAGTCCACAAAGAGGCCAGCATAATAATACAGATAGATTTGCAGGGGAAGAGAGGTACAGAAACACTTCTCGTTCTCAGCAAATCTCTCTTCATATTCTGGCCTCCTGGTGAAGTTCGGCAAAATAGCGGAAAGTCGGGGCACACGCTCTCCCACAGTCTTACTTTAATACAGCACATTTTCAAGATGATCAATGAACTGTATTCAATGAGAAATCAACAGAAATGTCACTCTCCAGTATTTAACCGTAGAATTAAATCAAGCAGGTACGAGAAGTGCTTTCTTTTTTCATTATTGTCCAATTACAGTTTTTATGTGAATTTATGTTCTGGGAAAAATAGTGGTTTGAATCACTATTATAATTACCATTTGCGCAACTGAGATTCTAGAAGAAATGACGGTCTTTGTGATTTATACTTCTTGGCCACTATGAATATAGTCATGAGGATGAATTTATAAATCAATATTGATTGATTTCTACCCTTTAATGGTTGCTTAACTGACTCCAGCTGATAGGCCCCCATCATCTTTCTATTTGTTCCTAACAAGATACTTTTAGTTTTTGGATAAATATAGTTTTTATCAGTGCAAAATTTTTCTGGAAATATATTTTGACACATAAATAAAACAGGATTCTAGTAGAAAGATACACAAAACAACTTTATTTGCTGTCCTTCAACATAAATAAATAACTGTCAATTTTACTTTAAAACTAAAGCTTGAAGAAATCAATAAACGTATCAGGGCAAAACTATACCACTTATGAAATTGCCAAACACAAAAAACCATAATGCTCATCACTTAGCAAAGAGAAATCACCCCATATAGAACTTTAAAATCAAAGTACTCAAAGGGAACTTACCTCAATTAAAAATCAAGATGATTTTAGTACCAAAGAAACATTACTAAATATGGACATAGTTGCATTACTTTACATATGATTTCGCAAGTTTGTCTGTATTTATATTGGTTTTTTTTTAAATGCTCATGTGCAAATTCCTCTCTTTAACTAAGAAATTGATCTCTCCCCTTCTCCTATGCTCTCCACATTCTTCTCCCAATGACCTAATTCATTTTATTTCATTTATTTATGGCCACCTTACATTACTGTGATCTATAACCTTTGTTTTTCCTTACACGTAAAGAGCCACAAATGTCTGACTAGGTATCTTTTTTATGTTATGTATTAGTCTGGACTTGATGAATGGAGGCTGATCCCAAAAAGCGTGTCCTGAGAACTGTTATCCACCACGTCGAAGTACCTCAGGTAGACGGAATCCCCGATATTTTGCCTTAGATAGGTGCTTTTTGAACGGTATTGCCTGGGCAAACGCTGCTTTGTTTTGTGTACTTATTGGTCATTATTATTCTAGCAACAACACCAGGAATTTTGAATTCCTGTGCCTTTTATGCTTTTTAGAATGTGGGATCTTCTATCTATCTTATATTGTATATTTATAACTGTTAGGTATGTGAGATGTGTTACGCCAGGTTCATGTGAGATGGAAGCTCAACTGTTATAAATGTATCTCCTACTGCAGGTTTTAGGCTATAACTTGTATTTGTGGATACATGCCCACGACCCACTCCCATTTTAACTTGACTGCTCATTACATGTGCCATATACCCACTCTCTCCAAGATTATAGAAACATTCTCACATACCTTTTTACCTCCGCCTATCATATTACTGCACCATGGCAAAGCCAGGCTTACTATAGCAGTGTTAAATCATGACTGGTATACACTGGATACAAACAGAGTGCCACATTGTTACATTATGATGCATATAGACAGTGACTGCTCCAACCTCTATGTAACAACGTTACAGCATATCACACGTGCATTCCTCCTGTTAGAGTAACTTCAATGGAAAGGTTTCATAACTTTACATTGCACGTGTGTAACTTGCCATGAACATAACTGTGTGTTTAAATATTTAACCACAGAGTTAATGTGTACCACCTTGTGTGTATTTTATCTTTTTTAACATGTGACTAATAGAGTTTATTGTTAAAATGTACACTATAGCCTTTTGCTCATTGATATTGTGATATATGATGCTATGTATCATTTGATACAAAAATACACTATAAGACCAAAAGTACATGAACACCTGATCACCAGACCTAAATGTGCTTGTTGGACATCCCATACCAAAACCATGGGCTTTATTATGGAATTGCTCCCTTCTTCTGCTGCTATAACTACCTTCCTTCTTCTGGGGAGGCTTTCCACAAGTATATGGAGTGTATGGGGGAATTCTAGCACATTCACCCAATAGAGCATTTGTGACTTGAGGCAAATGCACATAGCAGCCCCGCTGTGTGAGTGTGGTGTGGTCTACTGCTTTGTGGCCGAGCTGTTGTTACTCCTTGATGCTTCTATTTTACAATAATAGCACCTACAGTGAATCAGGGCACATCAAGCAGGGCAGAAATTTCATAAATTGACTCGTGAAAGGTGGCATCCTATGACAGCACCACGTTCAAAGTTGTTGAGCTCTTCAGTATGACCCTGTCAGGTTTGAGCAGGACTGGTTGGGAGTGTAGAGCAGGGTTCAGACTCTGAAGCAAAGTCCGAGAGGCAAACCAGGATCAGGGCAGGCGGCAATGGTGCAACAACGAGTAACGTGCCGGGTCAGGATAGGAGACAAACACAAAGTCCAGAAAACTATTCCAAAGTTGGGTGCCGGGAAGTCAATCAAGTAGAATAAGCCAAACACGGAAGGGACTGGGTCTGAGCAGACAAAGCTTACAAGAAGGCTTAATAACTAAGCACTGATGGAAGGGTGTGTAGGGCTATGCAATTCCCCTAAGTGATTGCCAGGCTTTCTCTCCGCCTCCCTTATCTCTGCCAATGGGCTAGTGTCCACGGAGGCCAGGACACGCGTCCCCCGCTGTCCCCAGCACGGGGGGGTGTATGGGTCACGACACACGACCAACTAGAGGCTGGGGACATGGCCTACCCCGTAACAAAACACGGCCACGTACTTTTGGTCATATAGTATAGTACATAGCTGGTTGCATAGTTTATAATGTTTACTTTTATACCTTTTCAGTTGCAGTTACATGTTCTTTGTGTCCAGAAAGCAATCTTGTCTGGGATGCCGTTTAGTATACAACTAAAAGTCATCTATAACCTCCTGAATCAACCTATACAGCATTAATATATAATGCATCACTTTTAAATAAAGTATCTAACTGACCGGACTATCCAAGCTGTTATTGGATATAAGCCCTCCATATAGATTTTACATTCCATATGGTAAATTACTTGATGTACAATTTATTAACATTTTAACCAATATGTAGTAAGCTAGCAGATAATATGTATCTTAATATTTCACATGCCAGTAGTGTTTATGGAGCATCTGTGACATATGGGCCTTCTTTCTTCTCTAAACCCATCTGTGCCTAGATATACCTCCATTCATTTGTTAAGTCCCCTTTCTGTGTGGATAACAGGAACAGAATTTGATGGCAGATAAGAACTACTTAGACCCTCTATAGTCGGCACATCTGCATTTTTCCTGATATACTCAGATGTTAATTAGTCCTTGGTCTCATCTTAGATTCATGTAAGCTTTATGCTTTGAAATATATTTTGGCACTTTAACATTATTTTGAGGAGCTAAGAAACACAAAAATCCAATTAAATCCATTTTACTTTCACATTATAAAAGGAGAAAAAGTGGAATGATTAAAAGCAATGTGTGAATATTTCTGCAAGGAACTGGATAACATCAGCAAATGAAGTGTTTAGAATCTATTTCCTTTGTTAACACCATACATAATGGTGATGTTATTTTTACACATGGTGTTAACTAAGGAGACAAATTAGCAACACCGAAATAAACTGAGAAAGCAACAGCCTACATGTGCGACATAGATACTCAATGGAATAATTTAAAGTCAAACACAAAAAACTGGTGCAAAAGGAAGACAGGGCCCTGCTCTTGCAAGCTTACAATCTAGCTGGTGGTTGAGGGGGAAGTGAAACAATAGGAGAAGACTGCTTCGATGAGGTCGAGTTGATAGGGTCCAGGTGATCTGTTGAAAGTTGCGTACGAGAGAGAAAGTCTGATGGAACAGGGTAGGGAATTCCACAGAAGGGGTTCAGCACAGGTGAAATCATGAATACCGGAGTGAGAAAAGGTAATTAGGTGTTCTGGCGCCCTGTGCGAACTACTCCTCTGGCGCCCCCCCTCACTACCCCCCCTCTGCCCCTTCAAACTACCCCCCCCTGCAGTCGCACAGGTCGCACACCCCAAAGGCCAGCCCTGATAGTTACCCAAACCCTACAGGATCATTGTGCATAGTATCCATCCCTTCAGACTCGTTTTGGACCAACTTTGAGTAGGCTACAATCAGAGAGCGTTGACCATAATCAACAACAAATGTCAATTAAAAACCCAGCCCTTGGGCTTAATATTCAATTTTGTCCATTGTTAGTATTGTCATTTTAAAATGTTGTATTATTGTTAATATCAAGGTTATTAATGCATCTCAAACATATATTATGGTACTCAAGGGTGTTTTTGTTTCTTGGAAACAGTTTCTGTCCGGTTTATTAACGTGTGTTTCCCTCTTAGCCCACAACCTCCTCCATCGGCTGAATAACATCATGGCCAGAATGCCGAGCCCTCCTCCCCCTGCGGAGATGATCACCGACCCCGTTGCAGAGACGTGGTGCTACACCCAGGTGGGACACCATAATGATTCATCTTAATACAATTTAGTATTAGTAAAGAAATGACTATAAACATGGTGAGATACCATAATGAATCATTCTTTAATAGGAAACGGGGAATGGCTGCAGGGTATAACTCAACTACTCAACTAGCATGCACCGTTTACCTAAATAATTACAATAACAGTTATTTCTCTTTTCCATGTAGCTTCCCCTTTAAGGGATGAACCCCTACATCAGCATGAGGCTAGCATGAGGCTCCCCATTATGACAGAATGGCATCGACTTTGTGAGTCCTGCATTCTAAATGCTCTCAGTGTGGTACAGAAAGACGCAGGTAAAGGCTGGTTTCTTATTAGCTCCTAAGATATATTAATATAAAAACTACAAATATGATATAAAAAACTGCAACCTGTATGATAACATGTCACCTAACTATGTACGAGTTCCCACCCAAACAATTCTTGATGTATATTATATTATATTGACATTAGGTAAACTGCTAAATGTTAAAACATATTTTTTCTCTCTCTCTATTCCAGTTCTGAGTACCACACTATTTAAGAAAAAAATGGGTAAGTTCAAATATTTTGCTCCTTGTTCATATAGCATTTATCAGATCGGTCCAAAGTATCCATTTCTGGATCTTTAAAGAACTTCTCACCTAGCCATGGAGGTTGTCATCATTTATCCTGGACGGTTTCACCGGCGGGTATCGTATCCTACTAACCGATTGTCTCAACCGGCCACCGTTTTTGTCAACAAGAAATGTCAATTAAAAACCGAGCCCTTTTTAGGGTTAATATTCAATTTTGTCCGTTGTTGGTATTGTCATTTTGAAAATGTTTATTATTGTTAATATCCAGGCTATTTTCAAATTGCAGAAATTGCTAGGGTCAATATTCAGTTTTGTATATCGCTAGTATTGTTATTTTTAAATGTTGTATATTGTTAATATTAAGGTTATTAATTAAATTGTATAACTTGTTAGTCAATTTGAAATTTTGTATAATGCTAATAGTTTTTCTTTTTAATTTTGTATATTGTTAATCTTGTTTTTAAATTGTATACATTGCTAATATTAGGGTTCAAATGTTGTACATTACTATTGCTAAACGTTGCACATTGTTAATACGAAGTATTTTTGTGTGTTTATGTGCATAGAGCGTGTCATAACCTAACTTCTTAAGCTGTTCCTTCCTGTTATCTTCATTCATAAACCCATCAGACCTAAGCCAGCATGTTGCCTCTGATTTAAATGTACACGTGCAGATACATAGGCAGCGGCTGGCTTGTGCATGCGTTGTGTTGGACATGTTTACATGTATTTACCAATGTATAATAACCATTCATCTGTCTGTAACAGCTCGCAGACACCGACGTGGCCGCCGCCGCCATCAACATCAGGGCGTGCTGGCCATCGGCATTCAAGAAGGTGAGATGCATCTAAAGGCTATATTATGATATGTCGGCAGCGGAATACTTCTGTATGCTGTGCGTTGTACATGTTTACACGTATGTACCCGCGTATAATAATCATTTCTCTGTCTGTAACAGGAAACAGCCTCCAGGAGGCGATTGACCGCCTCCTAACTGGAGAAGGGGCGGTCCTTCTAGAGGCAGAGGAAGGTAAGATGCTTCTAAAAGATATTTTATGATACATCTGCAGCTTTATACTTTTGTATGTTGATCATGTCTACACGTATGTACGTGTTTATAATAATCATTTATCTGTCTTTAACAGAGCAAAGCCTGCGACGTCTGCAACAGGGCCTCCGCAGGGACGTAGGAGGGTGGATTATTGGAGTAGAGGAAGGTGAGATGCATCTAAGATATATTATGGTACTCAAGAGTGTTTGTATTTCTTGGAAACTGTTTTCTGTCCGGTTTATTAACGTGTGTTTCCCTCTTAGCCCACCACCTCCTCCAGCGGCTGAATAACATCATGGCCAGAATGCCGAGCCCTCCTCCCCCTGCGGAGATGACCACCGGCCCTGTTGCAGAGTCGTGGGGTTACACACAGGTGAGATACCATAATGAATCATTTTTTAATAGGAAATGGGGAAGGGCTGCAGAGTACCAGTCTTACAATATGGCTATCCTGGGACATTTGTTTGAAGTCATAACTTTTGTAATCATCTCTGGCCAGAACACCATGAATATGGTCAAAGTTCCTGAATGCCGCCTGGCCGATGAACTCGGAGGACTATGGGAAAACTCCCGTTTCACCGACTGCTGCCTCTGCGTGGCTGGTCAAGAGTTTAAAGCGCACAAAGCCATTCTGGCAGGTTGGTGGCGATTAAAAATTAAAAAAATACATACAATTATTTCTAGCGTTTCCACTGCTTTGCAGGTTGTTGAATCAATGCCTAAAGTTTGCTGTTACGGTACTTTAATGTGAAGTTAACTAAATGTATTCTGTCCCACTCAGCCCGATCACCTGTGTTTGGCGCTATGTTTGAACATGAGATGGTAGAAAGGATAAAAGTAAGTTTCACATTTTCGGGGCTGATAAGTTACCAGGCTATTACTGAAATTTAAGTTCTGTTCCTTTGCTGTCAAAACTAAGCAAACCTGCTTTTTTTTTTTTTATTTGTAGAACCGCGTCGAGATAATAGACGTGGAGCCTGATGTGTTCAAAGAAATGATGTGCTTCATCTACACCGGCAAAGCACCTAATCTGGACAAAATGGCGGATGACTTATTGGCGGCTGCCGATAAGGTGAGTGCGGGAGGAAAGCCAGTGTTTGGTTCCCAACAACTTTTTTCTTTCGGGTGACAGCCAGGCAAGCTGGTCCGTGTGGGGTTTGCTTCACCGACGGAATCTTGTAGAAAGCAGACCGTTTTTAGATGGTATGCAGTTCAGGCTCTTTTTATTGAAGATGAGAGGGGGTTATGTGTAGGGGGAGGCATTTAAAACGTTTCCTTTTATTCTGGTTAAAGCTGCTCTCTGGTTCACTATAATAACTCTGTTAAGACACGTATCGGTGTTTGTAATGTTTGTTTTTTTGTTAGTCCAAAAGGCACCTTTTACTGGGATAACACTATTCCTCTTGTATTTTATCATGGTGGTTTTAGTATAGATCTCTGTACTCGCTAACATTCCTGTCTACCCGCAGTATGCCCTGGAACGCCTGAAAGTGATGTGTGAGGAAGCTCTCTGCAGCAACCTATCTGTGGAGAACGCAGCAGAGATCCTGATCCTGGCTGATTTACACAGCGCTGACCAGCTGAAGACCCAAGCTGTGGACTTTATCAACTAGTGAGTGTGTTGGGATTGAGTGTATATTCTCATTGTCTGCATGTATGCTATATACTACTCCTTTCACCTTGTGAAGAATGTTCCCTTTTTATAGATGACCAAGTCGGTCCTTCCCCATATTTTTTACTTGTTTGTTGGACTTATTCATAGTGGTAACCTTTTTGTTTTGCTCCTTTCAGCCATGCATCTGACGTTATGGAGACAGCTGGGTGGAAGTCTATGGTTATTTCCCATACACATCTGGTAGCAGAAGCATACCGCTCCCTGGCTTCAGCCCAGTGTCCTTGTCTGGGCCCTCCACGCAAACGTCTGAAGCAAGCCTAAGATGTTCCTGCAGGACCTTCCATCTTTCTCCTGAAGTCGATCATTATTCTTCATCCCATCATAAGAGACATCTGGTGGTCACTGTAGAAGGAATTGGAGAGTACACGTACAGTTGGCGCTACATCGTGTGCTGCCACCTTTATTTCACCATTCGTACGGATGGACTCCACTTGTTCCTTCTCTACCGGTGAAAAGTTGGAATATTACACCTCCTGCAGGATTACAGAATTCCTGCTGGCTCAGACGTTCCTCATTAATTTATAGGAGCAGAGAGACGTTTACAGATGGAAGACCCTCCTTGTTCATATTTAGATATTAAATAGTTGAGTTTATTGTAACCA
Organism: Spea bombifrons; assembly: GCF_027358695.1. Classification (NCBI taxonomy): domain Eukaryota; kingdom Metazoa; phylum Chordata; class Amphibia; order Anura; family Pelobatidae; genus Spea; species Spea bombifrons. The sequence goes on along the minus strand of NC_071087.1, from coordinate 112,281,412 downwards.
TCTTTTGTATTGTGTGCTACAAAAAAAGGACATTGTGATGAATGTGTGTGTGTGTGTGTGTGTGTACGGTAGGTGTCAGCCTGGCCTAATCTACTCTGGGATCCATTTTTATTTTCTGCTTTTTTGTCTGATTTTTATGCACTTCTCAAATTGTTTTAAATGTGTTTTATTCTAACTACCTGCTTCCCTTTTTTTCCTCCCATCATCATGTACCCGCTTTGTTATGGTTCCTCACCGCCATTACATTTCTTTTTATTTATTTAATTTTTTTTTTTTTTAACTCTCCCCTGTTTTGAGGGGCTGCCACTCATATTTCAGAGGTTGTAGATTAATTTAGAATTTTTGGAAATATAAAAAAATATATATATATATTTTGTACTCTGCACCACTATGTTTTTACCCATTTCGTTTAACTCTTTCACTGCTATGGAGAAGCAGCGGTCTGATATGTAATCTCCGTTACATGACAGTTACATAGAGCCTTTCCGCTCTTGTGGCTAGCAAAATATGAAGGAAATCGCGTTAATATATTAATAGTTTTTAATATATTAATATGTATTAATTTTGAGTGTGTATAACTTCCACAGGGTTTCTGTCCTAAGAAATGGGTGAAAATACATTATTTTCACCCATTTCATATTGTTAACAATTAACTTTTATTTTATTTTAGCTCTCTTACAAATAGCAAAGCGATGGAGGAGGCTTCTGTTTCACGACAGCAAAGGTGCTTGCTTGTTGATTTCTAAAAGCTCATGTAATAAAAACGTGTGTCTTGAAAGATATGACATATATTTTATATACATACATATAAATAAATAAAAACACATAAATGTATACATTAAAAAAACACAAATATATATAAATAAAAAACACTATTTACATATATAAAAAAGCACACTATATATATATATATATATATATATGTGTTTTTTTTATTTTATATAAGTGTTTGTTTTTATTTATATACAATCCTAAAAAACACATATATCTAAAACGCACGTTATATAATCATACTTACATGCTTATGAAAGGATAAACAGGTTTGTATCATGGATCAAAGCCTGAGATATAGGCATCTAAGCAGCATGCCCCCATACCGCTTTAACTGACAATTGTCGGTTATTAATAAAGTTGCGCGGTGACGTCATCGCGTCATTGCGCGTGCCGTCACCGGCCGGATCGGGTGGGCCCGGTGATGCCCTTCGGGGTAGGTGGTGATGGAGGTCCACAGACCTCCATCAAGGTAAGACAGTGCTAGTGACGGCATGGTGCCGTCGTTAGCACCTGACTGGGACTGCTAGCGACGGCACCATGCCGTCGTTAGCAGTCAAGGGGACTGTCCTGGGTGGCTTCAAATTCAGCGGGGGGGCATTAGGGGGGGCAAGGAATATCCTAGGGGGGGCAATTGCCCCCCCTTGCCCCCCTGTAGCGACGCCACTGGCTACAAGAATAACTTAACCTTCATCAGCACCTCAGTATTGCCTACACCACACCGGACTGATATTTCTCGATATATATATATACTGTATATATATATTAAATGTATCCTAACAATCCAGCCGTGCAAAAAATGTATCCTTGGGTCCATGGTTTACCTACAGACCCCCTTTGTATGATTATTGGGAAAATCTGGATATTATACTGTATTTGCCTGAATATAGGCCGTACCCCCCTTAAGGCTTTAAAGTGGGGGTGCAGCCTATAATCTGGGGTTTAGCGCAGGGAAGCACAATTTGTATCGCCCGACACCCAGGACATACAGTGTTTTTTTTCTTTTCCAGGGGTTTGCATTGGTGAGTCTGGGGGGGGTGGCATTTCTAGGGGGCATAAAGCACATCTGGGGAGCAGAGGGGAATATCTATAAGTAAGGTGCATTAAAATGGCTATTGCTTTTCCAAATTTCTGTGTCTATATAACAGATGCTGACTAGCTGCGTAATACATACCAAAAATGTTAAAATACATGTATTCCTGTGTATTAGGTAAAATAGTTTTTACTGTTAAAATACTGACCAATATGTTTTAGGTGGTAAAAAAGACCACCCTACATAACACAACGTGAACTGGAGCTGGCACCGTTGGTTTACAATCTCATATTTGAGGAGGAAAATTAATTGGGCCAGTTATTGATTAAAAAACATGATTTTCATAAATACATATGTACTTCCACTTGGTCACCGGCAGCCGCTGACTCTATTGTACTCTGTAAGATGATCCTACACAGATTAACGTTGAGGTTAATGATATTCAATCGGCGTCCATGTGTGTGCCGGTTACCGGGTGACAACGATGGAGGCGCGCAATCTGCCGGGATCTCCCATGCACTGGAGAAATGGTATGGAGTCCATAAATACAAATATATTTGGTGAATAAATAAAGAGAATGAACAGTTTGAGCCAGGAATGAGGATGGGATCCCCATGGCAGGTATGTGTAAATTCCATTATTTTATTAACCTCTACCACTTCTGCTGGGCGGCTGTTCCACTTGTCTACACACCCTCTCAGTAAAGTAAAGCGTCATCAGTAACTTACTGAGTAACTGAACTGAAACAAAATATTACATATATACCGAAACCAGTTGGCTGAACGTACTGTCCTATACGGTAAGATATTCCAGTCTTGTCTCCACCTATATAAAAGGCTAAGGGGTTGCTGTGTAGATGCAGTTGCACACTTCAGCCACTAGATGTCGCTACAAGAGACAGCGCAATAGCATCACAGCAGAGGACGCCTCCTAGAACTTCGCCTATAGCCAAATATCGCCTATAGCCAAATATAGGTCCGAGAAACCAGCCAATCAACTGCTTCTATTTCGTTATACAACGCTACAAAATCTGCTGGCGCTATTACAGTAGAAGGCAGATGCAAGTCATAAGAGGAACTAAAAACACAAATGGGTGGCAGATTCTTCTAATGGTTTGAATGGATCTATGTAGAGTAGATTAAGTACTGTGTCTTGAACATTAGAAGATGTTCTAGGGTGGATCTTGCCAATAGCTAGCCATTGTACTGTGCCAGTAGCACATTTTGGAAGGCATTGATGGCTGCAGTCTGAACTTAGATCATGGAAGGGTGCAGGCCCTTGAAAAACTATCTAGAAAAGATCTTAATAGGAGGACACCTGATGGGGGATTTGTTATGAGCTTGACACCCACAGTACACTCATACTTTAAGATATCTGATTGTCACATTCAAGTACCTGGATGCTGGAGGCAGGTTTAACTAGGGTCAGAGGTAGCCAGAGGCCAGTAACAGGAGACAGAGCTCTGTGCTTTGCAACGGGGTACCTATGACAGGTCCGGAAAACTTCTGGCAATCAAGATCCTTTTAACTTTCAGGCTGTAGATGAAACTGGTTGGGGTGGACCTTGGGGCACCCTTTCTCACTCTTCTGCCTTGAGAAAGACCTGTGTGTCGAAACGTCGCCTGCGTGAAATAAACTCAACTTATCATTTGAGTGCTGAGCCTCTGCTTCTTTATTTTGGATTTATATATTTGTTCTGTCTCTCCATTTTTTCTTCTCATTACTCATTACATTATTGCCCCCACACACACACACACCACCCCTTGCACACATTATCTGGCAGCACTTTTTTAAAAGATCACCTTTGGGATCTTAGTTGGCACATGGACACCCCTGGGATGTCACAGATGACACCACCAGTAGGGTTCTCCTGTACAGCATACAGGGGTTCCCAAGTAGAATCTTTTATTTTTACATTGTGCGATCAGTCGGTAAGGTATTATGGCAGTAGATCCAATTAGGTTCTCTATAGACCCCACAAGTCCCTGCTGCATGAAGAAGCTCCCTCTTTGAGCATTTTAATGATTAATGGGAGGTGGCAGGTTGCAGCAGAGGGACAGTGGAGGGAATAGGTAAAAGTACATAGGGCAGGAAAGGGCTGGGAGGATAAGAAGGTAGCTGGAGGGGCCAAGAAGAGGCTGCAGGAAGCAGTGGGCATCAGAGCGACAGGTAGGACAACAGAGGATACTTGTCTTTGCAGAAATATAAATGCTAGCCAGGACATGGACCTTATTTTAAGCTGCACTCATGGTCACAAGACTTTTATAAATTATATATATATATATATATATATATATATATATTAGATTATTATTGACAATGTGTGCATGGCTGGATGGGTTTCAAGTTAGGAAAATAATTTTACCAGTTCATTTGATGGAAAGCGACTTCTAAGCTGCTTAATAATATGTGAATTTGTTGGCGATATAATGTTATCTATTACTTGCAGCAAACAAACCCTCAGGTGCATAAAACCCTTCCAACATACCTATAATAAAATAATATAGTAAGGTGCAACATGAGGTAGCGCAATAAAGAAAAAAATATTGCCCTCTAAGCTGCCTAAAACTGAATTTTGGTGATTGTGCTGTCAGTAGGGTGCCTAGTGTTGTGTAGCAGGTGAAACTCACCTGAAGATTTCCATGGCTGTCTTTGCTTCTTTTTCCCTCTGTGTGCTCAAGAGTAGTATCTTCATAATGATCCAGCGTCACCTCTCCCAGCTTCACCACAGACCAAAGGTGACACTTACATCTCCTGATGACAAGTGACTCTCGCGTCAAGCTTTTGTAGGAGGTTGGGCAAAATTTCGAGCCTCTGTACTTATGTAATAATGCAAGCTACGATGATGTTGAGTTCGGAGATTGCCAGAGGTTCATGGGTAGGTATTTTTGTTAAACGTCCATGTAAGTAAAATTAACAATGTAAAAGGACTTAAAGCTCCCTTATGAAGTCCAGCTCTTATTCTTATGAGGTTTTAAAAACATTATCCGGTCATCCCTAAAAAACACTTGATTTGCCAGAATGTAATTCTATCGATTTAAAGAAATTCCAAGGTACCTATCTAAAAGATGTCAGACATGGTCCAAGACACACAGTCCATGTTTAAACAAAGGAAAAGCTGAGGCACGTGTGGCCCTGTGGACTTTCCGGTGAACTTGAATTTCTCAGTTTTCTTCCGGACTCCATTACTTTGAATGGTTCAGGTTTTTCTGTTTTTTTTTTGTTTTTTTTTTATTTATTAGAATGACTGAAATTGATGGAAGACATTTAGTAGAAAATGATGTGATGTTTGGAACAAAGAAGAAGAATTGCATCACTAGAGCTTTTTGTATTTAGGCACCTGAGCCAGATATGGCAGACTTTGCTAAAAGCTGAAGCGGTAGAGGCGCTGAAATGGCCAAATGGCACACCTGCTCCTCTTACACACTTAGAACACAATTAGCTTAGTCACAAGGACACAACAAATCCTAAAGAAGGACTTTAAAAGCCATTAACACGTGAAAGACGTGCTTCACCTATGCAATATTCCCATCCTGACCTAATGCTCTTTATGCAAACAGAGACCATATGTGTCAGTCCTCTACAATTGTACATAAGAAACTCAGCAACAAGAGATTTCAGTTTTAATGCATCTAGTTCACATTCTCTGCAGTACCACCGACAGCCTGGGAGCAATGTGGCACGTTCGGATATCACCTTTTCGGTTCTCTTAATGTTGTATGGAGCAATTTCTCATAATATGACCTTGTAAAGATATGTGCTGGAAGATTACATGAGCCTCTGGGTTCCCAAACTAGTAAGGTGACAGCTTATACACCACAAAGCCAAAAGTTTGTGGACACCCATTCTGTATATGGAATTTCCCTCTTTCAACCTCAACAGCTGCAGCTAGGATCTTTTGTTGAAAACGAGGATGGGAGTCTCAAGCCCTGTATTATTATCAATAATTGAATAAAATAATGGTGACATACAGGTATCCATGACACCTACACCTCCTTACAACTTGGTCAATATCAGATAAGGCATTAACGGGCATTTCAAGTACATTAAAATGCCTTTTGGCCTTTGTATCGCCTCCATCACTTTCTTAATATCTTCAGAGACATTTTAGACATTGTTGTTGTTATCTACCTGGATCCCTTTCTGATTTTTTCCTCCTCCCCTGAGGTGCACTGTTCCCTTATGAAATAGGTTATTACTGACCCCTACTACGCTTCCTACCTTTCTGTTCCAGCCGCTCAGCTCATACCTAAGACCAGACAGCCGCTCTAAACAAAGGGGCTCAATGATCTGGGTAACAAGTGACTTCTTCTGGCAGAAGACTTTGCTGACCCGGCTGCTGGACTCAAATCTCACTTAAAGTCAGTATTACTACATGGGTATGCCTTCCTTTTGGAACTAGCTTTTAATTCTTTTAAGAGCAAACATGTTTTGCCTCATTCCTTCCTCCCATAATTCATTGGGGTGAATGCCTCAGAGAGAGAGATTTGGGTGCTGTCCTATACCAAATACAGGGGGAATTATTACATCTCCATCCTGCCACCTACTTTTCCAAGGAAACGTTTCCAAGAAACTAGCTATTAAATCTGCGATGGAAGAGTGGCTCCACCTGGTAGAGAGCTCTCTGGATTTTCATTACAGTTTCACTGATCACTGGAACCTGGAGCTATTTCGCATTTAGCATCATCAGGCATGAATATTTTATGTTGCCCCTTTTAAGTATTGGATACCTGGAAACTTCAGAAAAATACATATGTATTATTGAATGAGATTTTTAGATCTAAAATGCCCATTTTGGCCACATACTCTGAATATACACTTAGAACATTATATATATATATATATATATATATATATATATATATATAATCAAACGATACTCATATTGATTAAAAACTCAATAAAGATACATGTATTATGCAAGGGTATATTGGCATTATAATCCAAAACAGTCTAGCTTTTACAGCAGATACACAAAAAAAAAATCCTTGGGTACTCATTACCCAGTTTTACAACTGTTCACATCAATTAAGCAAAATTGCACTTATGTTTGTAAAAATTAACTAAGAAAAAGGTGCAGGATATTGCAAGCACTTTCAGAGTACTGACAATATACACATCCTTTTAATTACAAAATAAGCTTGATGACATTAGCAAGCGTTAACAGGGCCCGCTACCTTCTCTGTAAGCACCTTAAAGCCCCAGGGGTGAAGGAGCACACTTGTTTACATGAAAGTAATTCCAGGACTATTACAAACTGGGGCAATAAGCAGTCAGTGCTCCTGTTAATGAGGCGGGTGGGTTAATGACCCATTTCATTGCTAACAACTTTTTCAAACACGTTCTCCAAGTCCCTCAGCCTTGCTAAGTAGCCTGAAGCATCAACCAATAACACATTTCATTACACAGAGGGCGAACACTTTGTAGATGTAAGCTGTGTAGGGGAAAGGGGGGTGAGAAATTGCACCTGCTCATGACTGGCATTAACCCACCAAGGACTAAAATTCTAAGCAGTTCCAAGGACTCCTATCGTCATGGAAGGAGGTAGACTCATCAGCAAACATCTCTATTAGCCAGCGGGCCTAAGCTTTTCATGTTTAATAGGGCAGGCCATTTGCAGGCAAGAAGTAAGTTCAGCTGGGTCCAGTAACAAACTTTTCTAGACATCATCACATAAACCATATGGAGGAAAAAAAACACAAAGAAGCATTTCCGCCCACAGCCATTCCATGTATTAGTGTAAATGCCCATGTTGCTGTTTGGTTATCGCCCTTAACAGTTTCACATCATACTGCTTGTGTGAGTTGATTACAAAATCCTGAATAAAATAATACATGTTTGATTGTACATTACCGTAATTGAGAATCTACCAGTATTACTGCCTTCCCAACATAAAAAAATTCTATTGGTCTCACCAAGTTATTGCTGCCCCAAAGATATATTTTACCAACTCTAGTAAATTCCATCTTAAGTTACATGGTTTAGTGTTCTTCTACCAGACAAAAATACAGGGTAGTAACATGGTAGCAACATGTTTAAAAACACAACAGTCAAAGCTTCATATATGATAAGGTAAGGTTTATGTCAGGTAATAACACAACCTGGGGCAAGTTGATACAGTCAATGAAACAGACAGCTATTTCATTCTCCTGAACTTCTTTGTCTGCTCATAAACTGATAGTATTAACAAATGGACTGTATTAGAGAATAATAAGAATATCTATGATGGTGACATGTGGAAGAAGATCTGAAATCTGAGTTTGTGGTGGGGCATTGACCTCTAGTGGTAAAGTGACAGTAACGTCACAAGGCTTGATGGATGGCTTTTAATGATATGTACATGGCCAAAGGCCTGTGGTTGTATGTACGTACCACCAGAATGCCGAAAAAGTGGACTGTCCACTTCAGCAACTTTAAATAACCCACAAGAACAGGTATTGAATTGAAGGTGGTTTAAAGTCTTGAAAAATATAAGCAGATTAAGGGACTGGCTCTCAATCTATTTGTTCAGGGTCCTTATAAACCAAGGGCTACCTCAGTCTTATAAAGCATGTACTACTCTACAGCTTGTTCTAAACACTTATTGAGCCACTTAACAAAATAAGGAAATATTAAAATTGTGTCAATAAAAAAATGAAATGGCAAAATGGAACAAACGGCCCTATGAGCACAGACCTTTCTAAATGCCAGTAAGACCATGTGCAAAACATTGGCTGGAATTCCATATCAGCAATAGAATTGCAAATTTTTCATGATGATTCTGGAGATCCGATGGAGATGGATCAATCCTTGAAGGAACTGGGAAGAAAAAAAATCAGCTAATAACGAAATAGGACACTCAATGCCTTGGTCAAATGCACTCTGGAGGAAGACATGAGCTGAGACACACATACCAGATCACATATCAACTCCTGCCATGGCCTGTTTCCTGGTACTTAGTAAAGTGTGGATGAGGGAGCCTGAGAAGCAATGTCCATCAGGCCATCAAAGTTAGCCTCTTCAGATAGGTATGGAAAAGCACTGCTTGAGATAAAGTCTTCTTGAAGAGAAAGACATGGTCAACTGAGCAGCCATGCGGTCACCTTTGTTATGGCCAATACACAGCGTAACATGTATGCCAAACAAAAATGACATGGTGATTGAGAACCGCTAAAACCTCCCGCCAAAAGAGCTCATGCAGTTTTTTGAGCTTCTCTGGTAGTTAATGTATGCTACTGCGCCATTGCAATTTTACCTTGTCTGGGACAGAAAGTTCACCTGTAGTTCCAGGATGTTAATAGTAGTGTCTGGGAGTCGTGGAGTGGGGAGAAAAGCTCCCTAGCCGTACAAGTTGGTACGCTCACGGGGTGGGTAAGTGAGAAGATCCTGCGGTCAGTGGGATGATCCGTTTTTCCAATATCCCCCAAAAATTCAGATACTAAATCTGGCCAAGAAAAACACTTCCAGGGTGGACTCCATATGAACCACAAATGTTATTTATCTTTGGGCTGGGGGATTTCATCTGAACTGAAAGTGTAGACTGAATAAGCTCTGGGACAACACAAGGGTATAATAAAGGACAGATTGCCAAGAGAAGCACTAAAATAGCTATTGCAGAAAGGGTTGGATTGTTACAGTGGTTACCTCCATGGTATAAACTGGAGTTCTGCTGGGAATATCAGATCAAGCTGGTGCTTTGTCTAAATCTCTTATTTGCTTGCAAGGACAGGCTGGAAAGAATCCCCTGGAAATCTTTGATGCGTTGTGGTGTATGTTAACTAATCCCTCTTTGGTCGTAGCAGCTTCCTGTCCGATTATTGGTTGCAGGAAAGAGGGGTTCGGCACTGGCTGCCTGCTCAAAACACTAGTATAACACAGTGTGGGTGCATGGTTTTGTCTTGTGTTCTATGGAGATGATTCCATTCAGAGCGGTGCACTATGGAGGTGCTGCTTAACGCTTTCCAGGCAAGCTGTCATGTTGGAGGAAGTCCCCCACTTCAGCTTCCTAAAGATAGGTTGCCAAGCACTTCTGAAAACCCCCCAAAATACTATTACTAGACAAAGATAGAAATTAACTAAAAATGGCAAATGAGCACCATGGACCCATTCTCCCTTCAGACAGGATCCCAAAAAGAAAAACTGAGCTTTCTGCAAACAAGTGGAGGTTATATTGATAGGGTACAGAGGAGTAGATATAACAGTATAACCCACTTGCCTCATTTTGAGATCCAGGAGGTGAACATTTAAATTAATTATCTCCAAAACAAGTACAGTAATGGATTTTAATAAATGACCTGAGATATGCCAAAGAGCAGTTAATCTTTAGTAAGACACGTTTGTGCTATATAATGGTATATTCTGAAAGCCGTATACAAGTTTTCTTTGCTGCAACATAGGAGTACCGGTATTTAAATGTGATCCATGCTTTCACGCTTCACAACTAAACATCTCAGAACTCACAAGGGTGGAATTCCTTTTTATTTTTCTTGTTTGCCAAGTTATAACGACGAAACCATAAAATAGGAGACCAAACCGATACAAAAACAAGCAAGCTTTGGAGTCTGGTATCAATAAATCAATAATTTATTCATCTAAAAAAGTGTGTAAAAGTATAGACCTTTTTGTTCACAAGGTATATATGAAGCACATTTATATCGAAGAACTAGTTCTTTAACTCGACTTGTTTTATTTTATTTTATTTTTTTTTACAAAGTCTTTTAAGCATGTGAGGTACCAGAGGTGGGAATAAAATTTTTTATAACTCCAAAAATGTTTTTTCTTTCATATTTCTGCAAGGAATTATTTACCCATCTCTTAAATTTTACGAATATTTAAAGATATTTTAAATGTGTGTGTACATATATATATTTATATATATTTTATATATAAAATGAAAAACAAAAACACGGCCTGTAAATGTTTAAAAAAAAAAGTAAAGAAAAGTTCAGATTCCTTGAGAAATGTACAACTTTTACATATTTTAAAAGACTGATAGATATTTCTATATACAAATACATTAATCTTTGCCCTGTGACAGACATTGGTTTCTTTTTTTTTTACTCCCAAAACTGGAAGGAACTTTTATGTAAAACCTGATGTATTGATATTAACCCTCTTAGTACCAGAGAGGTGAACAGCACATCCTTCTGACATTAAAAATTAAAGATGAAACAAGAAACAATAGTGGACACAAGATGATATGCAATCGACATCCCAGGATTAAAGTCCTTTTAGATCAGTTCAATGTATTTAAATGTTGTCACTCTCCTCCTTAAGACAACCTATGGACCTAAAATTGCCTCTGTATAGTGTGAAACCCAGACAAGCAATTCAATTCCCATCCATCATACACTGTAACCAACTGCACTCTTGAAAATGGGAGAAGGTAGGGGATGTTGTGTTGGGCAGTAACATAGTATTGTCTCATAGGCAAAGTTGAGAAAAGGTAAGAAATTATTAACATGATCCAAGGCTTTTTTCAGAAACACCTTTATGAAGACGTTGGCTATTTTCATATGACCTCTATGTGTCTGCCTGTAATATGTGATTGTCTTTTTCCTGATTTAGGTCCTCTGTCCTAATTGGAATGTTTAATCAGGAATATATTTCTATAGTTTACCTATATAACTTGGGTGTCTACCACTCGATTTCCTTGTGGTATAATAGAACATACGCCTGCCATCTAAATTTCAAAGTAAGATAAACTACTGCTAACATTCCAAACAAACTTTAAGGAGGATGTTCAATAAAAACATCACAAGAGACAAAAGTCAGTACTGATAGGAAATGCAAACTTGGATGTACAGTCACTATGAATATCTGACTTCTGGTTTTATATATTAAACAAACCCTGTTCTGGTCATATGAAGGGATGGCAGAGCGATACATATAACAGCATTGAAGTTTTGATTGGTCACCCTGCTACATGACGTGTAACGATTGCCAGAACTGCTGAACGTCACCCATGAGCTAAAAGAAGAAAAAATAAATCACTGCTGCCCTTCCACACAAATACTGATTTTGCTCTGTCATAAAAATACAGAACTATGCCACAGTGGCATTTTTTCTCTAATAGAGTAGACTTTGGGCGCATGTAGTTCCTTCCAACAGCAAGGGGAACTGAGACGCTAATACAGTACAGGTACAAGTTATATTTCAGAAGAGCATCTTCAGCAGAATAGATTTTGTTTTCTGTGCTGTATGTGATTTAGCTTGTGCCAGAAACGCATCTCTTGCCTATACAATTCCTCTGTGGTCTTCTCCCCATCAAAGTGCAGTAGGCTGACACACTGCTGAATGCAATTATGGATACTTGTTTGCTTTAGGTCTACAGGGTTACCTGCAGGCTGTCATGTCAGCATCTGTCATTTGCCTATTCTCTTATTCCTTAGTGAACCTGTTATGTTGCTCAGAAAATGGGGATCCTTAGAAGCTGTGCGTTCACTTTCATTCTGGAGTTCAGGAGGAGATGCTGCAAAATGGTTTGGGTTTCAGAATTTAGCTGGAGATTTTTAGATGTCACATATTAGAATATTCAGAGTGTGTCCATCACCATGTTGTACATCTGTGTGAGCACCGTGAAGTGAACAGGTAGACAGGATGTTCGGTCCTGAGTGGCTGGATTACAAGTCAACCATGAAAGGGCGTTATACTGCTCCAGCACAAACCTGAAAAGAAACGTATCCGGTAAATATAAAGCATATCCTGCATTTCCAGCCCCAGCAACTGACCAACACACCAGGGATTCCAAATTCTGCCACTAGAGTTGTACCTTAGAACATCCGATGTAGTCTTGGAGTCCAGGGGATGAGGAACACGTTGAGAGGTTCGTACAGGAATGAGGTCATCGCTGTGAGAAACTGAGATGTGATGGTGCAGAGAGGCCTGTGAGAGAGCGGGGAGGTATTAAACAAGAAATAAGGAAAGACGGTGAAAACATAATTTAAAGATGTTGGAATAGGTTTCATTATTTCGTAAGTAACTGTAAGTGTAACATTTACAGGGCCTGTAAAACATACTGGATATTTCTAATAGTTTTTTTTTTTTTTTATAAAAAGAGGTTGTGCTCTGGTGCACAATTCAGTCTCAATAAGCTACTAGATGCTCATAGCAGCAACTAGTATGAAAGGTGTGCCTGTTCAACCTATTCATCATAAAGTATTTTAAAAATATTTACAATTTCACACCAACACCTGTGGGACACAAAATATTTTGTAACCTTTTTATTTTTTTTCTCCTACACCACTGAATTTCACGGTAAAAAAAATTATAAATATACCTTTAAAAATTGAATTCTCATTCTAAAAAGTGTGCTCATGAAAAAAAAAAAAAACTATATAGCTGACTTTTTCCCCACAAAGCATAATCTCTAGTTTAAACACAGCTTTAACTAATGTATAACAGCAAGTCACATTCATCACATGAAGGTACCTTTAGAAAGAGGGGACATTGCTTTTGAGCCTGAGGACACGATGACCAAAACCAATCCGGCAGGTTGTCTGCTTTTGCCGTAGACACATAGTATCCCAATGCCAGGGGCTGCTGCTTGAGTTCTTCCGGTGTCTCTCGGGAAAGGAGACGTTCACCTTGACACTGTGATGAAGAGAAGATCCATTTGTCAGCATGTGGTATGCATAAAGCAGACAAACACTTTAACACATTAGCAAAATGAATATTTAGACAACTTGAAGGTTGTCACACGTTCCTTTGTCCAAGGAATGAATGGGGGAGTGAGAGATAGACTAACACAAATAAGCGACTGCATATGTAATGGCACTTAAACCACCAGCGTAGCTTTAGGGACATGTTTAGTTTCTTTACATATGCTACCAGGGCATCTTATTACAGCTAACTCATAAGGCCTGCAATAAACTACATCTTGCTTTACAAAAGATTAAAGTATACTGCGGCCCAGGAGTCGACAAATTTGGTTTAAGAAGCCAGTCAACAACTGTAGGAGCCACAGACATTAATACCACACTCTAATACACATGCACACAGGACACACACTAACACAACCAAAGACACATGTTCACACATTAAAATACCCCACACACACACACAGACATAGGCAAAGACATGCACACACACATAGACACACATACTAACATATCTGGATACATATTCACACAGTAAAATACCCCCCTACACACAGACTAAAACATGCGCACACTAATATACGGACACACTTAGCCTGTAAAGTCTGGCAGGCTGTCACACTATACCCCAGGGTCACACAATAAAAATATGTTACTCTAAAATTAAGGAGATACTCGGGCTCGTGCCACCGCCCTATTGCTACCCCTGGATCCTCCAATGTACCAGGCATATGCCCCATGCACCAGGAAGTGATTTTTAGTCGCTATGGCGACCTTGTGCCCAGGAATTGTCGAGTCCTGTTGAAGCCTGACAGCACTGCTTATGCATAATATTACCCTCTGGCACTTCTGGTTTAATGCCGCTGTAAAAGTCTACAAGTAAGACTGACCAGATTGGAGCTCGTAAAACAGAGGCCTACACATCAGTGCAATTAATTACACCATTCAGTAGTAGCTCCATGACTTGCCCTGACCTCATAACAAATCTGGAACATGTACCCTCTAGCACAGCACAAACATTACGCTTCAATTACCAGGCTACGTGTTAATGGACAGACTGAATAAAGCCACTCTGGTAAAAGGGACCACCAAAAGCTGTACAAAACGGCCATAAAACACACAAAAAAGTAACACACAACACATTCAACTGGTACTTTTTCTATATGCTGAAAACGGGTAAACCTCATGTAAATATGGGATTTCTCCTCCAGCCATTGCCTGAAGAAAGTACAGTGGGTTTTTTTTGGTAGAACGAAGCACATGTTCATGGGGAAGCAGAATACCCTGCCCTTGATCACTATACTCACCCTGCTGTGCTGGAAGTGGGATCCCACCCCAATGCCAGTGGGGGATCCCGGAGAAGAGTTTGGAGGAGAGTGCAGATTCCCTGTAATTAATATTCCAATGTCGTTGTCCATGTCATCCGGGAATGGCAGATCAAACATATCTGTTGAATGTAGAGAGAGAGATGGAACTCAGGCCATTCTAATAAGCGGCTTCACCCCTTGCTAGATTTTACGTCCTGCACAGAACGTTCAGCAGTGATGTATTTTTCTCTTGCATGAAGGACATTTACGGTAGCAAACTACATTTTCATGTGTATTTGTGCTTATGAGATACATTCAATTAGTCGAAGAGATAGCTAACCTCACAGCTAGATGCTAGCCGTAAAGCATGAATTCACACAAGGCTTTCCCTTGAGCGTTAGCCCATTCAGGTCCAACCAATGCATTAATCGCCTGAGAGGAGAGTTAATAGTCAGCCGTGATAATGTGTGCAGAAATGGCTGAGGGCAGGGGGCACAGTAACAGTTATGTATACACAGGACACGGAGTAGTTAGAAGTGTTTAATTGTTAATTTACCTGAAGGTCCTGCAAGTCCTCTGTACAGAGGACAATAGAAAGAAAATAAGTGTTTTACTGTAAGGCTGGCTGCTGAGAAAGATTACATAGCTACTCTAATTAATATATATTGTATATACATATTATATACGTACACACTGGCAGCTGTTTCCTGACATGTTCTTCCATGCTGGTTATCTGCACGTGTTTATGCGTTCCCAATGCATCTCCCTTTAGCCGCAGGCTTAACAATGAACCGAGAGTTGCCCATTTTAGGAACCCTAAGCTAGCTGAACAGTATGATTCCACTTACTTACTACTGAGTATGTGGCGTAAGCTTACTTAAGTATGCTTCATGCATTCAGTAGAGATAGTCAGTGCAAGGAGTGTAGAAAGTTTTTCTAACTCCAAAATAATTTCTGCAAGTGGATTCCAACATGCATTCAAGCATTACAATAAAAATGGCAACTAGAATAACTTTTACACACTTTACAAGTTAAACTCCAGACAAATTAGAAAAAAAGCTTTCAGCGACTTACTCCCTTCTTTTTTTAAACAGCCCATGCTCAATAATATTTTATTCTAACTTTTTTCATTCACAAATAGTAACACCTAGTGCCAAAGTGCCAACTTTTCTGATTATCCGATCAATGCAAAAATTCATATCAAGTCAACATCTCTGGCATGTACTCACCATTATTGGGGCTAAATCCATCCTCGTTGGGATAATTAGCAGGAGCAACCTGGATGGTGGCTGAAGTAGGAAACACCAGAATGTGGGTGCAGGAGGCATCTTGTGGGGTGCTGAGCTGGGAGGTTTGAAGATTCAAAGCAGTGCTGCGGCCAAACACGGAGCCCATTGTCACCGCATCTGGAGAAAGACAGAATATCAAATTTACTAACACAACGTACATTCACAATGCTGAGAAGAAAATACTTTAGCTAGGTTACATCCATCATGAAAATCTACACCTGAGACAGCACTATGAATAACATCTCATGAACAAAATACATATATTGTACCTATAAAAATACATATATACGGGTGTGTAAAGAATACTGTTCTCTGATTTTACATTTGGGTACTGTTTATGCTATTCTGTAATGACTTGGCTTGTTTGCTAAATCATTTACGGACACGTGGGAGTGATTATTGTGGGCCTAGTTTTGTTGCGTAACAGTAAAACAAATCAACACTAACCCCTACATGACCCTTTTTTCTTTTAAAATCCTGTACCCTTTGTTCTTTTTTCTCATTTACTGTACCTACACAAATGATATAATGTTACGCTTATTGCTTTCAGGGTGTCGCTATCTTGGTAAAGGCATGCTGTTTTTTTTTTAATAAGGCGAATGTCATTGCTCTGGAGAGCAATCACACAGTGCCATGGAGTCCTTTTTACATGCACTTTTATCCATATGGTATACTACATAACCAAATGTATGCGGACAGCCTCCTAATTATTGAGTTTAGTGTGTTTAAGTCACAGCCTTTGTTAACAAGTGTATAAAATCAAGCACATAGGCACCCATCTCCATTAAAATACATTGGCAGTAGAATGGGTCGCACTAAAGCTATAGATCTGGAATGGAAGATGCTACTTACTGGACTGCATAGTGCCAACTGTGAAGTTTGGTGGACTAGGGAAAATGGTTTGGGGCTGTTAATGGAGTAGGGGTGGCAGGGACAATAGACTGTCCATGTGAAGATCGCTTTGTGCTTCACTTAACCAACATTCTATAAAATCGTAACTGTGCACAAGAGAAGTGCAATGTGGAAAAAACATTTTTTATATATATATTTCAAACCCCTTGTACAATTGTATATATACACAGTACACAGAGGCTAACACTAGATGGCACTTTGATGTGGCAAGTCAAATTTTTTTTTCTATAACTACAGGTTTACAGATAGTAAGGGTTTTTTGGATAATACTTTCTTTAGATTTTATCTTTAGATGTAGTATATTTGCATTTGAGTGGGTACCCCTTTAAAAACAAGTTTGTGGCTTCTTATTTAAACATATTGCGTGAATCTACGCACTAGAATTCGCAAATTAGCTCCTGCACAGGCATGGAGAGTTCACATATCCAATGAGGAAGAATGGAACTTAAAACTTACCAGGCATGACCGTGAAAGATCCTTGGGGCTCCATAGCTACGAGGCAGGCACTAAGGATAGAAGGTGAGTCGGCAGCTGATATGCCACACATTCTGCAAGTCTCTTTAAGCTGACGGCTGATGGTCTGTAGAGAACATTCTCCAAGCAAGATACTCCAGTCTGAAACATAAGTAGATGCTTAGACTTTGACAACTTATGGTGCTCGGTCACACGTGTTATTTTCAAAAATCATCTTACCTTTCAACTCGCCATGACCCAGTCGCCCTAGCCGTCCAATCACCACTCTCCATGGTAATGATGTCATCTGCATGATCCCCACACACCACTCCCACAGTTTCTGCAACCCCATCTTCCTTGGCGATACTTTTTTCCTCCGAAACCTAAGGGATTACATTTAAAAACCAGAGTTTATGTAGAGTGTACCTCTGTAGCGCTTTATTATTTTTTATTGTTTTATATAGCGCCATCATATTCCTCAGCACTGTACAATGGGTAAACAGGACATAAAAAGTAGCATATAACATAACAATTTGACTAACAGAAACAACAGGTAAGCTTTACCTACATATACTAATAACAAACCTCTTTACCTAACTCACCACGCAGGAAAAGCTTAATTTGCCTTCTGGACATCCATACATAATAAATAACCCCTGGATTCCCATTTGAATGCAGCCGCAGCGATACACATTCATACAGGTTATTACTCACCTGTTAGGCACATGGATATTCACCACACACGTGTCTAGCAGCTCTCCATTGAGATCGGTGCAGGAGGCCAACAGCCAGCGCTGGTCATGGGACAGGCAATATCCCACGAAGAGCACGTTGTATTTCTGGCCTGCCTCGCCAAATGTTTCACCCAACTCTGTCTGTTTGTCTTTGGTGGGGGCTAGCAGGAAAGGTGGGGAGTACAACTGACCAGGGCTAGGGTGCTGAAAAAGAAAAACTGTATTCAGTGACAACTTACAAAAGTAGGATTCCTATTATCGGCCAAAAGGTGCATTACACAAATCGCAGCATAAACGGCTTCTTTCAAGGAATAAACCTTCCCAGCCTTCACAGGGTGCTTGCCCAAATTGCTGGTGCCTACCTTCCACTAAACTAGAAATAAAGCAGAAATAAGAAAGCAATACTGTGTCACTCCACTAATATTAACATTGATTTGACTAGGCCAATGGAACATCGTGGTTGCTACATTATGATCCACTGAGCCATCCACTGACTGTCATCAGGATATTTATTCTGTAGCGTGTGCATTGCATTAACTACCCAAGCAACGCTTTTTGCTAGTTTTCAGTGGGTATATGTATATCTTTTCATTGCTTGAAATTAAGTGTTAAATTACAACGGATTCAAACAAAATGATTGTTTGAGTTTATATGTAGTTAATGAAATGGGGGGACATACATCCATCATGTCATGAAAGCTCACCCCAACCAGCCCAAAGATTCCCAGAGATTTACTGCCCTCACTGTATATGTATTGGAGGCAGTTTCTCCATTTAAGATGGAACCACTGTTTTTCTAATCCTAGATGGTGACCCCCTGTGATCTGCTCAGCCTGTAGGACAATTCCCCTGAAAAAAACACGTACTAACCTCTCATATATTTCAACAAAGTTAGGAGACTGCCTTTGAGTGCCTTTTTAACTGGCGACACAAACCCAGTCTGGCCAAGCACTCATCATAATTCAATTTGTTCCTTTAACTTAGTAGCCTTCTTTATTTTTACGGGTCAGTGAGCAAAACTCTACTGGATTCTCTAGGTGAAGTCTAACCAGGTTTTTGGTATATTGGCTTTTGACATGACCGTGCATGCTAGAATTGACTTTAGACTTTGTAGAACTCCCGTTGTCTTCTACTCACCTCTGGGTTCCTGAGTATTGCATTAAGGGCAGCAGCGGGACCAAAGCCAGTGAGGGATTTAATGGGAATCTGTGAGGCTATCGGCCGCCGGCACTGGCAGTACACAGAGAAAGCCAGAGTCTTCAGATGCTGGATGTAGGTAACTGGCTCGTTGTTCAGAGCCTGTAGGAGATATCTGCAGGGCACCACCTGAAACAGGGAGATAAAAACGTATTACTAATAGGTAACTAGGCACAGAATGTTTCTATAACTGATTAAATGACTACAGAAGATATTGTCTGGTTTTCAAACCATCAATGTTGTACGTATGAAGCCACTATCTATTCTGCTCAATGTGACAAGAGCCTCATCAGTATAATAAGCTGTGTAAATCTAATAGTAATACTCCTTTAATGCAACCGGATGAAAAGCTTTACTGATTTCACTTTCGGATGATTACTGATTTTCTCACTCTTATAAACATGAACATAACCCATTACATCAAAACACAACAATAGGTAATTATAAGGCTGTAGGGGAAGGAGAACTCCCATAAGGCTTAACCACTTGCAGCTTCAGAGAATTATCTAGTCTACCAGGGACTAAGGTTGGTTTCTATATGGCTCAATGTTACTAAATATATATTTTCTACAATCATGCTATTACTACAGTTATGGGGCCATCTAAGGCAAAAAGACATTGCTGAACAAAGTGAAACATCAAACGATGCAGAAAAAAGTAAAACAAAAATAAAAGTCTCACTAAAATAGATTAATTGTATTTTTAATGATTACTGGTCCATTTTGCATGAACCTCAAAGTGCTTGGTTCAATGGACCCAACTAGATTTAACAGTAGTTAGAAAATACAGAATGGTAGCCCTGTACACAGTATGTACGGAGCAATTCTATGCTGACAAACCAACATTCTCAGTCAAAATGCAGGTAAGCATACCATATCACACCACAGCATGCACTGTGAGAATAGCCAAACCAATTAACAACCAATTAGATCAAAGGAAAGATACCCAACCTTGTTGTAGTATGCCCTTACAGCTGATTACAGCTAATTGGGAGTCAGAGGAGACAGGGCACTATTTAACATTGCCCCGACTAAATCTGCAGGACAAATCGCTCAAAGATATATTAAATCAATATTAAAAACAGATTAACTGCTTCAACATAAGTCAGGAGTGAGTTGGCTGAGATCCCAGAATAATGTGGGTGGGCTCCCCACAGTACTCTGGGGTATCAGCCAACTCACTATTAGAAACATGTGTCTCTTCTGAGTAATGATGAATAAGATCTACCATTCACAGAACTTGAAACTGTTACTGTGTCAGCATTGAGTGGGTTAAATGCCCTTGCTAAGGTTTATGTTTGCTTTACTGTGCATGTGCAGTGTGAGTAATCATTTTCTGCCACTAACTAAAGAATGGCTGCACCAATGTGCATGCATTAAAAAGCACTGGGGTGCATTCAAAAGGGACTTAAATGCATTTTTCTGAATTGTGGAGGCGAGGGTTCCTTTAATTGCTTCAATAAAGCCGCCATCACACCAAACTCATGCTCCAACTCCCAGACGGAGCCCTGGTTACCTGCAGGATACATGACGCACGGTGTTGCTCCGGTAAACTCTCCAGGATGTCCGTGAAGGATCGGATCAAGCCAAGAAGCCAGAAGTTCTCTGTGTGAGACTCATCAGCTGGGTACAGAAAGGGGTCCACCATGTATATGACTATTGCAGGGAATGGAGTGAGACCCCCAGCTGCATCTGGCTCTGTGGGGATGCCAATTTTCTCTCTGTCTGTTGTACTGTGAATGTAAAAAATGAAAAGGAAATTATTGTACACCAAGGTCACACAGTACAATACTGTAAATGGAGATTAATCTAAGAATGCTATGGTTAGCCTTTGGTGTCTCTTTTGTATAGCAGTAGAAGTACGACACTCCTCTCCCCTGAATCCCCTAGACTGGTTGTGTTAAGGAGCTTGCCATCTAGCCTTATGGTGCTTTTACACAAAAGTTCCTGGTAATTTCTGCATATTTCTACATCTATTGTCACTGACCATGAAACGGAATGGTGCCCATAACATGACTCTGCAACAGGTTCAAGCAATCGGTATATATTATGGCTTAGAGAAGCAGTCTCAGTACTTGCCTCTCAGGTGTTTCCTGCTGTGTAGCTTGCGGGTTGGGTCCTCCTTCTCCGCTAGGCTGGGTGGCTGACGGCCTTTCAGTGGGGTTTGAAGAGCTCTGCGCTGAATTGTTGCCATGTCCAGCTGGGCCAGTGCTGTTCCCAACAGATATGGACGAGGCTGTGGGTGGTGCCAGGGATGTGGTCCCCGTGCCATTAACAGTGGCGCTGAAGGGAAGGCTGGGCACAGAGGGGGGCACAGGAGGGCTTGGGGTGTTTTGCTGAGAATGCGACTGGCTTTTGGGCGGTAACAGCAGGCTGCTATCCAACTGTAGTGAGGAAATGTAAGGAGCTAAAAACAAAAAGGTTATTTGTCAATATTAGAATAAGTTCACGTGCTTCCAGTGACAGCAAAATGCAGGAAAATGTATATGAATACATATGCAAACACACCACACAATTTGTTTTGGCAAGAAGGGCGTTGTATTTATAGGACAGAGGAAACAAACGGTAAGGTTGGTCCATGCATGTTAGAAATACATTTAAAGTTGTTTTATTACGTCTCTATTATGAGTTAATAACTGTTTTGTTATTCATAATGGACCCAACGAAAACCACAACGCTTGTTACTCACCAAGATGCTGGCGACAGGTCTGCATGTAGAGACGCAAACGTGCATGATTATCCATTTCCTCCTTGGTGTTCTCCTCCGCAGACGCCTCCACTTCTGATAGGCCAACTTTCATGATCCCATCACTAAGCACCTTACTGATTGGCCGATGCTGGCCCAGACGGCACATCTAAGGAGCAGGTATACATGCAAAGTTATGACTTGTGTGCCAAAAAGGTATGGAGATAATGATCCAACACATAATTGATTCTAGAGAAATATTAAGAGTGAACAAGGGTCTGAAAATAACAGCCCAGGAAGACCAACAGTTTAAAACCAAATGAATCCCACCGTAAACATTAAAAAGTCCACATCCCGACTAATCAAAGCACATTTATAGATGCTACGCTTGAAGAAAACATTTCCCTATGACATAATATTAAATAAGCCTCACCTCATATACAGCACTTAGGTCCCTAAAAAATGATTTTGCTCCATCTAGTAGAGCTGGGTTTTCAGGACACAGCACCAGATATCCCACATCTCTCTGTCCTCCATAAGGCTCAAGCAGAAGACGCTCCCAAAAGGGAAGAGAGAAGGGGGCGACTGTCAGGAAGTCCTTGTCATAACCGACCAGAAGGTTAGGTATGGGGAGAGGTTCTGGAGATTCTTCAGAGCCTGTCAAAGAAAGGAGACAATATATATTACTAATGAACCCCTATATTCATAAATTATTGTTACTCCTTCATTAGTGTGTATATATACATACACATAAACATACATACGTACATACACACATATACACATGCATTCCTCTCAATGAATTTCTGTTTTGCAATCTCTTGCACACATCTGATTTACTTACCGTAGGATCCACGCCCTGCCATCTTGTGAAACTGCTGCCACGTTAGGGGGCCCTGAACATGTTGGATGTTTTCCCACGTTCGCCCTGTCCTCTTCTTCTGGATGGCATCTTGAAGAAATGGCTGCAGGGAAAGCAGCATTCGCACCACATCCTGAGATGGCAGCATGCTCACATCCATCACTACAGAGGAGGGTTCAAATGTAGCCATGAATGAGAAGGAAAGTAACAGAATGCTACAGCAAGAACTGCACAGTGCAAATGTTTGGAAGACAACTAATAAAGTGGCATGTGTATATATGAGTGATATATATCAGCAAAGTTATCCCAACTTGTTGATGTGACAAGTAGAGCAGCTAGTGAACCTATACAATAAGTTTATTTAAAAAAAAGGTATAGAATTGTTTTGCATGTCATCCAGTTTCTTGTAAAAGACCAAGCGAAAGTACATATTGACAAGTCACATTGTATCAAATTTTGTAAGAAATTTCCTCACCATTTCTGTGTGGCCAGATATGAAAGGTGGCGCTCTTAACCAGAGCCTCATCCACTCTTCCTCCGGTAGGGTTGTCCACATACTGTCTCCCTTGCTCTAATGCATTCAGGCATTCCGGCCATGCATCCAAGCTCTCAACTTGCACTTTGTCATAATTCCAGATGGGACCCTCCAGAAGAGAATCCCTCCGACAGTGAGGCAGGTCCCATAGGCCTCCGTTGCTGGTAAAAGGACGAGTACATTGACTCTGCAGAAGCAGTAGAAGGCCAGGCTGCAGAGTTTCTACATCTTTTCTTGTTGCCTCAAGTAGGTTTAATCTTTTTTCTATAGCCTGGCCAACATCAGATGACCTGCCAAAGATGTCCATCTCATCCTCTATAAAGAGTCCAGAGTGGTAACCTAGGCGACGGTTGATAATGGCACTGAATCCACAGGTACAGCGATACTGGTCTTCATTAGATGAGTCTGGGATATAGATGCCTACATCAGATCCCTTGATGTTGAGATTGCAGGCACAAATGCAACAGCTATCAAAGTTCCGGTCTTTGAATATGTTGAGGACAGAGTCAGAAAGGAGTAAAGTGACATATAGGCTGTGGGCTTCGGGAGCTGGGTGACTGCTGGCTGGTTCAACTGAGCTCAGGGGCCTGGTCGTCGACGGAGTAGAGGCAGGTGAACAGATGTCTGTGCCGTCATACTTTGCAGAACCCTGGCCGCTGGCTCCTCCACCACCCCGTGGAGTTCTAGGGGTTCTTGGTGTTCGCGGAGTAGGAACAGAAAAGCGAGGAGTGGCTGGGGAAGGCAGGACACCACCAGTTCCACTGTTGCTGGCTGGAGCCGTGCTACATGGTGCAACTGGTGTGTTGGTTTGTGGAGTGTTTAACTGAAGATAGTCAGGATCCGTCAAACTACCCACACTTGGCACATTCCTAAGGAGAATGTGTTAAAAGGGTGATTTAAAAAAAAAAGGCCATGTCAGTGTTGCTAAAAGAAAATCATATTAAACCATACATTACTGGAAAGGATATTTCACAAAGTTAGGTTACATAGTTACTCTGCTAAGCGCTTATGCAGAACATGCTAGCACATTGTAATCAAATTTCCCTGTTGAATGCCTTCTTTCTAATGACAAGGCTCTGCAAATATGTGTAGACAACATTAGATTTAAGCACTAGGGGAGAAGTACATCCTACAAAATAGTACAAAACTAACTCTCTAAACTCGGAGTAAAAAATGTTGCTGTATCACCGCACATGTTCAGGTGCTTCAGAGACTTACATGTAACCATCTCTACTGAAAGACGATGTAGCAGGTAGGGGAAGGTGCTGAATCTTTGGGGGAGCTGCCCAAGAAGGTCGATATACGCAGGCGTCTGGTATCTTCAAGGACAGCAGGCACTGGCTAGGCAAAGACTTGAGTGGTGCAAACATGGACGAACCCAAGAAGGGCTGACAGGTAGGAAGTCTGTGCACATAAGAGAAATCCTGGGAAGCAAAAGAAATTTAAAAAAATAAGCAATCCGGGTAAAAAAAATGGAGATCACAAACACAGTGACGCATTCTGACCTAAGCTGAGTAAGTTGTTTGTACAGAGGCAGTTCGACTGCAGCAGGAATCAGGGAAATGTATTTAATTGGAGCAACAGGCCTTCGTTAAAATCGTCAGCTCGGTGTAGCATTTGGGTAGAGAAAGTCACCCAAAATATCAAGACTGACGACAATGGCAGCCTCCAGGTCTTTAAACATTGAATGCTAAACTACGTTACTAAACATAGCACTGTATTTAATGTGCTAAGGAAAATAGCTATATATAACACCGTAAAGGAAAATGTGTCTTTCCAATTATAAAGACAACTTAGCTTAAATGACCAAGAAAATATGCAAATTCAATCACTTAATGAATCATAACCCTGCAAGCATGAATAAAAACATATGTATGAATTTACCTTAATCTCCTCGGGTTTTGGACTGCACAGGCCTTCCTCCACCTCCATCTTGAACTCTACATGCTGTATGGAGGCCAAGCTCACCATGGGACTCTCCATCATGCCCAGAACTGCTGCCGTTTCTGAGCCCACCCCATCTTTGTACATCATAATGGGGGAGAAGGCAGGGTGCTGCTCCAGGGAAGGCGGAGTGGGAAACATCCTCTGCAAGTCGGCCACTGCTGCAGGACACAGACAGGAATACTGTATCTCTCCACAGACGTCTAAGTCTCTAACAAAGCAGCAGCTGTGCAAACTATGCAAAACCCATGCTGTTTATACATAAAGCCTAGAACGCATGCACAGAAACACGGAAAGGGATTTGAGAACAAACAAACACAAGACACACAAAGAAAGTTTGCAAACAACGCTCACAGACGGACGGATATAAACACACGATGTCAATGAAAGGCACGAGTTAGTGTTCCTGACACTAGAAGAGTGCATGCTAAATGTACTCCACCTGACACGGAAGCTGCAGGCCTGGTGCAGTTGCTGCCTTCCCTTCTCCATGGTGCGACATCTCTTGATACTGACTGGCTGCTTGAAGCAGCCAATCAGATGCGGTATAGCACTCCCATAGAAATCAATGGAAGTGCTTTCTAGACATGTATGAACATACCCCATCTGCAGTGTTCCCCGAGCCAACTCAAGAGGTAGTATATCACATGCAGGGAGATGTGTTCAGCCAGACACATGTTCTGCACAGCATTTAAGCTCAGAGCGAAGAAAGGGCTAACTGTATAATCCTAAATGGGCAGAATCCTTCCGTACATTTGCAAAATGGACAACATTAAAATGAGTGCCCCTTTAAATATACTAAGTTTCACTATGTACATAAACTGTACTGTATCACATTGTATGTATAGCTATAACAACATCATTTCTCATCAAGAGATGTGCAACACTATCAGGTTTCTAGAACACAGGTCTGCAAACTCGCAGTACAATTGTGCTAAGGAATGATACCATGAGTCAATAATTGTGTGTAAAATAATGAATGGAATATAGGTTAATAAGAAATAATGTATTCTTACTTGCTATATGCATTCATAGTAGAGAATTTTAAAATAGTCAGAAATTAAAGGTTTGTATATACAGTAGTGGAAAGTGTGTGTGGACTCATGAGTAGAAGGTTATATAATCTATCTTGTCTACAAGTGATGTCATACTATAGATACAATTCACCATAATAGTTTTCCGGTGCAAAACTTGTAAACACTCACTCGGTAGGTACGGAACAGTTGCCCTTCCGTCTTTGCCATGCGCCCGATCATCTGCCCCTCCTGGGGGTACTTTTATTGCACGAGATCCTGGAGAACCAGCCTAAAATAGCATTTACACTTAGTGATTAAGAATAAATCACATGAATCAAGTTGAAGCTTGCTCATGAATGAAAGAAAATGACTCTGAAACCAACATTATCGTTGTTAAAGACACATCTGCTCCTCCTGAAAAGCTTAAACCTACCAAGTCCTCATCCTCCGAATTGTCAAAGATGTTGTCCAGGTCATTTAAAGAAGGAGCCAGGTCTGTTACTTGCGTAAGGCTGGCCGCCACCCCTCGGTCCTGCCGCGGGTCTGCAAAAAAAGAGTTAAGTTGTAAAAATAACAGCTTGGGACTAACAAGGACTATGTAAATCTTAGAATGCAACCAGTCGGTCTTAATAGCGAAGTCAGCTTCTAATATTTGCCCTTTAGAGGAATATCAATATAGTTGAATATCCTAAAGGGGTTAATACTTGGCTACAAGGGATTTCTCTGCATTCTTAAATATGCACTTACCTTTAGACTTAACTTTAGAAGGTTCAGCACTATGTCTACTCTGTGGCCTGACATTTAACAGCACTGATTGGCTGCTTCAAGCAAGGGGACCATCACAAAAATTAAAAAGGACTCCTCCGCTATAATATGTATTGAAGTGCATGACGATTGGAGTGTCCCATTAACATTACATTAGCATCAACTTAACAATACCATTAAGACTACAGGTACATAAAGAGATAATAAGAAACTGTACACATGACAAAATATTTATTAGTATTTTTTTTCATTCATATTGGCATGTACTGCTATTAAGTACCCTTTTCATGAATGTGCTTTTATCTTAGAGTAATTAATGTTAACAAATACTTTTTTACAAACCTGATTTGGTTGAGGGACTAAATATGGACATGGCATCTTTCCCATCAGGCACTGGGGCAGGGTGTTCTGTCGGTGATGAAACTTTCTCAAATCCCTCATCAGTCTAAAATAAAGTTATTTTTTAATTTTTATTTAACAAGTATAAGTGACATATTTCAGACAGTTAACACAAATTCATTCAAATAAAATGGAAATGTTACAAGCAAAAGCAAACCTAAAATACCAACGTAAAATCAAATGCTCCCAAACCAGCCGTGCTTGAAAACCAAATCTGGACAGAACGGACTATCCTCACAGTCTATACGGATAAGCGAGTAATGTGGAGTTGCTTAAAAACACTTTGAATCCTCCTCCTTTAACAATGTAAGACCCATGGCAGGCTGAAATACATCAGATCAGTAACGTACCTTTAGCTTCCGATCGCTTTCGGCTCCCATCTTGCACTTCTTTGTGGTGGTGAAACTGTACTTGATGTCTCCATCCTCAAAAGTGTAAGGGTCTATGGAATCCCCAAAGCCATCACATGAAAGCATGCGGAGCTGATCCATACACGTAAGAGAGTCTGGCGGAAATGGACGTTTCTCATCCAACACTTTGAAACGTTTGTTTGGCTGAGAGAGGAGCCTAGAGACAGGAGTTAAAAGTTTGAGGCAAGGCAACTACTACTGATATTTTGCTGCTGGCTCATACTGTAAATACACTGAAGAATACAATTTACACTTTTTAGCATATAGGGGGATCTCTATTGTCTCTGACACGAGTAACAATAGTTGAGATTTTGCTAAAACAAAATGCAGCAGCTTGTCACTCAATGGTGTATTCACTAAAGCGGGAACTTCATCATGCAATATGAAGGGCCAGGCCTGACAAGCGTCTCCTGAAGACGAGTCAGCAGTGCGTAATGCACAGCCAAGTTGGTAAGGTGACTCGATGAAATCTGCCATCGTTATCTATGAATTATTCAGTGTCAACTCAGCCCTTCGTGAAGCAGAAACCTGAAAGGCATGATACTTCATAATGCCTACTGCAGATAATTACTGTTTTACTTATGTTTTATTTGTATCTAACAAATGTCCAAATACACCATTGCCTGCACTTGAACAAACATAAAATACTGCGCAAACAGAGATGTTGTTCTCCAACTGCAACCATTGCCACCCCATTCTTAAAAAGTAAAGACTGTCGACATAGTGTAATACTTAAAGCGACGGGTGACAATTTATCCACGCTCAATTGGCTGTGTGCCATAACTCCCCAGACTGCCATAATCAGAAAACCAAGTAAAATAGCTGACCTCTTCAGTGCAGTGCTTTCTGGTCCCAGCTCCTGCTTGCTTTCATACCATTCTCCTTGTATCTCTGGTGGAACAAAGTCTTGGTCATCTGTGGATGGCAGCCTGTAGCCATGCCAAGTATCCCCAGTTTGTTGGCTTTGAGGCAGCCCTGAGCAGTAGAGGCTGGTTTCACTTATCTCTGTCATCATGGGCAAGCTCATGCCTGCCACCATCATCGTCCTGTCATCAAGCGGCTGCATTTCCAGTCCATTTGGGTACAGAGAAGAGTTGCATGCTGCCAAATCCGGATCATGGACTTCAATTTCATGGTGTGGAGGCTGTGGGCTAAGTGTGGGGGGCATTGGAGAAGAAGGAGAATGTGGCGAGTCTGTGGGTTGTACTGGTATCAGTGGATCCAATTCACCAGTAGAGGGAGCACTTGGGTACTGCCTGTTAGTTGCTGTTCCAGTCCCAGACTCTGTACCTTGGTGGTTTAGATCCGTTTGTTCTTGTGTCAGGTATTGCTCGCTCTGCGTAGGTGATGGACGATGATGGAATGGCGTGGTGGTCTTCTTTTGAAGTTTCTCTGCCTTCTCCTGACGATCACTAGGCTTGTGCTTGGAAGATGCCAGTGGCGGAAGGGAAGTGCTGTTAGAGGAAGTTGCCCCTCCAACACTCGGCTGGGAAACAGAGGGCAGGCGGCCAGCACCAAGTGCAGCACGCTGCTTGGACTGCTTGTGTCTGGATAGTATAAAACAGAAACGTGTTAAATAAGTTATAGAGAATAGTTCAGAACACCCTTATTGGGTTCTTAGTGGTTCTTTATAAAGAATTAAAAAATATAATTTATGAAAATGAAGACAAACTAATTGTCATTGTGAGGCTTTCTGTGCCCATCCATCATGTATTACGGTGCATAGTTCCTACCTAGAGCAGGAGCAGTTCACTTTCTGAGCAGGAACTACAAAGTCCCAGGGGGTTCTGATGACAGGCATCTCCTCCTCTTGCTGGCTGGCAGCAGTCAACCTAAATTAGAAGAAAAAATTTTTTTTTTAATTGGACCAGCTGTGGGATTTTAATACAATCTTCAATGGGGGCTGTGGGACATGATGATAATGTCAAAGAAATGTCCTACCTAGGCCATGGGTGGCGGCAAATGTTCTATTAGCGCAGCTGCAAACTGTTCCATTTAAGCCTTGTTACGTTTTTATTATATAACTCACATTTTATTATTTTTTGAAGTATTACAAAAATCAAAGACAATTACAGAAGGGTGCTCATTCGAAACATAAATCAACCCAGAATTTAAAGAAATGTGTGCAGGGAAGCTCTGTGATTTTGTACTACATGGCAAACTATATTTTTGTACTGCTGCAGTATGCATGATATTGGGTTCCAATAAACCATCATATGTATCATAAAGCAAAATTTCTAAAATAATTCTCCTTATACTCTCCCCTTATAACAAACATTTTGTGTGAAAATAGTGAAAAGAGTGAAAATAGAGCACATGTACAAAATAATCCTGTGGAAGGATGCCTTACTTGGACTGGCTTTTGCTCATGACGCACTCTCTCCAGGCTCTCTGCGCCATATTACTGTGTAGTTTCTGATAGCTCCTTCCTGCGCGTTTGGGGCTATGCATTGGATCGGAAGGGTTTTCCCCTGTTGCCTGGTTGGTAAAGCCGGTGGACGTTCCCTTCCCATCACCTGTGAACAGAAAAGTTTTAGATTTAAACAGTGTGTGGCAAAGGGAAAATATAGTGCCAGGGCAAAGGAAGGTAGAGAAGACTTGCAGGCAGTAAAATTATTTCTTACATTAAAGGGACACTCCAGCCATCATATGGACTAATGCATAATGAGACATCATTTGAAATTAAGAATACCCCCATAGGCATTTGCCCTTTCTCTGCCCCCCAGCTATATGCAGTGCAATAGATTTGTTGGGCTGAAAGCATCTCCTGGCATGTTATTGCATTGCCTTAAAGTCCTCAGAAATAAAGCCCCTCAGAAATATGTGATACCTAAAACATAAATTAAAGTCCACAAAGACTAAAAAAATAAGTTTTTAATGGTGGCCCAAAATCACGAACGAAAAAGGCACACGGATCACTTTCCACAATGAAAAATTCTAAGATTAGTTGGAATGCCAATAATGTCAGACTCTAATAGGTTAAATGCAATTTCCAGAAATCAACACTAGATGGAGCCCAATCTCTATGTTCTGCTCCTAAATTTCACACTCAATACATACCAATTTTCCATTTAAAAGTAAAGAGCTATCCAAAACATACAGACTAGCCACACCAAATAAAGGTTTATTTAATATTGCTACCGTTATATTAAAGTAATTCTTCTATGCTCCATCAGTTGGCAGCATATTTACCAACACGCCGTTACTTACATACCTCCGTGTACTCGCATACCAGTACCTCCAAAATCTAGGTAGTATAAACCAAGCTCAAAAATAAGCATATTTAATAAAAGAAAAGATGCATGCTTATTTATAAGGGAATAGCAATTGCTCGTGTCTTGAAGACAAGTCTTAACAATTCAAAGCGGTATTGTTTACTAATTATTTACATATTTATTCAGATGCAACACTTAAGTTAAACACATTGTTTACCTGGAGTTGTGTGATCTGGAGAGGTGGGTGGCGTGAGGGGCATCCTGCATGGACTGGGATCTTTAGCAACAGAGGTGTTTTGATGACAACCAGAGTTACTTTGCCCTGTGCTGCCCACAGTAGGAGGAATGGGCAGATCGCTGTGGGCAATGAGAACAAACGATGAGGGGTACACCATCCGAACACCACCTGTGAGGATAACAGAGAACATTACTTAGGAACAGGTTTCTAACCAAAAAGGCATCATGCCAGTACCACCAATATGGATACACATAAAATAAGACTAAAGCAAACGATTGCAAGCATACTTTCCTACTAGCTACAAAATCCACCTTTGATGTATAGTTTACTTAAGGCAGTTGGAACTTCACACAAAAAGGAATCCTCTGGAACTTATCGATTTAACACATCCACCCATTAAGTGGGCGAAAAGTCCTTGTTGTGGCACAAGCCAACTCTGACCTGCGGATTCAATGCTTAAGCAAAGCCGCCTTGTTCTCTGCAGACACTGATCCTTATGTTCCTGCCAAAAGAAGATTGAACCCAAAGCACCTCACTGGTTCACCCAGCCCTAACCCGGAATCATACTGTATAGAATGTACCGAGATACTTCGGATGTCCTACAATTAGAAATCTCATTCATCGCTGCATCCACAGCTGTGTTAAGGTAATCTTATTATCCATAATTTTAACAAGCAATTCATAACTGCAGCAGCTAATGCATCTTATGCATATTCCAAATTATATTTTTTTATTCTCAGTTTAATTTCCAGCCCTGGGCTGACAAACTTCTCTCCAAGCTCTCTGAGATCCCACATCTCCATGCTAACGAGAGGCCCAGCAGCAATCGGCAGAATAAACAGCCAATTGCTTACATTTAAGCAAAACTGCTTACATTTAAATATACTGAAATAATTTCCTCCAACCTACCGACTACTCTGCACAACCCTTCTTTCTTATTATTTTTCAACCTTACTTGTTCTCCCATTTTATCTATTGTATCCTTTTCGTGTATTATAACATCTATGTGCTGCATACACGCTGCTCACGTGAATGTCTTGTCTCTTTCAACACTCCTGGGATTAAGTAATTTTTAAGTGACAGCTTTTGAGATAAGATTTTCTAAGGAAATGCTGGCCCTGGGATAGCTCTCAGAGCCTGCCTAGGGAAAGGAGAGGTCAGCGTGCACATATCGGCAGAGTATATGACAATTAACATGGAAATGTTTCACATTACAACAACATAGTGTAAATCTGTTAAATGTTTAAACCGCATCAGATTCACAATATACAAAATTGACAAGCAGTAGACAGCATTTTCTGCAAATCACACCAGTAGCAGTTGAAGGTTCTTCTGAAGCCTGCTGGCGTCTAGTTTCAGAAGATACACTGAAGGACAATGTTTCTGGATAATTTTACATATGGTTATAAGGTCTTTGTCATAAGCCATAAACCTTACCCACGATGACTTCCACAGCTGCAGGGGAATCATCATCATACAGAAGATCTTCACTTCCTAGCTGCTCCTTCCTGGCACATAGTACGGTGGGATAGAAAGGGCGCCATTCCTCCAGCAGCTTACGGGTACTGGGGTCAGAGCTTTTGTAGGCATGGCCAGTTAGTGTACCGCTCAACCCATATGGACTCAGGATCACTGAGAAATAAAACAAGCAGTTTACTGAAGGGTGCAAATTACATTTATTTACTAAATACTGTAAGAGGCAGGACACCACAGGTGGTAGTCAGGTAATAACAAGTGAATTAGTTTTCACATCCTTCCAGTATGGAAGAGAGATGGGTAATATCAATCCAAGAGAAGCATCTGAACAGAGGATTTACTTCATGACAATAAGAACTTGCACTTGAGGTAGGTCTCACCTTGGCAAGGCGTGGATGAGGTCTGGGCCATCTGGAGATGCTGTTGGTTGACAAGGTACACTGGCTGATGCTGAGCAATCTCCACACTTGTGCAAACATTGCTTTCCCCGTGCAAGAAAAAGGTGAAGGAGCACGAGAGGTTTTCACTGTGGGTATAAGAAAAACAGATTTATATTTCCCAGACACGCATGATTCTTCCTCTCACTATTACTTCTTAAATCTTGCCAACATATTTCAGGAAGGCAAAGGAGACAAGTTCGGTTTTAACCCACTAATGAAGTTCATTGTGCAGAAAGCAATGCTTCGTTACATCAAATACCTCTTGGAACGGCACAGTTGTGCAATAGGAAGCTTCAATAAACATATCCAGTGAGGGTGGAATACTTCCCAAGAGAACACCTAAGAGGTTTCAGTCTAATGCAAGTGATGCACCAACTTTTTACACCCTAGCTGAGATTTACATGAAGGTTTGATAAACTGGCAAGTTATTTTCCCCATAAACCACATACATGTTAATGATTCATAGTTAAGATCGAGAACAATGTCCATTACATGTTATCTTTAGTATACCAGAAATATATATTGCTGTAAGGGTATCAGAGAAGAGGGTCCAACAACATTTGTGATGCTTTTAGTGGATCAACATTCATTGAGCAAAATGTAGGGTAATACAAGCGGTCAAAAACCTCAGACTTCAGATGTGCATCAGACCTTTGAGGGTTTGAGAATATGTGTAACTATACATGTTATTCTAGAAAAGATGTTATCTAAAAGGTATCGCAAACTTCTTCGGACTGATATTGGCAAAGCAGAAGGTCCGACCTTTTTGTTATTCACTAATGGAGAAATGTCGATAGAGTTTACAGAGTTGTGATTCCAACTTCTTCAATTCACTATATATTATGAAGGGCCAACAATGGCAAGTTTCTCCAGGAAGAAGGCCTAAGTGGCTCTGTGTAACACTTAATTCAACAGGTAACTTTGAAAAAAAATCTCAATAACGGAACTATGATTAAACAAGGCCAGCCAAGTTTTTACTGCAGCAGAAGCTCACCGGGCTGGTCTTCATAACATATAGTGAAGGAGTTCAAACCACAACTTTCCCTCAAGTGAATAAACCCAACTGAGCTTCTGAAGATTTGTTTTGTAGAATTTCTCATGTAATCCCCAAACACATAACACTATTTACGTCTGTTTGAATTTGGCATGTCTACATTAAAACGGAATCAAGACTAATGGCGTCCACGGCTGCTGTGGAATTAACAAAAATTGAAACGATAATAAGCAGAGTTATCTGAAATGTATTTAGCAGGTCTTTCTCGTGTACAGGTTCCAACATTGACATGCAATTGTTCTACTTATTGAATGCACCTGAATAAATCGTTTAATTGGTATTAGAATTACAGATATATTACGCTGTACTGGACAGTACTGAGCCTTTCAAACCACTTGGGAAGTCTAAATGAGGTCTCGTTACTTATATGGATATACCGTATTTGCTCGATTATAAGACGAGGTTTTTTTCAGAGCAAATGCTCTGAAAAATACCCCTCGTCTTCTAATCGGGGTCGTCTTCTAATCAGACCTCAAATAGAGGTCTGATTAGGAGACTAAGATCCAGATCCCCCGCACCGCTGCAGGGGACCTGGATCCTCCTGTCTCACCCGACCCCCCCCTTACACTTACCGGTGCTTCCTGCTGTGTTGCCGGGGCAGCGGGTTGACGTCTACGCGATCCGCGTAGACAACGTCCGCTGCAGCCGGAAGGAGGTGTGGCTAGCAGCGGAGGTTGTCTGCGTCCGTCGCGAAAAACCTTCCCCGACTGTCAGAGATCAGAGTTCCCCGCACCGGTGACGCACCGGTGCAGGGAACTCTGATCTCTGACAGCCGGGGAAAGTATACGCAACGGACGCATACAAACCCCCGCTGCCAACTCCACCTCCTTCTGGCTGCAGCGGAAGGCGACGTCAACCCGCTGCCCCGGCTGGACGCACCGGTAAGAGAGGGCTGAGAGGGGTGAGAGGGGGAAGGGGGGTGAGAGAGAGGGAAGGGGGGTGAGAGAGAGAGAAGGGGGGTGAGGGAAGGGGGGTGAGAGAGAGAGTGTGTGTGTGTGTTAAATGGGGGTATAGGGTGTGTGTGTGTTAAATGGGGGCATAGGGCATTTCAGGAGTGGCGTTAAGAGGGCATTTAATAGAGCACTCTGCCTCCTGAAATGCCTTATACCTCCCTATATGCCACTCTGTCCCATAATATGCCTTTTAACCCCCTAAATGCCAGAGTGGCATATAGGGGTATAAGGCATTTCTGGAGGCAGAGTGCTCTATACAATGCCTTTTAACTCCCTTAATGCCACTCTGCCTCCTGAAATGCCTTATACCTCCCTATATGCCACTCTGCCCCATAATATGCATTTTAACCCCCTAAATGCCAGAATGGGATATAGGGGTATAAGGCATTTCTGGAGGCAGAGTGGCACATAGGGGGTCAAAAGGCATACCATGGGGCACAGTGGCATATAGAGGGTTAAAAGGCATATCATGGGCCACAGTGCCATATTGGAGTGGCAAGCCTGGGGGCAGATGTGCGTAACTGGGGGACAGGTTGGAAAATACAAGAAATAAAAACAAAAAAAATATTTTTCTCAATCATAGCTTTTATTAAAAAAAATAGTTTACATGAATTAACATTTACTGGTAAAACTTTTTTCCTTTAGGGTCGTCTTATATTCAGGCTTTTTCTTTTTTTCCTAAGTTAATATTCAGATTTTGGGGGGTCGTCTTATAATCAGGGTCGTCTTATAATCGAGCAAATACGGTATTGAAATCTCCTAGGCTATACTAGACTGCAATCATGGTTAAAGAAACGCAGGTTTGTTTTGTGATAGCCCTCGCTCATCAGCATGTAGTACAGCTCGCGTGAAAAAGCGTAGTTTTTTCTTTCAGCAAGGGCATGCAGAAGAACATGATGTGGGGCTACCAAGGAGGAGCGGTGACTGACTGGATTAATCAGACTCTCTCTCTGCATGCGGGGATATAAGACGGGAGGGGTAATGCTGTCCTAGTGACATCATGCCAGGAACTTGTCTACTTAAACCATGTTGCTATGGCAACACTGCTAATGTCTTCATGTCAGCCTGTGCATAATTACCAGGCTGATCGGGGAGTAGGGGGGGCTTGGGTAACGGGGAGGAGCAAAAAACAATACAAAAGTAGCAGCCTGCAAAATGAGAACATGATTCTATTTCAAGACTGATAGTCGGAGGTAGGGTTAGGGACAAAGCGTGCTTCATTATACACAGGTCACTCACTGTAACTACGGCGTCTAACACGACACCAGCGGACATCCCCGATATAAAATCAGACATAATGGGTGTGTAATAGGCATACATTCCAAGGCACAGGCTGGCAGACTGACCACACCTTGATTCCCAGCACCCACCGCCTGTGCACAGCTACATACGTTCTGGCTAGGGGGGTTATAACACAAAGCCCAGCAAGTCTGATATGGCGCATGCGATAGCCCTATATGTGAAGCAGTGATCTTTGGCTCAAGGGCTTCTGTTGTAAGTTATCCCAACAGTATGCATATGGGCCCCCGAGCCAAAGATCACTGCTTCACAGAGGTGGCTCTAGCATTTAAGTAGCACCAATTTTAAAGCAGGAGCGCACTACACATTTTCTATTAGTGATCACAGTCAAAGGAGCCATCTGGCCACCGTAACATGGGGCATTGTGGGGATAAAAAGGCACATGCCCTGTTATACCATACTTTTCTTTAATTCTTTTATTATGTGTGTAAAAGATGGGAGTTGCAAAGATGTTTTGCTCAGGCAGCTAGACTCGCCCCTGCTGCTTTCTACCATGCCAGCAAAACACATCGCAGAACTGCTGATTACAAGCAAACGTTCTTTGCTCATCAATGAGAGAGTATAAGATTGTAACTCCGATCAATAAGGAGGGGAAATAGAGGACAACATAACCAATGTGAACAGTGCTGAAGATAAGGATGCTATAAATACTACTGCTTGTAGGTAAATTATATATACTGGTACCCCCAACACAATACGAAGCAGGCGATGCGCGCATAAGATGATGAGATCATGAAAAGCAATGACAGCCTGGCGACATTTCTTTTTCTTTTTTTACCTCTTGGCTACGGACTTCTCTTCCTTTTCACAGGGCTTCACGAACCACTTCCCAATTCGTACAAAACTCTTGTCCAGCAGACACCTAAATCAGGTTCAGAAACAAAAAAGAATCACTGCCACATGATTTTATACGGGTGAGAACCAGAATCTACACGATCATGTCTTACAACCAGAGCAGTAATTCATGGATTTTTGTCAGGGCAAACAGGACTTTTTGTAGCTCCATATTTATCAGGAATAACATACCATATATATATTTTTTTTAAATGTTGGGCTGTTTTTGTAATTATGTTTCATATTTTTTCCACAAGATAGGTGCAACTACTTTAAAATGAATCTAATATCTAGCAACATGGTGGGGCCCTCAACAGCCACTTGGAATGCTTGTGAACTGCATTTTTTTATTATTATTATTATTATTATTAGGACTTTTTAATGCACAAAGCTCAACATATTGGAAAAAATGCATTTGACTTTGAAGTTTTGATTAGTTGGGGAAAAAAGTTCTGTATCAATGCCAGCTCTGTTTAAGAACGCTGACCAAAGTAGTACTGCAATTATTAGGTTACCTTTCAAGCAGATTGTGGATGGCCTTGAAGAGCAATGTTCGGCACTCGTATGACAGTCCATTCTCCCACAGCCCCTCTTCAGCCACTGGATAAAAAAAAAATGTAACAGGTCAAATATAATACGTCTTGATAGAAAGAAATCTGCAGGGAACACAGACGATTTCGGGGACTGTTGTAGGATTTAGAAGCAGGCAAATATATTCACGAACCAGTCGAAGACACATAGTCTACTTCATCTAACTCAGCTTCTCAAGAAGTTGGGCCCGTGAAGTGATATTTTAAGAAGAAGACAAAGCACACTGGCTCCTGAGGTTTGTTACAAACAGCCTGGTACCAAAAATATCCTGCTGCTGAATAACAAGAAACTGAAAAACGCAGATAAATCAACAATGCGGTGACCAGGGTACTTAATGTCCATGCTGGCAGCAGGAGAGGGAGCAGTCTTGGAAGTATATATATCCAAGGCCGGGTTATGTAGCACGTCTCCTCTCCTTGGCAAGGCTCTGCCTCCGCACACCAGGCAGGCATCGAACAGCTATTTATGGCATCAGTATTTTTCCTTTTCAAATGAATGAAGCAGAGTGTTTCGATCTGACCTCTCCTTGAAGCATAACACCCAAGCAAAGCAGGCAACATATCTACTGGTAAGACTTCATTTGAAGCTCGTATTCTGCAAAGTACTATTTCTATGTCAAAGCAATTTTCTGGACTAGTATACACCAAGGTGTTAAATAAAAATAAAAAAATCATGAAAATATACGATGGCTAAATTATTTTGTGTGGCGTCCACTGGCTGCTCTTTATACCCTCTACTTTTCTGTCTTTTTTCTTCTCGGTGGACCTTTACATGAGAACATGCCAAGATATTTATGATTTCTTTGCCAAAGGCGAATTTTATTTAATGTTCACATACATTTCTGCTATTACCTAGGGTAATTTTCTTACATCACAGAGATGACATTGGAAACTACATATAAATAATAAAGAGAGATTGGCAAAAGCGGAGCAATAGCAGTAAAACCGTATGGGTTGCCTTGTCGATTGGGCCACGTCTATCACTTTGTACCAGAAGCGCTCTTTACACACAGCCCTGCTGTCGGAGGTCTTCCTAACCTTTTTTTACACAGACAGCACCACAGATGAACCGTAGAGATGTGCTGACAAGGTAACACACATTACACAACGCTATGACATCTGATGTCTTCTGCCCGGTGATGGCTCACCAAAGCAGAGGCACCAAGACCTCCAAGCTCCTTGGGATGCACGGCTTATTCATATGCCAAATTTTTGAAAAAAGAAAAGCCAGGAAGAGGTAAATGTACATAAATATATTGTGGTTTATTGAGGAAAGAGAGAGACATAGTCAACACTTTCTCTTTCAAAGTATCTAACTGACTGCATTAAACACACAGAATTTGTGTTAACAGGATGGTGTTTGCTGCTGTAGGGACACCTTGCACGGGGTTTTATGAAAATTATTTTTTTAGTGAGCTTTTTAGTTTATTGTAAAACTTTTTTATTATTGGTTTGAACACATGAAATTCAATGTATAATGATACAAGTTAAAAGCGGTGAGAGACACAGTAACAGTTTAGCATTTAATAGTTTCGTTTGAATAAACTTTCTTAATCTGCAGATCTGGAGGCTGTCATTATAAGCAGTGGTGGGATATTTTGAGTGACCTTCCCTGCTCACTTACCGCATTGTGAGAACAGTTTATGGCAATGCAAATGAAGCCATGCTTGATCAATTAATAGTTCTTCCACTGGTCAGAGCATCATTGTCTGGGTGAATAGACAGAGGAGAGCATGCCTTGTTCATGTGAACCGACACTCCACTAGCAGCTTGAGCTGGAATAAGACAGGTGGTCTGACGCAAGGCCTATATATACTAAATATCTTATAGCTCATTATACTGATATTTGGAAAATAAAATCACAGAAAACATAATATAATAGAGACATTTCTCTTTTTTAAATAAAATAATAAAATAAATATAAACTAAATAAAATAATAATGATATCTATATATATATATATATATCCCATCTGCTAGAGTATCACCAATTTGATCCCTTTTGGAAAAGCAGGGGTTAAGCGGCAGTGCTCCATTCCTGGGCATTGCTATGCTCTCGGTGGCTTTCCAACCAATTGGCAAGAAGCTGCAGCAGCGCATTTTACATGTACAACAGAGAGGGGAGCTGCTAATGGGGGATTTGGATCCGTGCCTAGTCTTATCACTTGCAAATTTCAGGGAGAAGGGGAGGTGAAGGAGAAGGCAAGAGCGAGGAAATAAAACAGAGGGCTCTGCCATACAGATTGAAGTGGAGGAAAATAGGTGATGCGGTCAAGGGGAAAGGGATTAGAGGAAAAAAGAAAAAAAAAGAAAAAAAATCAAGGTAAGGCACAGAGCTGGGATCTGCAGCTTCCCAACTCCATGCCAATTTGAACAAGTGCACAGGCCACATGCTTTCTCTCTTCAGCGACCGTATAGATGCTTATTCTGCTGTAAATAAATGATCATTTTATCTGATAAAATCCAATGTTTAATGTCTCCTGCCTCTCTACCAGAATGTTTCAGTAGACTTTGTGAAAATATCCTTAGGTTTAAGTTTGCATGGAAATGACCTTATGCAATGTATCACGGTGTAAAACACTGAAACAAGACATTCCAGCGCAGGAGTTGACAGCAGAGGGCGCAAGAGAGTGAATGAAAAATATTAGACCAATGTTTTCTGGGGCTTAGAAGTTTAACCATTATTCATTCACTCCACCAAAGGTGAATAAAACAAAAGCTCTTCAGTCAAACACATGAAAGCTAGTTTTTTTTCCCCCTGGAGAATTAAGTGTCATAGAGGTATCAGAATCACACTATTCTGGCTCATTTTGGGATGAAGCTAAAGAGATTTTTTTACCGCCAAGCCTAAACATTTAATGAGACATTTTAATATAGTTGAAAATAAGATTTTATAGGATTCTCATAAGCCAAACATTTAAGAGGTTCATCTCTAGCTGTGCCATAAGAAACTGAACAAGAAATTGACCAAGGAATACACGGGACAGCACAATGTTAACAGAGATGGCAGGTAGCACCAACACTGTTACGCATGAAGCTACGTCAGGAGATCTTAATACGTAAAGGTTTAAGATTTAACACTTACTAATTATTTAACACCTACTGGTCCTTTTAGTGATACAAGAAGGTATACTTTCTACCATGCAATGAAAATATCAAGATCTCCCAATTCTGGTCACTATATCACTGCAGCACAATATTACACCAATATTACACGTGTGCTCTTGTAAATGTTGTATACCCATAGGGAAGTGTGCTGTCCATCGCCTATTAACGGCTTGTTCTTTTGTGTCAAAGCACGTGTAACTACGGATAATTGCAGAATACACTGCTTGAAACAACAAATAGTTTTCTAGGAATGGCCGC
Source organism: Spea bombifrons (assembly GCF_027358695.1). Taxonomy (NCBI): domain Eukaryota; kingdom Metazoa; phylum Chordata; class Amphibia; order Anura; family Pelobatidae; genus Spea; species Spea bombifrons. Next base: position 112,240,062 of record NC_071087.1, on the reverse strand, counting down.
CTTTTATGATATACGACATAAGTAAACCAAAGAGCAAACTAAAACAAAAGGAGTAAGGCATTACGTGCATAGAGGACACTGATAAAGACACAAAGGACACGCATGGCGACAATGTATTCCAAAACGCTAGAATAAAGAAAGTAAGATGGTCGGTTCACACGACATGTCAGCGAGAACGCAAGCGACTAAGTGCTTAGGAACGCTCTGTTTTTGTCATAGAGGATAGTGGAGAAAGAACCCACCCATGGAGACAAAACAGCCACCAGTGCTCCTAAAAAGACATCCACTTCAGGGACATAATTCACATAATGTACAAAACTCTGACCTTCTTATGGTACCAATCAAGGGGATTTAACTGACGTTTTTAATTACAAGAAAAACACGTTAGTGAAAGGGAGAGAATAAGCACAGAGGTTGTGGCACTTGCTTCTCCAAAAAGTGAGCTACTAAGTACTAAGTTATCAAAGAACATGTAAACAGGAGAGAACATTAGTGCATTTCAGATTCAAACAGACAAAACAAAATAAAATAGGCTTAACTAAACTCACTACAAATGTGATAATAGTCCGCCAGGGATTATACAATAGACTATGTAGATTATAGTATGACATGATCTGAAATTAAAGGGTGTAGTTATAGTGTTTGTTCTCAGTAAGGCATAAACCATTCATTCACATCCGAGGTGATTTAATTTAGATCCCTATGCCACTGACTGGCTGACTTAAGCAGCCAATGAGCTGCAAGAACTGTCAGACCACATAGGAGATGGGATGGCTGCCATAAAGTACTTTACTATGCATTCTTTTTAGTGAGGCAGTAAATAGTTCCTTTTAAAGGGCTACTTCTGACATTGGAGTGTCAATTTAACAATTAAAAAATAAAAACCCCGGAGCAGCCAACATCATGGTAAATTTTGCCAGCGGGATACCTAACTACTGGAGGGTGTCATGATTAACTCATAATGTAGTGGATGCATGGAAGGGTAATCCAGCAGAGGTGGTTTGTTTCTTTGTGTAAGCATTAAATGGGTTAATCTGATTTAAACCAGTTTCTTGTGGAAGTCCTCTGTATCTGTTCTGGCTAGAGGTGTCACCTTCCCAATGGACTCCTGTGGTGATTCATGACCCAACAGATAAGGATTCTGACTTATAGGAATCTCATTGCTATCTTAAATGGAGGGGTTTTCCATCACCTTTACCCCACAAGGTGTCATATAATTGGTCATGTGGCCAGAGGGGCGTTTTCTTTCCAGAAGAGTCTGATTTAAGGGCACTACAGGGACCTCAAAGAAGAACTCCACAATTTACTCTGACTGGAACAACATCGTAAGAAACCATCTGGACTTAAGGAGTTTCCACAGGCCGTCTCATTGAAGAAACTTGTGAGTGCTGCATGGTTGGAGAAGTGGCCTTAGAGTGGCTCATTCAGCAATGCTATAAGACGGCAGCTTTCCACCAGAATCACTTTTAAAATGTAAAAGCCTAACCCCTGCTACAGATGTGGACAACTCCCATCATGCACACTAAGTCTAGCCCAGAGATTTACACGGGGGGAAAAGTAGGAATAGCAGGAAGGACGGGGTAATATATACAAGGAACCAAAGCTTATCACCCATGTGGTTTTGCACTTCTTCTCCAGTGTACTAAACACAAGCTACCTGAATAACATTCCCAAGAGTGACTAATTCACACCTGCAGGTTTTACTTGGAAAAAGACTTCTTCTGCACAAGGCTAATACAGTAAGCAATAGGTCTTCTAGTGGATAACATTTTTTGTGCCTCGTCACAAATGCTGATCATGACAATATCTTCTGGGAAGTTAAAATTTGGGTTCCAATATAACAAAAATGTTTTAAACAATATTTAAATACAATTTATAATGTATGCAGCCCCGAGATCAGATAATCAAGGGGACAAGTACCTACCTGAGTTAAAATGTCCATAATCACAGTTATCTGCATAATCCTGTTGCCCTTGTCCTCACTTGAGACTCTTCACCCTCCCATACACTGAACTCTTCTTCCACTTCTACATCAAACATATTCTCTCGTCTGAAGAAGAGGTTCATGCTCTTCTTCATTCCTCTTGTCCAACCACATGTCCCATTGACCCTATCCCTTCATATCTTCAACCTCTCCCTCTCTATTAGATCTGTCTCATCCTCCTTCAAGCATGCTACCATAACTGCAATCTTGAAAAAGGCCTTCCTGGATCCATCTGATCTCTCCAACCACTGTCCCATCTCTCTACTTCCTCTTGCCTACAAGCTTCCAGGAACACATTGTATATAATCAAATAACTACATTCCTTGACTCTTTACATGACCCTCTTCAATCTAGATTCTGCTTTAGACATTCTACTGAAATCACCCTATTAAAGTTACTAATTACCTACTGGCTGTGAAATCCAAGGGTGAACACTCTACTAATCCTACTGGACATTTCTGCTGTTTTACACACTGTGGACCACCCTCTTCTCCTTCAAAGTCAATCGTGGTCTCTGTGACACTGCTCTCTCCTGGTTCTGATCGTTCCTCCGGTGTTTCACTCTCCAGTAACGCTTTCCCTCCCCTTCCTCTCTTAGTTAATATACCCTAAGGCTCATTTCTAGGACCCCGCATGGTCTCACTTTGCCACCTGTATGCTGATGATATCCAGATCTACCTATCCTTTCCTGATCTCCTGACTAACTGCTTTTCCTCTGTCTCTAACTGGATGCCTGTACCCTATTACATCTCCTTACTCAATAAATACACTCCCTACCCAGTCTCTGCTCATCCGATAATCTTAAGGGCTGTCCCATCCTCTGGAATGCCCTCCACCAGCCTATGGCCTATCTTTCTTTCCTTGTGTTATTGATCCTTCAAAAAAATCCCCCCGAGAGCTAACCAATGACAACTAAACAGCAAAGCAGAGATCTTTTACTTTCGTGAAAAAGCGGTAGGTAAATGGAACAGCCTTCCAGCAGAAGTGGTAGAGGACAATACACCAGGGGAATTTAAACATGCATTTAATAGTCATTTATGCATCCTGAATATAAGCCAAGAAGACTAAAGACTGAGGTTTGAGTCGCTACAGCAGGAATAAAGGGCAGACTACACGGGCTGATGGAAGGAGACTTTTCTTGCCCAATATAAACAATGGCATGTTGTCATGGAGATGAAGGCTGAGCAGGTGCTGGCGAGGACACACATACATGAGCCCTACACTTGTGAGCAGATGCCGGCAGCATGTACTGCCATCTATCACACAGCACGGTAAGGAATGTTTAACCCCCACGCTGCATGGAGAGCGCGACCGGATATTTCATATAATTCTAATATTATATATAATTTCATATAATTCTAATATTATATATATATATATATATATATATATATATAATATACACATGCATACACATGTAACACACGTCTGTAATGTGCTGTATGTTCCAAGTGGTTTGGCTAAAGATGTGCCTCTGTATATTAATCTCCCCCACAGACAGGTCTCTGGCCCAGGCACAGACTCGCAGGTCCCGCTTTCAGACACAGGAAGTACTGAGCCAGCTCACTGGGAACGGTCTGGATGTAATTTAGCAGACTCTGCATATAATTTATAACTGTGTCCTGCCCTCCGCTCCCCTGAGACATCTGCATTTCTTTCGGTCTCACCCGCCCCCCCCTCTCTTTTTCTTTATATTTCTTTGATCTTTCCCTACCCCTGCCTTCTTTTCTTTCTAATGTTAAGTACGACTGCTCACACCACCCTTTCATCTGCTGTAGGGAAACATACTTCCCATCCCCCTTTTTAATTTTATAGATTGAATGAATACATAACATTTACTCAACTTGTTCACAAACAAAATGTAATTACACAGCATTTTCCTGGAGTAATACTCATGTTATGGCAGATACAAATATATAAATATATAAAAAAAAGAGAATAAATAATAATAATAATAATAATAATAAATACCAATGCCGACATTCACATATCTTAATTCTAAAGGAAACTGAACAAGGAAACAAAAATATCAAGTTTGTGTGGCACAAATTGAAAAATCTGTAACATGTTGGTAGTTTTCTTTTTATTATTTATTTTCTAGCATGGGACCAAATATCTGATTTTTGATTACTCAAAAAAAAAATGCTAATAACTGTACACCCTAAATAAACCAGTACTGTACCCAGCAAAGACACATATTGTAAAAAGCTTCAATACAAAAAACAAACGTAGTAAAACTGTAAAGAGACAAAAGATTTTGTAAAACAGATGGGTATTTTGTGACGATCCAAGCGGTGTCAAACCGGACACCATGCCGGACTGAGAAAGTAAAGCTTGGTTTCTAAGTGTACCGTTTTACTGGACTATTTTTATTTTGCTAAAAACTAAACTGAATCTTAGTAGTCAACAGGGTACCCACATCAGCCATCTTTTCTATGACTATATTGACATATATTGCCGAATAAACAAAGCCCACAAACTACAGGGCTGCATTTTACAGGTATTGGCCCCGAACGTGCAAAAATTGTACGTGTCCGGAAAAACATGGCCAACGAGGATCCCCTTGCTGGTGAATGAGACTGTTACATTTTTATATAATATACAACTAGAACCTCCTGGAGTCTATTAGTTACATACATGAGCGTTTAAATTAGTGGAGAAAATGGCATCTGAATTAAAGTGTTTGCAGCCAAAAAATAGGATATACTATATATACTACTATATATACTATATATACTATGAAACCCACACATACGGTGTCAGCCCCTTTACAATTTTCTCATATTACTTAAATGCTGTGCTGGAATTTCATTCATTACTACGATTTTTTCATTTATTTTAAATACTGAAAAGTCAAATTACAATTTGGTAATAAAATTAAAAAGTGTTGCTTGCTCAACCATGTAATAACGCCTATGCTCTGGAAGCTCCTAGTTCACCCAGCAAGCACTCAGTTACCTTATTTCAGGCTTCCACCCGTTAATAATTAAAGTCAATGTCATATTTCCCCATTCTGGATCCGAATCTGAAGTGAAATTAAGACCAACCCATAGAAGTTACGGATAAAGTTATACAAATCCAGAGATTGGGAAAAGGATACTAAATATTTGCCAAGTGTTTATGGAGCCCAGATGTACTTTCTGGGATATCCAGTAAGGAAGCGGAAACAGCATCACAAAACTCAGGCACTGCCATAACAAAAGGCTGTCCCTCGAAACTCGGGGTCACCAGTCAACCATATCAAAAGCCCTAAATGACACTGGCCTGTATAGGAAGGCGGCAAGAAAGAAGCCATCACTCGAAACGTACCATCTGCCAGCAAGTCCGGAGTTTTTGTGATCAGATGAGACTTATTATGTACGGCATAGACACTGTCCCAGTGACGTATAATGGTGACAGCGCCCTGCTGTAGGGATGGCTCTCGTCAGCAGGGTCTGCGCATCTTGTTTACATTGAACAACAACTATATGGAGCAGAAGACAAGGAAAAGAACTTGCTTCAGTGCACAAAGCAAAACTAAAGCATGTGATCCACCTTCCAGCAGGACAACTACCCCTGCGTATAAGCCTCGAGCAACATCGAAGCAAGCGGCTGGAGAACAAAGGTGAATGACCTAGAGTGGCCCAGTGAAAGTCCTAACCTCACTCCAGAATCCATGGCACTATACGAAACCTGCCGTACACAAGTGACGTCCAACCAAACTCAACAACCTGCCAAGAAGAACGGCCCAAAATTCCTTCAAACCATAAAGCACCACAAAGGAAGAATACAAGTTACAGCTGAATAATTTCCTTTCAAACCAAGGATCTGAGGGGCAGGGAAAGAGGCAAATGCAGGGGGGGGGGGTTTCAATTTACTGTATATGGTTTATAATGCGGGAAGCTCGGTTAATGCAACTTCAGCTATGCCTGAAACAAATGGGATGCTCTCTAACTAGTCCTAATGCAGAGTTCCCAGTACTCGCACTGAATGGGTTAAAAGTATTTGCCTCTTCAGCCCTTCAAGACTGAAATAGCCTAGTCTGTCCCTGTCAATACCACACCATACCAAAGGGGGGAACCAAAAGCCATTTCACAATTCACAGCAATTTATTGGTCTTATTGTTGAAAAATTATAAGGAATTTAAGATTTATTTCCCATAGTAAGTATGGTTTTCTTTTCAAAACACAAAATTACGAGTAAGACTGAAATAATCATGTGTTCCTTGGGGCAAAGAAGACATAACACATAAAACTGCTTGCAGGGCCAGCTTACAGTCTACTGCATCATAGTGTAAATAGGTCTAGCCTTCCTTAAAGGAAAAGGGGCTACAGAATGCTAGCATTTTCTTCATAAACTTCATAAAACCCAACTTTAAAGTGTAACTTCTGTGATACACACGAGAACATTCTGCACACTATCTGTTGAGACACGAGATAACAGAAAAGTGCAAAAGGAGACTAGGGCAGTCTCAACACGATAATAAAATCCATAAATTATCACTCTGCTTGGCCTTTCCTGGCAGTGTGCAACATTCTCATTGTCCCTCCTACAATCCCAGCATACGGCACTGCGCTGCCGCCTATAACCCAAGTGTATGCCCCTGTGCTGCCGCCTATAACCCAAGTGTATGCCCCTGTGCTGCCGCCTATAACCCAAGTGTATGCCCCTGTGCTGCCGCCTATAACCCAAGTGTATGCCCCTGTGCTGCCGCCTATAACCCAAGTGTATGCCCATGTGCTGCCACCTATAACCCAAGTGTATGCCCCTGTGCTGCCGCCTATAACCCAAGTGTATGCCCATGTGCTGCCGCCTATAACCCAAGTGTATGCCAGCGCTGCCACCTATAACCCAAGTGTATGGCACTGTGCTGCCGCCTATAACCCAAGTGTATGCCACTGTGCTGCCGCCTATAATCCAAGTGTATGCCAGCGCTGCCACCTATAACCCAAGTGTATGCCCCTGTGCTGCCGCCTATAACCCAAGTGTATGCCCCTGTGCTGCCGCCTATAACCCAAGTGTATGCCACTGTGGTGCCGCCTATAACCCAAGTGTATGCCACCGTGGTGCCGCCTATAACCCAAGTGTATGCCCCTGTGCTGCCGCCTATAACCCAAGTGTATGCCCCTGTGCTGCCGCCTATAGCCCAAGTGTATGCCCCTGTGCTGCCGCCTATAGCCCAAGTGTATGCCCCTGTGCTGCCGCCTATAGCCCAAGTGTATGCCCCTGTGCTGCCGCCTATAGCCCAAGTGTATGCCCCTGTGCTGCCGCCTATAGCCCAAGTGTATGCCACTGTGGTGCTGCCTATAGCCCAAGTGTATGCCCCTGTGCTGCCGCCTATAGCCCAAGTGTATGCCCCTGTGCTGCCGCCTATAGCCCAAGTGTATGCCACTGTGGTGCCGCCTATAACCCAAGTGTATGGCACTGTGCTGCCGCCTATAGCCCAAGTGTATGGCACTGTGCTGCCGCCTATAACCCAAGTGTATGCCACTGTGCTGCCGCCTATAACCCAAGTGTATGCCAGCGCTGCCACCTATAATCCAAGTGCATGCCGCTGTGCTGCCGCCTATAATCCAAGTGTATGCCCCTGTGCTGCCGCCTATAATCCAAGTGTATGCCAGCGCTGCCACCTATAATGCATAAAATGTCCCTGTCCTGTCACCTCTAATCCCATCATACTTCTCTTTGCTTCCACCTACAATCAAGCTTCTGTGCTATGACATTACCTACCGACGCTGTCACTTTATAGTACAATTACCTCCACATCTGAAGTATAACTACAGCAAAGCAATTGACCCTGCAATACTATGTGAAGCCGTGTAAATTTCAGCTTCCCAGAAGGGAAAGTATCATATTATTCTGTATCAGACTACTCCATTCAGACCAGGTCCCACGTGCTTTATTTCATTAGTCATGAAACGACTTATGTGCCCGGAACTCATGTGCACGCTTTTCCCTCTTCCTTTTCTTTAATCAGACCTTAGCCTAAAGTGACCAACTTTTCCCATGGAGATGAGCCTTTTATATGTAGAAATTAGTATATATTTGTAGTGCTATATTGGATCTCTATGGATCTCAAGCATAAGGAAACGGGTAATAAGAAGACGTCTGTAAAGACCTTTCAGGGTCCTTAAAGCTTTTTATTTGGCGATATTTAGCTTAAACGCGTAGCTCTGCCGAGATACGTGACGTAGGCCGGCGTTATCTAATCAATTCCCTGTCCTAAAGTTCTCTTGCGTCTCCTTATCCACCCTTACAAGGGCTGCCTGGACTATTCATCAACAACCAGCAGCTTAATAACAGGGCAGATATAATAACGCATCGCATCAGAAAAAGAAACTGACATGCGTTTCCTCGTGGTAGAAACATAAGGTGGATTTGTTATATTGTTTTATGTGTAAACAAAGTCACGTGGATTTATTCAGCATATTTACTGAAACGGGATTCTGGAAGACAAACAGATCCGCTACGTTTCAAGTTTACACGGTTCTCAACAACAAATTGCAACTACTGAAATTGCACCGTATGGAAATACTTTTACGTTTAAAAAAAAAAGTTTTATGGATTAAGTTCGTAAAACCCTGCTTTTTTATCACTGCCCCATAAACCTATGAAAGATAAAATAAAAGCAAAGCATGTTACATATGGACCTTTGAAATTAAATACCCACGTGGGTTATTGCTGTACTTGGTGGGGGTTTTTTTTGTTTTTTTACAGCAGTGGCACTTATGCTTCAAAATAGCAAAACATTGCAATGCGCTGCATATCATCGTGCTAATAAATGTATTAGATGTATGAAATGTCAGCACAATGCCGATTTCGTCAGAGGTCTATTTGGCAGAAACTATGTGGTTTTACTATGGTAAATGTGGTTTTAAACTAAGGTTGTGGTCATACTAAAAATCCAGAATCAGACGTATGGGCCTTCACTTGGACAATAACCGCCTGGGGACTGCTGTCAGCTCTTGGTCTCCAAGAGTTCTTGCTTCCTAAAAAACTAGGTTCCACCGTGCTACATAAACACCTGAAGGATTAGTGCAATTTTTTCTCTGGCACTTCAGATGAGAAAACCAGCAGCCGTGGACTTCACTTGGAACAAACTAGAAGTAGACTCCCTTGGTTTAGCCTTTGTGATCAACGAAAGTAAAACACTACGAACGTTTTTCGAGCACACACACATACACACTGTAATATATATATATTGCTTCTAAAATGCAAATAGCAATTTTAAGCTAGATCAGCACAAGTCCTTGATAGCTCTATTTGTGCAGAAAGCAAATGCTACGGACAGGTTTTTTTCGCCCCAGAATGAAATAATCGGCATCTACGTATGAGTTTGCGTTTTACCAGCACAGTGTTGGGATCTTCTCTTACCACACATTCGCCCATGGATCAGAGTATTTAAACAAATCATACCTACTCCACTATTTACTGTTTTAACGTTCGGCTGCCTGCGTGTAATTTCAACAGATGCTATTGTTAGGGCTTTTAAATGGAGACTATTCGTCAGGCCAGGCTTAGCACCGGATTGCTTTGCAGACGGCAACGTGTCTCTGGCAACAGACCAGATTACAGACACGGGACACGGAGCGACACACCACGCATATCTTACCCCAACATCTAACCTGCAGAACGCTGCTACTGTCACTTGCATTTATTACAGCATCGGAGCCACGGACCAGGGACATCATTTTGTCCACAGTGCCAGCATCATTCATTAACCACAGACAGGGTAGAGATGGCTGGAGCCACAGTTCTGCCAAAAGCTCATTTTTGGCTGCCAAAATGTACTGAATTTAGAAGTGCCATAGGTAAGGCTGGAAATGCAAACACGTCCATGGGTCTAGGGGGAGGTCATGCGTAGGAGTTTAGAGTAAAGGTCCCAAAGTCAGCGAGGCTGGTCCGGAAAACACGGATGGAAATGTTCAGTACACCTAGAAATCAATTTGGTGTTTGATTAAAAAGTTGAACAAGGTTTGTTTACACCAGGGCTAAACAAACCGTGGGCACAGGGTCAGCAAGGCCACGAGAAATAGTCTAGGGTTAGTGGCACCTGGGAGATGGAGAGGGTGGCCGATCGACTGACGCGCTCCGCACGGGGTCAACCAACATCACGTTCTAGCACCAAGGATACCCAGAACAGAAGCGGCAGGCACAGTGAGCTCCATTCTGGCTAGATGTGTCTTGCTTCATTTATGATTAATAATATACTAATTAATGTATCAACTTTATTTAAATAACACTGAACTGATTGTTGTCCAATTATTTAACGTATTACGGTAATTTAGCAATGTAATACTAATCAATTATTTACCAATCATTTATTAGTTTACCAGCTTATTACATTTATAATTTTCACTAATTTAGCAATTCTTTCAGAAATGGATTTTCATTGAGTCAAAATAATTACATTTCCCTGTAGCAGCAGAAGGCAAACATTCTAAAAAAAAAAATAAAAAAAAAAAAAGTTTTATTTGGAACCAATGGACTAATCGAGTTCATTAAATGTATTCCCCAAAAAGCCAGTCTCTGTTATGCTATCTAATGGGATCAGTCTACCCCAATCTGGTATGTTTTAGCCACACCAACATCAGGGCATACTCTCTGAACGATTAATCATGGTGACAATGAATAAAAGCTGGCAGTGAGGTTGTCTCTAAGTCAAATATTTCCTGATAATATGGTTTTGCCTTTAGGTTAACTATAGGTAATGAAAGGAGATATATTTGTATTTAACTCAATCTGTGTGACTATAGAAATTGTCTTCTTCATTCCAGCATGCCCCTTCTCTTACGCTAAATGGAGGACAGACGTTCCAAAGGCATGTTAAATATTTTTCAAAATATTTTTTTCCGCATTTTAACAAGAAAATATATTCCGTGTTGTAAACCCCTAAGTACAAAAAGGTCTAACATGAGCTGGAGACAAGAAAACAGCTGAAAATCAAGCAGAAAATCAGGAATGGCAAGTAATCTGAAGCCTGGCTAGCTGTCAAATATAGCCCTTCAAATATAGCCGCCTGCCTTTTACTAAATTTGGCCATAGGGTAAAGAGAGGCTACCAAGATCTGAGCGTCCCGTAACCGCAGGACAGCTCCTCGAAGAACTGCGTGCAACGCTCAATACAACATAACGAAACTTACTTTGGGACGAGGCATGTGACGCTACTGTGCAAAAGAGAAGAAGCACGGTGGCTATGGAAAACTAGGAAATAATTAAAAGTGGATTTCCACTGTGACAAATCATGCAATGTGCGTCTTATTTCTCGCAGATAGAAACTATTTCATCTTATTCGCCCATATAAATGACTAAATATTCAATGTTTAATCAACTTTATTTGCATAAAACATATGCAGTATAACACAGTTATCTAAGTTTACAAACAATGTATGCCTGGCAAACATTTTTTCATGTCAACGCTGTTTGAGGGAAAAAAAAAAAAATATATATATATATATATATATATTCATATTTACTGAAACAGCTGGGACATGTCATTTATATTCATTTTATGCCTGACAAATACGGACACTAATGACTGTTTGAGGGATCAATGATGCAAAACATATTTGTTCCACTGTACATCATAAATGGTTACATTACATCATACATGGTTACATCACATCTGTAATTGCGTGCAAGAATGTTTTAATCACTGAATGTTTTTGCTTATCAAAATACTTCCTTATTAAAGAAAATAGAAGACCTAATTTATTTGCAATAAAAAGAATAAAAGTATGTAGTGATGTAGATGAGAATTGTGCACGTGTACCATTAAGCACACTGTATTCTGCGGTTCCCATATGATGTAAAAGACTCACGATATTATAAAATCTCCATTAGTAATTATCGTGCAGACCCTTACACGACAAAAGGTCCCCACATGCTGATGTATCTTCCAAATTATAACGCTCTGGAATGCAATAGACGAGGAAAGAAATAAACAATGCAGTCGTGAGAGGCCCAGTGAATTTTTTTTTTTAAGGAAAGAAAAACATTCAACAATGCCGCTAATGAATGCAAAAGCAAACAGAAGGGGATCATGGAATACCGAGCTCAAATAGCAGTGATCATTTTAAATCATAGTGAATGATCAAGCAAATAAACTATTAAAGAAGGGTACAAAACCAAAACAAAGAAAATCACACACAGCAACTACTTGCAATGTTATTTATAATGAGCGCTGGAAGATGTGATGCTGATTTTTTTTTTTTTTATTTTTTTTTTTTTTTTTAAATCGGTTGCTATGGTGATAAGACCAAATTTAAAGCTTTGTAACAGAATTGCTCTTTGAACTAATTTCAAAATACCTCTTTTTGCCACGTTATCACAATCAGATAAGTATTGTGTTGAATGGGGCTTTGTTAACGTCACAAACGTTGCAGAAAACCTACAAATACCAAGGTCTCATATCCGGACAATACAACCACGGACAAGGCGACCACTTTTGTGCATCAGAAGTTTGATCCGTCTGTATATGAATGCAAGGCTGCAAATCAGTATAAAGACACACTAATTAGAAATAACAGACAGGTATTGCGTTCTTCGGCACTATGATGAAAATCTGTTTACTGGATGTAAAAAGAGATGATGGGATTAATTCACGGATGTGGGCTGGGACAGGCGCCTGGACGGACAGCCGGCCTGATAGCAAAGCCCTATATTGTCTTTTTTAGGAATTCCTCCTTGGCTTGATGGCCAGGCGCCCGCCTACTCCTCATGAATTCCATCCTATTTCTGTCACTTCCCTGATAGGGAGTATGGAGCGCTCTTAACCCCAGATATCCCTGCAAAACACTGTGGCATGGCAGGTTGCAATGTATAGTAGTAACAGACTGTCTCTTTTTGTGCACTCAAGAAAAACAAGACAGAATTTTGCTATTTTAATGACATCTGGACATGCGTTTAAATAGTAAAAACAACACAAAGTAAGAAACGCACATTGCCAAACTCCTTACTTTTGTATACTTTATAAAGGAAGTTTTTATAGAATTCTTCGGCTCTGAAGAAAAATCAAGCATTTAAAACCTACAAACGTTTGATAACTCCTAATGGAAATAAATAAGGCAATATCCGCAAATTGCAACTAATTAACAGAATAAAAAATAAATAAAAAGAATTTAAATAGTTACATGAACCCATGGCTTGTTATTAGGCAGTAAAACTGCTCAACCTTTTGCTACGATATATGATGCAAAATGAGTTAATGCCACATAAACAGCTTCCTGTGATGAAAAAGGTAAATACCCGATGCCTAGTGTTAGATACTGTAGCTTTTTGGCTTAGCGTTGTGTACCTGGGTAAAGTAACCTCTCTGGCAAGCCAAGCCAAATCAGATAAATAAAATAACTAACCCTTTATGTCACGTATGTCCTAGCATAACAATCAAACTTTCTTTTTATTCCAATAACGTATTGCATACAGTAATATTAGAAGAGTACAATCATTAAAACGTAAATGGATTAAAACTGAGATGCGGTGTATTCTGCCAGCAAACTGCTATGATATTGTTGCTAAAGGAGATTACATTCCCATAATTAATCTCTAAAGGTACGCGTGTGTATTATAATATAATAAATTAATACATATACACACACACCCACACATTAAATATACATACACAAATGTTACATCCCGTACATTCCATTAGAAAGGCACATTGCTTAGATGGTCACCAAATAAATTGCTGTTGCTTTAGTAATGTATTAAAATGATCAGGCAGCTTCAATTCCTTATCTCACAGAAAAAAATATTGCCCATGCATGGGCATAGCGTTTCAAACAGGTTTCCAAAAAGAGCGCATGTATGTACATATGTCCCATTTGCTGCAGACGATACGCCTCCAGCTGTCCTCCAGGAATATGTCACTGTCACTCACTACCTCCCAGGCTCTTAGGACGGTGTGCTGCCGGGGACCCGGGCTGGCAAGTAGCCTTTTAAGGACAGACAGGGCACAGAGACAAGACACTCCTTTCCCCCTCCTCCCAACCATGAATGACAAGAATCCAAGGGTGGGTGACATGGGCTGGCTTTGAAAGGGCCAAATATGGATAGGCACATGGGAAACACCTCTTGCATTGCAAAGCATTCCTAAACTAGGTAAAGGAAGTACGAGTAAGGAGGGGAGAAAAGGAGGAGAGGGGCTTAGAATGAATATAAAAGACTCGGTGCACACTCAAGAGTTGTAGCAACAGCATAACGCACCTGCCCTTCCACGCCACAAGTCCTAACTTGCCTCCAGCAATCAACCATGTGTGACGACGAGGAAACTACCGCTTTGGTCTGTGACAACGGTTCTGGCCTGGTGAAGGCTGGGTTTGCAGGTGATGATGCTCCCAGAGCTGTGTTCCCCTCCATCGTGGGCCGTCCACGCCATCAGGGTGTCATGGTTGGTATGGGACAGAAGGATTCATACGTAGGAGATGAAGCCCAGAGCAAGAGAGGTATCCTTACCCTCAAGTATCCAATTGAGCATGGCATCATCACCAACTGGGACGACATGGAGAAGATTTGGCACCACACCTTCTACAATGAGCTGCGTGTTGCCCCTGAAGAGCACCCCACCCTGCTCACAGAAGCTCCACTAAACCCAAAAGCCAACAGGGAGAAGATGACACAGATCATGTTTGAAACCTTTAATGTCCCTGCAATGTACGTTGCCATCCAGGCTGTGCTCTCTCTCTATGCCTCAGGCCGTACAACTGGTATCGTACTTGATTCAGGAGATGGTGTCACTCACAATGTCCCAATTTATGAAGGTTATGCTTTGCCCCATGCCATCATGCGTCTCGACCTGGCAGGCAGAGACCTGACTGACTACCTCATGAAGATCCTGACAGAGCGTGGCTACTCCTTTGTCACAACAGCTGAGAGAGAAATTGTGCGTGATATTAAGGAAAAGTTGTGCTACGTTGCCCTGGACTTTGAGAATGAAATGGCCACAGCTGCTTCTTCCTCCTCCCTGGAAAAGAGCTACGAGCTGCCCGACGGCCAAGTCATCACCATCGGTAACGAACGTTTCCGCTGCCCTGAGACCCTGTTCCAACCATCCTTCATTGGCATGGAGTCTGCTGGCATTCATGAGACCACCTATAACAGCATCATGAAGTGCGACATTGACATCCGCAAAGACCTCTACGCCAACAACGTTCTCTCTGGCGGTACCACCATGTACCCAGGTATTGCTGACCGTATGCAGAAGGAAATCACAGCCCTGGCACCTAGCACCATGAAAATCAAGATCATCGCCCCACCTGAGCGCAAGTACTCAGTCTGGATCGGCGGCTCCATCCTGGCTTCTCTCTCTACCTTCCAGCAGATGTGGATCAGCAAGCAAGAATACGACGAGGCTGGACCTTCAATTGTCCACCGCAAATGCTTCTAAACATCAGATTACCTTTTGCAGGTTCCTGTGTGTGTCTTTACGCACAGAGAAATTATGCATAAAAAGAACTGGCTTATAACATCATGGTATAAACAACAGACCTCTTTAAAATCACGATGACAAGATCACTGGTGAGGACTTTTTTTTTTCTTTTTTCTCACTCCTCCGTTTTCAGTCTCTCACTCAGGAGGGGTACAGACGGAAAGGGATCACAACAAATGTAAAAGGTTTGAAATATCTTTATATGCTAAATATATTTGAAGCATCTGCTATGTTCAGACAGGGCTATAAGGACACTAAATTATCCTTGGGGCTAGAGGGGCGTGCAACTTGCAACAGTCCCCTTATGTACTAAATGGGGTTAAGCTGTTACACTGAACATGTAAAACCGGGGCGTAAAACTAAAAATACAGGGGCTGGATGGGAATTGTAGTTTTGGCAATGGCTGGAAAACCAGTTTGCCAAGCCCACATTTTATTGTATACATTAAGAGTAAATTAAGGGAAACAAAATATGGTTGGCATCAACAACATCTCAAACAAACACCAGACCGTATTGTAATGGTTATTCACTAACATTTAGACACACTAACATATTATGCAGTGTCTGTGTATATTGTAATCCTCTTCATGTGTAGTAATAACGTAGTATATAATAATGTAGTAATGGTTTACCCTAAAACATGCTCAAATATATGATGCCAACCACAAAAAACTTGCTGCTATGTTAAACCTTATAAAGAACTCTATTGTAAAGTGCTAATGAGTAAGATCACATAATGTGAAATGTACATTTAAGATATTGTGCTGTGGGTATTGATGCATTTCTGCTCAATTAAAAAAAAAAAAAAAAAAGATTAATCACAATAAAATATTTTGCAATCATCTTTGTGTTTACTTGTTATTTGTTTTTCAAGGTATTACCAAATCACAGGTACACAATGTTTTGGGGTGTGATAAGTTATTATGCTCTAATGCTACACTGGAGGCTTTTAAAAAAATTAAATTCTATCAAAATGTACAAAAGTCGAAAGTATGGTGAGCTTTATCTCAGGTCACAGGGCAACGTGGGGGTTACGTAAATGGAACAATTTTGGTGGAAATTGGTAAAAGCAGGAATTTTCCATTGGTTGCCACAGTGATTGCTACACTTTTACCACTTTGCACCAGTATTTTTATTATTTTATTGTTTTATATAGTGCCAAATTCCGTAGCGCTGTACAATGGGTAGACAGGACATAACAAGTAGTATGTAACATAACAAATTGACTTACAGAGACAACAGGTGAGGAGGGCTCTGCTCAAACCAGCTTACAATCTAGAGGTTTATGCATAACCTTTCAAGAAATCTTACCTCATCACTGCTGTTTTTGATGACATCACATTTGTAAAGAGAAAGGCTGGCATTGACAGTAGAATGCACCAGGGCTTTGCGCCGACTGCATTTGTACGTGTCACTCAGTGCCGTTCTCTCCTTACCTCCCTCACACTCTAGACAGAGAGCGTCTCGCTACTATCTCAGAGAAGAGAAGTCTGTATTTACAGCTGCATCTGTCAAGATACCAAATGCAGTTTTCCCAGCTGCTGCGATATAACCCCCCCCTTTTGTTTGTGCAACATACCCTTTAAGGGGTCTCCTTTATAATGCATCATTCTAGGTCATATGTCAACTAATACTTTCCAATAACTTATATAATAACTTATACGAGGTGACGATCAAGTGAATATTATGACACCAACAAAAACTCGATACAAGGGGGTGAATAATATTATTTGAGCATTAAATACAGTGCTGTATATAGTAATGGAGTTAGCACCTTTGAAAAAGCTGCTTTTATTTATTTATTTTGTTACCAATACATTTTTACCAAATTTGTCGGCCCCTGTTCTATCACGTCTCTGTTTTTGTTTGTTTTTTTTTACCACACGAATGTAAAAAAACATATGACTGATGGCTGATTTATCTGCTCTGGGGTTTATAAGGGATACACAGTCTAGCAGAGTGATGGCCAATGTAGATGTGAAACCACAATATGTGGTATATTAAAATAGTTATTTGGAGTGTAAGGGTTTATGAGCATGTCACTCATTACAGTTTCATTTATGAAATGCCCAGTACATGTCAGACTACAGCGCAACATTGTGGAACAGGTTTCGGAAATGCCAATAAAGCCATGATGTCACCTATACAGCACAACCTACCAGCCAAAGCACAGGTGAGTAGAAGATCATTTAGGTTCATACTACACTACATTAAACTACAACTCCCATGATGCCCTTGCCTAGCTGAGCATTATGGGAAATGTATAGCTGAAACCTCACAAATAATAAATCACAGTAACACAATTTCTTTCAAGTTATATAACATCATAACGCTATGTTCATATCCCGCATCAGCAGTCAGAGTGTAATCTGCAAACTGAATTAGATTTTACGTCACTGTGATTCAAGCGACCCCCAAGTTATAATAGGAAAGGAGACCAGACTGGAATCTCAAATGGATTTCCCGTGCTAAAGCTCTCTGCTGCCAGCCGTCCCACTCTTCCAAAGGCTCCTCGAACCAATCAATAACCAGAAAGTTTGCAAAATGCGTACGCAGATCTGCTTTAAAGCACAGATAAGATCGTCAGGGAGTCATTTACAGACTAAGAATACAAAGGATGGAAAGCGCTTACCATCAGGTCGAACAGCACCTTAAAATGATACAGCACACGATTTAAAAACCATGTAGTCAAATATGCTAATGTGCCGCATACCAAAAGTCTCTTCTCCATACCCATAATAGCTGCTTTGGCATTCGGCTCGCAGTATCCCCCGCGGTGAAACCCCCTCTCAGAATAAGACTATGCCTTACTACGAATGGGCTCTCGACGCGGATTGTCATCATACAGAACACTACGTGATCTAGAGCCACGCAGACACGGATTTCTCTTGCACACTTAGCTATATTAAGGCAGTAAGGTTTCATGTAGCTCCTCCAAGCTTTTACTTTTATATCTTTTACTCCCATCAGATCAAAAATGAATATCGTCTGGACACAGAAGGAACACATGTACACACAAACTAATATATATTATTATTTTATTTTGTTTGTTTTCCTCCCAGCTGCTGCGTAAGAAATATTTCTGAGCCAACTGGGACGCAAATGTGTGGTTTTTTTTCTCTCTTCTCATAAGCGAGGTATGCGCAAATCACAAGCGTCTTTTATATACGCATTACAGAACGATGACAAAAAGTAACAAATTGTGTAAACTGCCCGGTGTGGACGCCATCTCTAGCTCCTAAGAGAGGGCTCAATGCAGCATACCTTGATTGAGTGCAACCCGGATATAGAGAACACATTACAAAGCATACATTGCTTTGTAACATACACATGGGCATATAGCGGTTAAGATAATGTAAGGACAAGCAGAACCGGAACGAAGAATCCCTCAGAATATTTCACATTTAAAAGCAATAAATCAGAATGCCTCAACGTCAATCACAATTATCCTCTCAGTCTAAGAACTGGCCTGACAGCAAAGACACCAACAGCGTTAATATTTTATAAACACAATAAGAGAAAATGGTAAGAAAGAACGAGGGGAAAAAAAAAGGGAAACGCCTATATATTATTAAAAGCTGGCTGGGGAAGTAAGAATGTCACGAATGCCTCCACTAAGAACAGGTGCCTTATAAAAGATTCACGCCGCTGTAATGGCTTGATGGGCTTCTCCATTATGTATGACGGGCTGCATAGCAGTGACACAGACACAGCCGCCTCTCACGCGCTCGCACAGCTCTGCTAAATACAGACGCTAAAGCCCGGCTCGCACGTAGTATAACTCACGCGTTCCTGCGCTCCGGTCTTCGCTATCTCCTTACTTCTGTCTTAAGGGATCCATTTGTCGGAACCATAAGAAATAGCGACTATAACCGGAACCTGCACAGGGGCTAGAGCTACAGACGTCGCGGTTATGGCGTTCTGGTACGTTGAAGCTTACATTTTATAAATGCTCCGATATCTCAGAGCATTACATTAGAAACACAGTAGGTGCAAACCAGCATTCAGGTTAACAAAGACTTATCATTTACACATGTTTTAATAAAGAAACACCTATCAATAGTAAGGGCAGGGCCGCGGCTCTGCACCGGGAGTTTCCAGGGAAGAGTCCTCGCCAAGGGTGAACAATCCTGCCAATACTACGCAGGCCTGTCATTGTAGGAAATAAGACTTCAGTCTGAGGCAAGGACATTCCACATCATGCACAGTGCCAAGAGACAGGAGTCCCCTGGCAGACAAGAGCGAGACACAGAGACAGAGACAGAGAGACAGAGAGACAGAGAGACAGAGAGAGAGAGAGACAGAGAGACAGAGACGATTCTCTATACACCACTGTCATCTGCGGACAGATGTGAACCAGTCACAGAAGTAATGAGGCTTATTACCACACGGGATGGCTGAAAACCTCAGCCGATTATAGAGGGACAGACAAAATCCAGTTAACAACGGCTACAAGGGGGGGTGGGTGCAGAGCATTACGGTCGGATGCTGTATCCCGATACTTAGAGCCACAGGTGTTATTGCCAAACAAACTTAAATCATCAATACTATCAAGGACCAAGAACAACAGTCATTAATACAGCAATATCATACATTACCGTTTCACTTTTATTTCCACATAAAAGCATACCAGTAAAATGTATAATGCACACATGAAGGCAAGCAGTTAAACAGAAAACAAAATGATTTCTTTTAGACTCCACAATCTGTTTAATAAACAAAAAACTATAAAGATATCGTAGACACTCAGCCAGTAGTACACGCAAGCATAGCAGAAATATCTACGATGGAATATACATATATATATACACACATTATATATATATATATATATATATATATATATATATATATATATATATATATTGACCTGCATAACCGCTGCAGCGTACATAATGCAACAGAGATCTCCATATAAATAATAATAATAGAAAACAGCTCAAACTTTGCTTGCTAGCTATCCACAGCACAGATTAAATATTGTCAGAAACACTTGAAAATCTAAACAAAAAGTTTTTATTCTGCAAGAACACGTAGGCTTGCACTCGTACTTTGTCAGCTGTGAAATCACGGGGGCCATCTGATCCGTCCCGTTCTATGTACTAGACATCCTAAATCACTACAAAGGCAACAAGACACTTACTGAACAGCTCGTGGTGTATGACATCGCCGAGGTTCGGCTCTTCTCCCCACCAGAAGACCCAGAGCTCTTTGCGGTCAGGCTTGACCTCGCGTCTCCACACACAGAGCAGGTTGGCCTGCAGGCAGCGGATAAAGCTCAGCAGGATGGGGTCGTCCTGGGCTGGAGCAGAGATGATCGGGCTGCAATCGCCATGGCCCTGAAAGTTGTATCGACGCCATTTAATGCCGGTCAGTTCAGCCTAAGAAAAGAGAAACAAGAAAGGTATATGTTAGCAGACCTAGCCAAGTGAGATATCCTTTATATGATTGGATCGCGTCATTAACCAATCCTGCTGGCAGAAAACATTTGATTGCGGTTATTAGGTTTAGGGGGGCAATTGCAATTTCACATGGGTGATATAGGTTTTGATTAACCCTTAACCTTCAATAAATGAAATGGTCATTTAAAAGCTGCATTTTGTGCTTTATTACATGGTTGTCTAATATTAAAGTTAGTTTGATGATCTGAAACAGTTAAATGTGACAAATAAGCAAAAAAAGAAGTACACAATGCACAGTTTTAGCGTACAGAAGACACGTATAGCATGGAGTTCAGTGCCCGAAAGACGTTAGACTCTAGAAGTTACATTTGCCCACAGGTATGCCAACATTTTTGCACGCGCTTTTGAGGACTACAACTCCCTAAAGGCTTTCATTTTAGGTCTCTATTACCTTACAGAAACCTTTTTCATGGAACGCTGTTGCCATTAAAGTCTGTTTTTCCGCTCTGTACCACATACATAGCTGCCACTCATTAAAAGGGAACCCCGCAAAAAGTCACCAACATCATCACGGCCCTCAGTAAGGACACGGAAAACTAGCTTGCAACTTGGCACACATTGGCTTGCTGAAACGTAGCTGCATATGAGCTCTGTTATCTTAGCCCAATCTACTAGGCAAATAACCTGACTCCTTATCATACTGCTTGCGGTAAACCATAGAAAGGCTAAGTCTTAACCACGCAGCCGGACCCTGAATAATGAAGGTCTATCAAGGAAAAAAAAAATCAGCTCAGTGTGGAGTCAGCTGGGAAAGTCACCCAAAACATCACACGGCCAGGTCGGCGGATACAGGAAGTTCACTGGAACAAAAAAAAAAAAAGTATAATCCCTGGAAATTTCCGGTATCATTTTTTTTCCTTGCATACAGTTGTGTTGGCAATTATCGCTAGTATAATGTACGCACAAAAGCTTAACCTCATATAAACACTACTACTTCACAACTAGTGTCATTAATTTGACTTTCAACTAGTATCCGTTTGATATTAGACTCACACTAAAGGGGGGGAAAAAATACGAATCTCATAACGCTGCAATAACAAAAAGACAAGGACATACAGCGAGTAAAAGGACTCAAAGCTCTAGGCTTTCGTTCCTACCCTCCCATAAAGCTCTAACAAACAGAGCAATACCATCCTTCCACAATCACTCTTCCTTCAAATTGCTTTGACTCACGCATGCATCCATTCTAAGACATTCATCTCCAAATTCACCACAGGTCGATTCTTTATGGCAGGGAAGTCCAACCTGCGGCCCTCCAGCTGCTGCAGGACTACATCTCCCATAATGCTCTTTCAGCTAAGGGGCTGGCTGAGGAGGATGGGAGATGCAGCTGGCGGGCCGCAGGTTGGACGCCCCTGCTTTATGGCAATGCTAACGAAGTCCTGTTTATCGAACAGCGTCTTTTTCTCCATACGTCACAGTAAACAGCTTCCCACGGGGCAGTAGGAGAAGAACCATGTGCACCTGTCTAGCACCTTCTGCAAGTATAATAGACCTAGACCCGTTATTCATTCTACCAAGATTGTATTTTGCAAAAACCTGCTGTTCAAACAGAAAATGGCACTACATACATTCGAACTTGATAAGCCCAGGTTTACAGCGGCTCTGTACAACAGGTAGACAGGACATAAAAAGTAGGGATGCACCAATATATATCGTGGCCGAAATATATCGGCCAAAAAGGGCGTTATCGGCAAAATGCTGAAATAAATAAATAATCGTCCGCAGGGGCCAGGCTGCTTACCTGTGCGTTGGTCACACAGTGTGCGTGAAGCGTCTCTTGTACCGGTCAGGAAAAGCAGGAACCCAGCAGAGTCATGTGAATGCATGAGACATGGGGGTGAGACAAGAGAGGTTGCTAGCACAGCAACGCAGAGGGAAGCAGCAGGGCCCCTGCAGTTCAGGTAAGGGGGCGGGGGAGGGTGTATGAGCAAGTATGTGTGATTAAGGGAATGAATGAGTATATGAATGAGTGAATTAATGTTTTTTAATGAGTGTGTGTGATAGCATGGATGTGTAAGTGGGGGGTAGCACGGCATAGGGAGCCTATAATCACACTCCTATCATGTCCAAGTTCTAGCATGCACTGGCTGTCTCAGCATGATAGGATTGTGATTGTTGTTACCAATATATTATATATAGATATATATATTATTATTGTTGGGTTTTCTTTGGTTCAAGTTTGGTGTGTTAACCACACTTATTCAAAGTAAGTGAAAAATTCAATATTAATACATATATGATTGTTAACAGTAATCACACCCCTATCATGCCCAGCCAACCAGTACATGATAGGATTGTGATTGCTGTTAATCATACATATAAATATTGTTATAGAATATTTTTGTCCAATTTTGGAGTGTTACTTTGTGGGTTTTTTTTTTTTTTAATTTATGTATTTTTAAAGGGAGGGGTCATTTTTGGTCAAGTAAATCCTGAATTTTCGGTTTCAGCCCAGAATTCTCATTTCGGTTGCATCCCTAAAAGTAGTACATAACACTTTCACCTACAGAAACAAACCAGTGATGACAGGGGTGCTTACTGGAGAAAAGATGACCTCTCAACCATTTAGAAGACATACGGATTATTTGAGCTGTGTGAACCTACACATTCCTTGAAAGATTTAAGATTTTGATCCCTATACTGTGCTAAAGTGTAGCAATATAAACGCGCCCAAACAATTCCCAGAAACAGTTTTCAAATCATGCAAAAAGTTTGCCGGGAATACTTATCACGCGACACAAATGCAGGTACTGACTGCTTAAAGCCATAGAAACTGAAAACATTTCTTAAGAGTTTCTGTGTTCCTTCAGAGGTAAACGACAATATCTTGTCATTTTTCCTTCGCTTAAGCTGTTAGCACGTGTAAATTCATTAAAAAAGACCAACACTAATACCAAGGCTGCAATATTATCCATTTAAATAATTAAAAAGATGCATTTAAGAAATCTTGTTGGAGACATCACTGTCTGCGTACCCAATGATAGTAAAACTAGCAAAACCATGACGCAGCCTTAAAAGATCAAACGGCAGCGACGGCAGAAGTATTCTTTATGCAAACATAGCTGGTAATACGGTCACTAAATGTAGTTATTGTTGTATTAATTTAATTAATTGTAATTGTTAATAGATAATGGCACAACTGTAATTATAGAAAGCTCGATTAGGCACCAGTAATAAAGTAACAACATGAATTTAAGCATTTTTATAAGGCCAATATCTGTACTATCCCCTAACCATCTCAACAGGGAAGGCCAGACATGTCCACTGTTAAAAGGTCCGAGGATTTGTCTAAGTGGAACAAGCCCTTTAAGTGCAAGCAGTAGCTGTTTGGGACCAGTACATGTTGTGTAGCTGAAACACATATACAGCCTAGGAGAGGCAGAAAGTCAGCGAGGAGTCCACTTCATCTTCCCAGAAGCTATAAAACGTGGTATGTCCATAAAGTTCTAGGCAAGCTCCTTAAACAGCGTAACTCATCAAGTCCAGTACTACAGCGTTAGGAGAGGCGATCGAATCTCTCAGCGCTAATAGCAGATCATCTGCATATGATGCCAATTTGTAACACTATACAACACAAAATCCCAGGAATTTACAGCTTCCCAAGAGGTTAAGCGAGCGCAGAGCTGACTAAGGCAACAACAATACCGCCGATAGGCATCCAGATGTACGTGTTCACAGTGATGGAATTAGAAAAGCAAGCTCGCTACCCTTTGAACGCAGCACAGGGCAGCTGGACAGCCTAGTTAGAGAAGCAGTTTTCCACACCAAGACAACAATAAGTGCAAACAAGCATGCCAAGGAGAGGGATCCGAACGCCTCGGTTTCAGAGGAAAGCTGCATTCCTGCTTTTTACACAGTGTGGACTTTGACTTTCGATTACCACCAGATGTTTCTTTCCAGTGCTTGCGTGTGTGTGAGTGTGTGTGCGCGCGCGAGTGTACTATAACGCCACTTGTTTGACTTCTCAGAGGATTAATTGCTTTGTTTTTTTTTTAATCGTAATAAAAAAATTTGAAATCTCATATCGATATGACTTGTTCATTTTTCCATGTCTCTGGCTGCGGAATGAGTGATGTCATAGCAGCTCTAATTATGCCTGCCAGTATTTCTTCACATTATAGAATACAATTAAATATTTTATTGCATGTATGGACCTGAAATACAGGTATCGGGAGCCTTTCGCACTCTCTCCAAGAGCATAAGAACGGCATTTACGTTTTACCTGCAGCCTTGGTTTGCAGAAGGTTTTGAGGTTGCGCAGGAGGGAGTCATTTTACGGTAGAAGCCAGAGACCCAATATCCTCAGATGCATTTGATTACCGAGGTTAACTATTTTTCATTTAAAGTTATTGTTTTAATGTGTGCATTGTAGGGCTGCAACTAACGATTATTTTAATAATCGATTAGTTGGCCGATTATTTTTTCGATTAATCGATTAATCGGATAAAAAAATTGTAAATTTTTCATTTATTTAAAATAATTTACTAATTTGCTACGCTGCCTCCCAGACATGCCATGCTGCCCCCCCACATATGCCACGCTGCCTACCACAGCACTCCACGCTGCCTCCCACATTTACCACACCACGCTGCCTCCCACATATGCCACGCCACGCTGCCTCCCAAATCTGCCACTCCACTCTACCCCCCACATGCCACTGTGCCTGATACGCCTTATACCCCCTGAAACACCACTCCATCCTCCCCAGACATGCCACCCTGCCCTCCCCACATATGCCACGCCATGCTGCCTCCCACATCTGCCACTCCACAATGCCTCCCACATATGCCACGCTGCCTCCCACATCTGCCACTCCACGCTGCCTCCCACATCTGCCACTGTGCCTGATACGCCTTATATCCCCTGATACCCCACTCCATCCTCCCCAGACATGCCACCCTGCCTCCCAGACATGCCACTTCTCTACCCCCAGATATGCCACTCTACCCCCAGATATGCCTTATACACCCTGATACACCACTCCATCCTCCCCAGACATGCCACACTGCCCTCCCCACATATGCCTTATATACTGTATATGCCTTATACCCCCAGATATGTCACTTCACTGCCCCCAGGATTTAGATTCCCCTAAATTAACCCTAAACTCCCCATTAACCATAACTGCCCCTAAATTAACCCTTAACACCCCCTTAACCACAGCATCCCCTAAATTAACCCTAAAGACCCCATCAACCACAGCATCCCCTAAATTAACCCTAAACACACCATTAACCACAACTGCCTCAAATTAACCCCAAACACCCCATTAACCACAGCTGCTCCTAAATTAACCCTAAACACCCTATTAACATAACTGCCCCTAAATTAACCCTAAACACCCAATTAACCATAACTGCCCCTAAATTAACCCTAAACACCCCACTAACCATAACTGCCCCTAAATTAACCCCCACCTCCCCTAACTTTCAGTAGCCCAAATATATATATATATAACATACATATATATATACATATATATATATATATATATATATATATATATATATATATATATATACACACACATTATATATATATATATATACACACATACACATTATATATATATATATATATATATATATATATATATATATATACATATACATACACATATACTTACAGTTAGATGAGTGTCACAGCCATGTGGTTCTGGCCTGGAGAAGGAAGGGGCGGGGCCAGTTGTCACAGTGATTACAGGGAGGGGGAGTAAGTAGGAGCTGCTGCTGTGAGACGGTGAGTCAGACTAAACGGATTATATAATGAGGGGGATTTTTCAGAGCGTTTGCTCTGAAAAAACCCTCATTTTATAATCGATAATAATCGATTCAACTAATCGATAATGAAATTCGTTGCCAACGAATTTCATTATCGATTATTATCGATTTTATCGATTAGTTGTTGCAGCCCTAGTGCATTGTAATACTTCCACGTATGTTCACAAGAGAGCACAGCATGAACCCCTGCTGTACTACTGATAAGTGGAGGCCTGCTGGCCATATGTGCTCCGTACCAGCTTTTCCGTGGTCCTAAGTGAATTCAAATTGGGGTTTCAGTAATGTTTATTCTGTCAACTACATGTACGTTTTAAGAGTCAAACGAATAAAACGCGAGAGCAAGAGATATAGATATAAATATAAATAAGAACAAAATGCCACAAAAAAATAACAGCCTTGCCCTTAGCCTATAAATCACACAAGGTCTACATGATCAGATGTGACTGCGTGTAAATATAAAGAGAAAAACCTCTTTTATGTTATGAGCGCAGAGAACGCCGTCATATTTCACCAGCTACGATCTCTGACATCAGAGTGTGGTTTTTACTTTGATCGTGCTTTTGCTGAAGACAACATGGCAAGTGACTAAAGTGAATAAGCCCATAATTCAAACGATCTTATTGTTAGCTATTCTTTTTAGTGTACTGCGAGTGTCAGCACTGATTGATCAGATGCTCTTGGCTCAGTGAAGGCATGTGAAGCTCCTAAGACCACCAAGATATAATAAAATAGGTGCAAATGTATTAAAAGTAAGAAGACCCCTACCCAACTTTAGATCACTGGCCCATGCACAGACTTTCCGTTGAAGAATCTCTGGCACACAAAGATAGCTTATTGATTCACTAAGCTGAAGACACCGTCAACAAAAATAATGCTGCAAAGTCACTACTTGAGTGTGTGAATCCTGTCCTATCCTCTTACCAAATAACTGAAGTCTTCTAGCAGCAGGCATTACTGCTCACTATTACTAATGGCCGAAACAAAGAACAAAGCCCAGGTGTCAGCTATTAAAAGCTAGTTTACAGCATATAATACAATGCCTTAAAGGGACAGTCTAATAGAAGACTAACTAAAGAAAAGAACTAACAAAGAAGAAGAACTATAGAAGAAAGGAGAGGAACTAAGGCAAGAAAAGGTAAATTAGCGTGTCCACTCAATAAAGGGGATACATGCCCAAAAGTTCAGCCCCGAGGCACACCAGTGACAGCAGGAGGGAGACACAAGAGCCAGAGAAGGTGATGTTAAAAGGTACGGTCACAGAAGTAGGACTTAAGCCAGAAGAAAGCTGGAAAGAGGTCCAAGAGACTAAGCACGGCCAACTAAACTTTTTTTCTCTTCAGGAGTGAGGAGACAGTTAGTAATTTGGCGAGGGTTGTCTCTGTGTTTGCATACGGAAACCAGACCAAAAAAAAAAAGTCAAGCAGCAACATTCTCTGCTCTGTAGAGGAACCGCATGTAACTTAATGGAAGTACCCATAAATACCTCCAGAGACGGCAGGGCCAAACAGCCACACTTTACTACTAGGGGTACGCTAAAGCGCCACTATTCATGTGGTATGTCTAAGCAGGTTTCCAACTGTATACTACATATATGGCTAACACAAAAAAAAGTGTGTGTGTGTGTGCATGTATATATATCAATATAAAAAGAAGGGTATACTGAAAGACTATAAAATACTTTTTGGTAGAATATCAGGGGTGAAGGCGTGTAGCCGAAATGACAGCTTAAGCCACCTTTTCTGCAGCAACGAAAACACAAGTAAACAGTCACTTATGGCGGGACGTAAATGAAAGCAAGATATTCTTTTTTTCTATATATATCTATATTTCTATCTATATATATCTATATCTCTATCTCTATCTATATATATAAAAAACACCACTGACATTGTGAAATGGGATAGAATAGCAGCAGAAGCTGAGAATGCCCAAGGGAAGAAAAGATGGAAAGAGGATGTTTGCAAGAATGCGGCTCCCCAGCTTGCCTGAGGCTAAAAAGCTCACACTTCAATCCCTGATGTTTGTCATAATGTTCAGCATAAATATATTTATATGCTACATGCTAAATCAATATGAGCAAAACATGCCTAGCATAAGGGATTTGGAAAAAAGGTTTACAAGGGGCACTTCAGTCATCATACGCCCTTTAATGCATGTGATGGTTGCGCGGTCCCATTAAATATCAGTGTTGCCCATTTTGTAAACGCATAGGGGGGTTCTGCAGTATTTTTCACATGCATTTGCCCCTTCCGCCACTGCCCTGATATTTTACACGCAGTGTCCAGCCAAACACATGCACATACAACACGTCAGCGCCAGCAGTGCCTGGGAGAGGGTCCATTCAGTTCATTGGCTGCTTGAGTGGCAAGAATGGTTGGACCACCGAGGAGCAAGGCAGCTGCAGTATTTCCCTTAAGTAAGTATCCTCTTTTCAATCTGACCAAGGCATATAAGCATGCTTACAAAAGTACCTTCTTATGCATTTTGTTTAGGGGGCTCACTGGGACACTGGGATGTCCCTTTAAATTATAAACAAAATAACCAAGCTTAGGCCTCAGGTTACAATTACACAATTTAGTGTCTGAAACATGGTACATTGAAGTTTAAAAGAAGACGCTCGAATACATAACAAATCCTTTGCTTGAAGCTCCGATGCTCTTCAATAGCCATAAAGTAATTGTTGCTCTCAGAAAACCTCATGAGAAATTTCACAAAGATATATACGTGCTCTCTGGGATCCGATGGGTTTCTCGTAGTCCTGAAGAGTGTATTCTGATTCTGCTCTTTGCTTGCAGCCATTATAAAAAAATAAAAAAGTAAAAGAAAACTGTGCCTGTGTCTTGATTTCTACTCTCTAGCTCATGGAGCCCTTCAAGCATCACAAACCTTGTAAGTTCTTACCATTTTCTAGAAGGCATGAACATTCTAGAATCGCAAATGGATGAATATATAGGATAAGTGAATGACTTTAAATGTGCCGTAAAGAACTATGAAAAAAAAAAGGTAAAGCATATTGGGGTTTCCATCAGTGTCTGTTCTGAAGGGAAATGTTCTGCCTGCCTTCATCCTCAAAACTACAGGCTTGTCAAATAAGTAGACCAAAGCCACCACAATTTATACAATTTTACTAAGTATCTGGCAAGTGTATACAAAATCGAACAGGCCCTGTAAAATAGTAACATAACAAAACAGCAAGCCAAAAACCAAAAGAAAAAAGTTGGTGTCCCCACCATCTCTTCTTCCTCTAGAGTACAGCAAAATCTTCAAGTCTCTTCAGCACTTATCATTCTATAGTCCATCTTGATCTACGGGTCTTCTCCCTCGCTGCTCCATCCCATCTACAGGTCTTCTCCCTCGCTGCTCCATACACCTGGAAATCCCTACCACCAGACATTCGTAAAGCTTTAACTTCTAAATAGCTAGCAAACTAAAGGAACGCCTTTCAATTGTAGCACTACAGTAGTTTACAAACCTCGTACGCCATTCAGAACTCTAAATCGCTGTAAACTGCACTTACCTCCTGACTATGATTGTAGGCAGATTTCTGTCCACTGCTTACTACTACAATATAAGCTCTACCGGACAGGGTCCTACCTTCCTAATCTATTTATAGCTTTTGCATCCCAATCGGAATGTCTGTAAGGCCGGTGCTTAACAAACCCTAAACGCCAAGTCACCGGGGTGACAAAGTGTTTTTTGGCAGGGAAGCCCCCAGCGCTAGCACCACCGCTGACCACGGACCCTCCCCATGGGTCGCTGCGTCCCCTCAGTTGAAATGGTTTCCTGGCACTCAGTTACAGGCAGTGTGTGATGACTGCGAGCTACAAAGCCCCCACCACCACCAAAAAAAGCCTGTGTTAGTATGCGTGCTTAAAGATGTAGATGTGAAATTATGTTGCTCTGTGTGTGTTAGCATGTTAATATATGTGTTAATTATCATTGGGAACAAAAAACATCTACATTTTTTAGCTAGCTCCTAGATTGCTGTACGCATTGTTTTGTTGCAAGGTAAAATTTATTTATATATATATTTATATATATATATATATATATATATATATATATATATATATATATATACACACATATATATGATCTACTACAACCATTTGGAATCTAATCTTTAAAAACAAAAAAATGCTAAGCCACAAGATGTAAAGTGCACGAATAGCAAAATCCACCAGTCATCAATGAAGACTATAGAAGTGAAAAGTAAGACTGGTCAGTTTTAGTGAAAAGGTCTACACCGTGTTGCTTGTGATAAGGAGATAGGTTTCTGCTGAGCTAAGCAGAATCAAATCAATACAGATAACGAATCATCACTAATCCGTACAAACCTAAACCCGGAGACCACACACGCCAATGTATTGTGGGCTGCAAGACCCTGTTTAGCACGCTGATAAAGTACAAGAGGGGAACTATGTTTACAAAGATAACAAGTGAAAGGGTAAAGTCAGGCCTAAAGCCTGCTTGTTACCTCGATCAGATTGTTCTGGATAGCAGGTCTAACGAGGAGATAGTGGACAATAGGTGGACCCCTACTCTCACTTAACATCACAGCTAATTTCCCATCTTTGAAGCTAGCAGACCAGTAATGGAACTTTAGTTGAATAATAGCCAGAGAACCAGAACCACGTACATTTGCCCTAACTCTAGCAAAGGTATGGCGTCTAACAAGAAGAGAAGTCCCAATAAGTCAAAGACAAACGTATTTTTTTTGCAGGCTGACTTTGGACTCAGGTGTGATGCTGCATACACTCCTGACAGCCCTACCTTGGAGGGTGGCTTGGATAGCTAGGACAGTATAGAAAAAAAATCCTATAAAGATTTTTATGCAAGAGCTCTCACAAACAATTAACCACCTTGAAAATACTCAAAGTTCTAATGAAGGATCATATAAACACAATCAAACTACAAAGTGGTGAATTTTACAGGCACTGTAACATGCCATCATGTGGCAGCACATCACGGACACACAGCCAGCTTCTGACGCTGACGTCTAACAACACCGCCGGGAGTCCAGCAGCAGCTTCATAAATGACCTGGAATTCTGGTAGGAACAAAGTACAAAACATGGGACAGACACGGTGCTCTCATTACTGCAGTCTGCGCTGTAATGTTAACCTTTTAGTGACCAAGAGGGCCAGCAGTACATTGATGAACAAGCAACCAAATTCATTAGTGTGATATGGAAAAAAGCAAAGCCAACAGTCAATGCCATGAGCCTACCAGTGCAGATGTCAAAACTGTCCGCATTGTGACATCATGAGAAAGCACAATATATATAGAAATGTTTCCCGGCTAACTAAACATATACCAATGTAAGGGACTGATTTTTTTTCCCCATCAAAAAGCAGGATTTCCTGGCATTACTCAGAAACAGCCAAATGTTAAAGAGAGCGCAGTAATTTATTTACAAACGTGCCACAGGAGACATCCGAACAACCGTACTGCTGCCCTACACTGTTAAAGGGATCGCTGTGATAAGAAAGCTTCCACATCTAGAGAAATTGTCACGAGAAACCATTATAGGATCTTGAATCTGTCTGTTCATCAGAGGTTCTGATTCAAAAAAAGGGGGGATTGAAAAATGGTGGTAGAAAAGCCTCAGTGGTAGTAACAAACAGTAAAACAATAAATAAAAGCTACAGACTGCGCATCTGCATCCTTATTCACCAAAACCAGACTACTTAATAAAAGCAAGATCTGTATCGACACAGCGGTGGGCAGCGACCTACTTGCCAGTCCATCACCTCAACACGGGAGGTAAGGAAAAACGTTGGTGGCACTAAAAACGTTAAAACGGCGAGATACACAACTGTATTTAAACCTTAAAATAACAAAATACTCACTTAAAAGTCTAAAAACTTATACATTCATATGTGATGAGATTCAGGCACAATTAGTCTCCATCCCTCAAAGCCATTGGGGGACTAAATTAACATCTACCACTTCAGATGGGAGGCTTTTCCATTTATCTACTACCATCTCAGTAAAGTAAAGCTTCCTTACATTACATCTAGATGCGTGAGCCCCCAGTTTTAGACGGTGGCCTCTTGTTGTACTTTTAATCTTAAATAGCTCCAGTGCCGGCTCGGGGAATGCGCATGTATGGCAAACACTTCCGCTGATTTCAATGTGGAGTCCTCTTCTGCTACCGATTGGTTGACTCCAAGCAGCCAATCATTGGACCATCAGACCATGGAGGAGGAGGACAGCTCAGTTAAGTGCTTTATATTTAAAGTACTCACAAAGTATGTTACTATGCATTCTCCTTCACAGGGGCTGTCGGGGACATAAGCCGTCTCTATAAGCGCTATTCATTCATTCACTCCGCGTCGCTCGCAACAGCAAATCCCAAAGCAGAGGACAATACATAGAAATTCTGTCACCGAGCATCTTTCAGACACCCCGACGTACCAGACTCAAAAGGTGTTAGAACAGACATTTAAATATTAACGACAAGCAATTATCTTTTAGTCTTGAAAGGTAAGGCACTAATGGAATCCATTACACAGATCGGGTCAGATGGTCACCGAGAAAGACGATATGACGCTTTTGCGCGGCTCTGGCACGCGTAGGGTTACTAGCGAGTGTAGCGGTGTGTGAGGTAAGGTCTGAGTGCTTCTTATTTATAGCACTGCAGGGTGGAAATGCACAGGGATCAGGCATAGAAGGTAACCGAACACACACAGGGGCGGATCCTATGTATCAGGAAGAAAGCCAAAGAAAAAACCCTGAAAGAGAGAAGAGCAGGGAAAATACGCTGCCGCCGCCACTGCTAGGGAAAGGTCGGCACATTTCTACTAAGGGGAGCGCACGCTTTATTAGATAGTTCTACACAGCCGCGGTGCTTTGACTCAGATGCACCCGCAGAGGAGGTACACAAACAGGAGGGTGTCAGGCGAGAACGTTCAGGGCTTCGTCATCACCGAACACAGACATGTAGGCAGAGTAAATGAGACCCGCCGGCGTGACAGACAGCACTGCCATTACCACAGCATCGTCCTCTCATCACTCACTGATGACACAAATCGCTCTTATTTCTATAGTACTCTTTTTTATGTAACTGGAATTAATGAGCATAGAAAGTCAAATGGGTCTCTCTACCCAGAAATCTCAGTACGTTTGGGCTGTTAATGTAAGCGTTATACAGAGCCGGACTGACCCGAGGTAACACTGTAGATTTATCTTTCCATAGTTACAGAAAACACAAAAAGCAAAACTGGTGCCTAAAGTTACGTAAATCTGGCCGACCCTGCCCCTGATCTCGGGATGAGACACGTTCACCATGAAATCAGCTTCTAGACACATCTGCCGGGCTCCAACCGTCAACCAGTGCCCCGGCTTCACAAAAGATTCACACACATGCATTCTGTCTAAATGCCTTCCCCGCACAATCTCTAATAAACGGCACAGACGTGGAAATCCACGTCCAATTGTCCTGAGAGAGCAATCGATGTCCACGTGAGAGAGTCCTGAAGATAGTTGTAGCAAAGACAGTTCGGTGGACGCATTAAAGTAATATATAGTGACGCAGGGGGAGACACAATGTACCTGTAGGGGGAATCTAATGTGAAAACATGACTGAAGTGCTACAATAACCCTGCAATTCAGCGATACAGCAATTCTAAACGTCAGACTCCAGCTTAGAACGTGTTTCATGGACCAGGAATGCATGGACTCATTTTGTCTCCATGACACATGCCAACGACGGTTCGCACGAGCGTCACTTTACGTGTTGCCTAAAGACGTGCCAGTAAATTTCCTTATTCAAAATGAACGATTCTAGAACAGATTAAACAGAAGAAGAACTCTCGACACTATTAATTAGTAGTCACAACTCTTTTTGGCATTACTGGAAACTACAAAGGTAAAAACAACATATCCACATGGAAACACTAGTTCCAACACCGCAGATGTACTGACATGCATAACGTTACGCAAGATTTCAGCTTTTTAAAATACTTTCCCAATTCAGGCAAGTAATAAAAAACAGATGACCTTGAGATTGAGGGGAAATAATGCTGTATCCAAAACTAGTTGGCATTTTGGCCACGCCAAGAAAATGTTTTACTGGCTATGAGAGAAGACGGGTTTGTGTACACGCAACTGCGTCTAACCTCACTCTAGGACAAAACATTACAATCACTTGGGCTTAAGTGCTGAGCAAACCTTGCCATGAGCCGTGGAAAGACCTCGTAAGAGTTTAGCTACAGGGATGAAACTTTCTAGATGTGGCGCAATCACCGTGGAAACCAGGGGAATATCCCTGTTTGCTCCACATCCCCTACCACTGATAATCTTGTCAGGAAAAGTGTTTAGGAGACAGACATAATATTCATGAATCAATTGGACTAAAACAAATACAATCCGCACACTTTTACCAATCACTTGAGAGCTAGGGTGCAAACTAAATTGCACCAATTCCCATTAAAAAAAAATTAAAAAAGAAATGGTTTAAATAATGAAAATAAATGATGCTTAATATAGGTAAATGAATGAATATGAAGCTAACAGAATCAATAATAAATAACGACAGTGAAGTCGTTCAAACACTGTTTACAGCACTTGTTTGCCCCCTGTGCACACAAGAAGACAGCAATGAAGTCAGCAGAGGCAATCGTTGAAAAAGAAGAGGAATACATCTGTAATAAAGTGACTGTGACTGAATTATGTTACCACTAATTCATGCATAATAGGAAGCAAAAAATAGTGATCTTGCTATACACAGATGTGATGTGTTCACCTTTGGAGTAGTCTTTTCTGTGCCTGTCTAAGAAATCAACAGAGGAATATGTAGCGCATGTATATGTCTGCCCACAAACAGAGGTAGATGTCATAACTACAAGGCCTGATGAATGGCATGCTTCTGGAGAACAGACGCAGCCAATGGCCGGAGAGTACACTGACAGCGCCGTTGGTCTACCTAGCATAGACAGCCAACTACGTGGAGAGCCACAGATAAAACATGAAACGGCAACCAAGTGACAAGAGAGGGGTGATGCCCTGTCTGGGAAAGCCTAGATGACAGCACTCTAGGAATGTCACAGGCAATGAGATAGTTGTGTGTACCTAGTAATGGGAAACTAACAACTATGATATTAAAGTCAGTATGCCTAAAGAAACGTATCCAAAGATGTACCCAAGAACAACGTAAAGGCTGCCTGCACATAACGTTCACATATACCCACCTATGGAAGTCTACTTAATAGATAATAATTACAGGTCCTAAACATGCAGTACAGTCATGGCTTCTTCACACAACAATGGCTGGACTGACAATCATTCCAGGGTGTAATGGGAAGCTCTTAGCCAACATCTAGCAAATGATGGAGTAATACAAACAAGCTGAATGTGGCATTTAACCAAATCTATATAAAGCCCATCATCAAACTGTATAAAACATTGTCAACATCATCAATGCACACTTGTTATTCATCACTACCTATTATCACTTCCCCGTTCAATCATAACGAATGATAAGCACAGCAGAGGCTAGTGATGCCTTTATGTCAATGGCCTCCGAGTGGCACTTGCCATGACATACAGGCCATCTAGTAAAGCGATGCAGCCGGCACACGTGTGACCCTGCTCTGGGTAATAGAGTCACCGGGCACAGGAAGGGTCTCTCATGCACATGACAGACACACAGATGATTATTACCAATGAGAAGAGGTTAGAATGACAGTCCTCCAGGCTCGCCCCGTTGGCTGCCCAGTTCGCCGCCGCAGTCATGATCCACCGGGAGCCTGGCTACCAGAGCTGGGCATGTCTGAGACCTAAAATCCTTTATCCGATCCGAAAGCTTGGCAGACAGGCTGTAAAGCAGGCCCAAGCTGATCCTCTGGAAGCGGGCTCGGTGTGGGCGGCGATATCGGGATCACAGGGTCCTTGTTCAGGAGTCCTGCAGATCACAGGTGGGGTACAGCCGCGACCATTCTCCCAGAGCGGGGGCACCCACGGAATTGCCAAAACAAAGATCCACGGACACCACGGATGAAACCTGGTTTTCCTGATAATCCGGCGCGGAGAAGTGAGTCACCCGAGTGGGGGAGGGGCGGACCGACGCCGTGGGATGTGAAAGGAAGAGGTGGGAAAGGAAACGCTGCGGCCTCCCCCTGCTTGTCAGGGAATGCAATGCAAGTACAAGTGGCTTTACAGGAGGAAAAAAATCACGCTGACAGTATCACGATGGACGGGCTGTGTCGGTAGCAGCCCAGGTGCAGGGCTTCGCCCCCTAGCGTGCCGGGGCCTCCTGTCTGCCCAGTCGCCCTGATGCCACAGCTTGAATGTATACGGCTGTGTGTGCACCCGAAGCTGCAAGATCCAATAGCACCCAAGTGCATGCCAGTCACATAGATCCCGCAAATGACAGGGGGGCTCCTGGCGGCGCCTGCCCCTGGGCCTCCGGGTCCTTTCTCAGATATCCAGTCCTAGCTGCAGAGTACTTCCGAACTCCAAGCTTCCCGGGGATGTGGGAAAAGCGTACCGCCCCGTGCCACAGGAGGAGGCCGCAGGATCCTGGCCTGCTCGGGATGAGGGCTTTGCCTGCCGGGTGACTGTGCGCTCCTTGCAAATGGCACCGAGGCCTACGAGTTGGAGCAAAGAGCGTCCCGTCTCCTTAGTGGCTCCGTTGTTGGCTTGGGGGGGGTACGAGACTCTACCGCAGCCGTCCTCTGCCTCACACACTGACCGGAGCTTCGCCTCTGTGACAGCAGCAATGGCGTCCAGTCGCGACAACACGGAGTGTGATTGGGCTTCGGTGCTCACGTGACGGTGTAAGGGAGGAGGAAAGCGTGGGGGGCCTTCGCTTGTACCTCACATAAGCCCTATCGCGTCTGTGAACTGTAAAGCGCCGCCAGAGGTCGCTGTGTGCATGGGAATCTCCAGCGCTCGGGTATTAATATCGCTATTATCTGCATGGCTATTGTTACACTATGATTATTATTAATCTTATCATTGTTCTATATACTCATCACATCTGCCGTGTTCTAGTGAGAATGACATTATCAGTGGCCAATTGTCACACATTGTTATTTCCACATGCATCAATTTATCTATTAGATCTTTGCATTAACAAAGCAAACAGCATTTTGCAAGGAAAGCCAGGACACATTTTTAGAGGCCATGGCGTGTAAACCAATGCTGTGTTATACATAGGAGAGGCGCGTTGCTTCGAAAGCAAAAATCACGCAGTAGCAATGAACGCAGGACAATTACAGCTAATAGTATTAATACTAATAATAATAGATTTTATTTATATAGCACCACCAATTTTCGCAGGACTTACAATACATATAGTCAAAGGATATGGCGATACGAGAATTCACAGACTGACAAACCGATGCATTAGGTTAAAAAAAAAAAAAAAAAAAGGCCCGGCGCACAAGCTTACAATCTAAAATTAAAATTAATTTTAATATGCGTAAAATGCATTATATGAACCCCTTATACACTTTATGATCTTTATGCTGAAACAGAATAATACAAATGATCTCTTGAGAAACCTAGAACCAGCGTTATAATAATAAATGGGAATTATTATAATGAATGATTGCTTTACATGGCACCATCGTATTCTGCAGCGCTGTATAATGGGATAAACACATGATAGGTGAGATATCTACAAATCAGGCTAGCTGCATATTATACAGAACCGTGCAAAAGTTTTAGGCAGGTGTGAAAAAAAATACTCTAATAGACATGGTAATAGTTTATTTTTATCATTTAATAAAATGTGAAATGTGTGAACAGAAGAAAAATCAAATCAATATTTGGTGTGCTTTTTAAAGCATTCTTACTTCACAGCATTTCTTCACACCTGCACAGTACACTATATATACAGTACACTATATCTACAGTATATGGACAAAAGTATTGAGACACCTGACCGTTACACCAACATCATGGTGTTATGACATCACATTCTAAATACATAGACATTAATATGTAGTTGGACCCCCTTTGCAGCTATAACAGCTTCCACTCTTCCACAAGATTTTGGAGTGTTTCTGTGAGAAGTTTTGCCAGTTCATCCAGTCGAGCATTTGTGAGGTCAGGCACGGATGTTGGAGAAGAAGCCCTGGTTCGCAATCTCCAAAGGCATTTGATGGGGTTGAGGTCAGGGCTCTGTGTGGGTCAGTCAATTTCTTCCACTCCAAACTCATCCAACCACATCCTTATGGACCTTGCTTTGTGTACTGGGGTACAGTCATGGCAGAATAGAAAGGGGCCTTCCCCAAACTCATGGGGGAAAGGTGGCAAATGCATATGATGGGATTCTGCAGAATCAATCAATATAATTACTAAATGTAGTACTAGTACTTTTTCATTGCACTGATACTCGAAATATTAACACAATTTGCTACATTTTGCTATTAACCCCTTAAGGACAATGGGCGGTCCCTAAACCCATTGAAAACAATGCATTTTGAGCCCGTACATGTACAGGCTTTGTCATTAAGGGGTTAATTATCGCTGTTATCAATATCATTAGTACAATTAGTACAATGAGTAGCTGTAATGTTTCTGTTACTACTATCACTAGTGCTGGTATCTGTATAATTACTATATTAGTGACATTTTTCATATTAATATTGCTGGGCATATTAAACTTGTTTAAGAAAAGAGTAAGCAATCCTTACCTATAGTAAAAGTAAGATTTGTTCTGTTTAGTGATTAAGTAGAAGAGCCTCTTTACTTACTTGCCAGTGATCGTTTTCCTCCTGTGCACCTACTCGACGTTCTTAAGTGCTAAGCTGCAGCTGAGTCTCTACCGACAAGCTAATTCTACCTGTATTATTACTAATACCGATAATATTTATTTCAGGAGGATTATAATAGTTACTACATATGTTATCAGCGTCATTACTGCCACAGCTAGTTATACATTATTTATATTAATAACATTATAGGGAAGTAACCAGACCTGGACTGGCCATCTGTCATAGCGGGCAAATGCCCGGTGGGCTGCTGCCTGACCGCTCCATACAAACTTCTATCGGCTGTTTCAGTAGAAGATCAGCTGCTGCAGTGTGCAGCCACTGGCTAGATATGCCCAGTCACATAGTACGTGAGCATAAAAGCGTAATATGTGGCCTGTCATATCCAGCCGCCGGCCGCGCTGATGTCATTAGGTGGCCACTGGCCTTAAAGTGTCAGGACAGCCTCATTATCCCTAGTCCTTCCCTGGAAGTGCCACTTTACAGATCTCCAAATCTTCCACATTCCCAGTTTTTACAAATTCTGCCAAATATGTATATAAATTATATTCATCAGAAATCTAGGGTCAGTTTTAGAATTTTAATATTATTTTTACCACTGCTATAATAACGTAACATAGGATTGCTAATAATACTGTTCCCTCTTGATATTCTGTGTAGGTATGTTGTAGGTATAATAACGCCATATGTTATAACTGCTTTTATTGAAGTGCATGGTTCTACCATTCATATAATATTAGTTACAGAATTAGAATTTGATGGCAGATAAGAACCATTCAGCCCATGCTATCTGCCCATTTTTCCTGATGCAGAGACACAGACCTTAATCAGTCCTTGGTCTTGTCTTTTTTGTTATGGCATTTGAAATTTAGTAGATGTTTTCCATGATTTTTATATATATTTTTTATATATGTTTATTTTCTTGGGGATGGTTGGTATAATATTAACACGGATTTCATTTTGCCGTTATTAATTACAGTATGGTGCATGTAATGCCGACTTCTTACAAACTGTTGGCAAGGGCAGCAGAAAGTTGTTGGCAATTAGTTCCTCTGGATACAGAAGGGGATCTTTGGTATTATCCATGGTTCTTTCTTAAATTGCATTATACTTTATTTATAGGGCATCAGCTGATTTAATAGAGCTGAAGCAAAAGGGAAGTGAAATGGGCAATAGCATTAAGACATATTGGTAGAGGGGGAAGAGGAGCTTGCCCTTGCAAGCTTACAGTACATTAAAAGGTTGAGACGAGAAAGAAGGTGACAATAAATGGTTAAGTACTTTAAAAAACAGTCTACCAGCAGGTATGGCATGTCTATCAGATGGCCCTTTTCTTGGGAGGTTGAGACCCATTGTTCATATACCCACCAGGGCTTTAGATGATCCACCAGTGGATAAACAGGACCAAGCAGGGTGAGACAACCCAAGCAAGCATCCAAAGGCAGATGACAATGACAAAGGACATTATAGCAACACCAACCAATAAGACGATAGCGAAAAGAGAACAACCTTTCTACTGTGGGACAACATCCTTCTACACATACTGGGGAAAATATCTAAAGGGAGGAGATCAAAATGGACCTAAGATGTAGTGGAATAGCTTAGTATGAGAATAGCCTTAGTTTGCGCTATGCAATTATTGTTATTTATGGTTTTATATAGCGCCATCATATTTTGATAGCGGTGATTTCCTCCCTCATCTACTTTTACATAAATATATTACAATTTACAATTTCTTCTCCTTGTGTGCCAGTATGTCTTAATTAATGTGTGTTAATCTTTGTCAGTTCTGTATATTGTAAATTTTAATATTGTTAAAGTGGAAGAGCAGGGTATTATGTCCAGAGGGTAGAATATTAATTTGGCAAGGAATTGTAGTTTCTTACTTCTTGCACATGTCTTTTGTTTCAAGGATCTCTGCTATACCTCTCCAAAATGACATTCTTGTATGTATTTTATTATTTATTACAAGGCTGCCCATGGATTTGAGCTGATGGAGAGCTTTTATGGTTGTGGAACAGTGTGTTGAGATACTATAAAATCCTCAGGGGCAGCACTAAGCGAGAGGATTTAGTCTGGTCTTACAAGTAATGAAAAGGATGATTACGCATAAGCAAAGGAATACGATATTTATAATATGTTTAAGCAGACGTTACAGTGTAAAAAATCTATGTCCTGGTCCTAGGATTTGCCCTGAAGACCAATAGGGTCCTTAAGGAGCTGCTTAATTTGATTTTATGGTGGCACCACCTCTAATGTCATTGAGTATAGAACTAAGACTAGGTGGGAGCTTCCCAGAGGTCTTCTTCTTCTGAAGGAGTGGCTCCATGGGGGCAGGGTTATCCATGCACAGGGGAGGGGGTAGCCACATGAGGGTGTGGTTAGCTTGATTGGGGCTACCCCCAGAATTAAAAGGACTGGGAGTGGGAGGGGATTCAGGAGTCAGGAGAAGGACCCAAAGACCCAGGGAAACAGCGCTTCACCCAGAGACTCCAGGTAAACGCAGAAAGTTCCTAGGTGTGATTTAGTAGTTTGGATTTAGAGATGCTTGCATAAAAGGGCACCGTACACTGAAGAATATTGCAACTTTGCAGATGTGGATTATAACCCCAAAATACAACAAATGACTTCCTCTCATTGTAATTCCCTCTATCTGCTCATGTTATTTGCCATCAATCAGTGGTGCTTTCCTCTGAAATCTGGATGCTTCTTAGTTAGTATTATTGTTATTTATTGATTTATATTGAACCATCATCTGGAGCATTGCGCCGTACAATGGGAAAACAGGACATAACACATAGTGCAAAAGAGATCTGTTTGCAGTGAAGGAATGTTGTGCCATGTTGAGTAATCCAATAGACTGGTACATTCCACATCCATCAGGGTTTTCACAATCATTTTATTATGGTTTAAGTGCAACTTTATTGTTTAAATGCTGAGTTCTGAATATTTGGATGACTGTTTACATCCAGCATGTGACAGTGTGTTTAACCCCCTTAAGGACAATGGGCGGTCCCTAAACCCATTGAAAACAATACATGTACGGGCTTTGTCACTAAGGGGATATTCCAGAGTGGATCATATGATATAATCTGTAAATTCAGGTTTTTTAATCCCTTATATGGGTTGTAGTTTGTGATTTTTATGTGTTTTTTTCTATGTATTCATATACTTGATGTACCGGTGTTTGAAACACACTGTATTTAATAAAAACGTAATGTGATTGCAATTATTTTCATATTGTTATCATCTCCTTACTTTACTATCCTTCCCTGCCCATCTCTAACAGAACTGAGAGTTGAATCCCCTCTGCCCCATAACGGGGAACAAAGTGCCCTATAGGGCAATCAGACCCCCCAGTGCACCTCTTACTCAGTGGGCCGGTTGAGGAGATCGGAGAGCTCCTCTGTACCCAGCCCATTTGCACTATGGTGGTCAGTGCCTTCTACATATTATTATCTATTGTTTTATATAGCGCCATCAGATTCCGCAAGGGTAGACAGGACGTAACAGGTAGTATATAACATAACAATCTGACTTGCAGAAACAACAGGTGAGGATGGGCCCTGCTCAAATGATCTTACAATCTACACCTTAATGTGTGTGTTTGTACAGATCTGCTGGCGCTCTAAAAACAGAAATCTAATAATAATAATGTCTTATTACGCAACGCATTCTCTGTGTGTATTACACTCTGCATATGTGTCTGTGTGTGCGGAGGCTGTCAGCGAGCTATGCTCTGCTTGCTTTGACAGCCCGCTGTTCCCAAGCTGCTTCTGAACTTGTGACCCCTTTTGCAACTCTCATTACTAAAAGCAGCAGGATTCATCC
The DNA here is from genome assembly GCF_027358695.1 of Spea bombifrons. NCBI lineage: Eukaryota > Metazoa > Chordata > Amphibia > Anura > Pelobatidae > Spea > Spea bombifrons. The sequence continues at coordinate 112,196,873 of NC_071087.1, read as the reverse complement.
CCCTCCCATCCACCGACCTACTTTCCACGTTCCGCCCTGCGAGGCTGACACCCCTCGGTCTCCTCCAGCGGAGGCCTGAGAATAAAGCTCCTTGCCGCTCACTAACAGAGCCACAGATTAATGTTACTATGCAAGTCAACTATCCCTGCTGTACAGAATCTACATAGACTGTTATTAACCATATTATATTATATATATATATATATATATATATATATATATACACATACATACATACACACACACATATACCATAGACAGAACCACAATAATAATCACAGCACAATGCAAATTTTTTTGTAGGCACAGCTTTTCTTGGTTGTAGATAACCTTGGTTTAGCTGTTAGTGAATTAGATGAGTTGCACCAGAACCGTCTACCTTGGGGTTTGCGTACACAGTCCAAATGCACTTGGGATGGAAAGTAGATACACAGTCCAAAGAAGTCTTGGATGGACAAAGCTGTAGGGGATTTGGTTAAAGAGACCTACCGTAAAGGGATTTTGGATAGACGATCTAGAACAGAGTGTTGACTGTGACGTCTGCAGTGGAATTTAAATAAACTGTGAAGTAGAGACAGCTGATGACAGATGATAGCCAGCCTAGCAGAGACTGCCATGCTTAAGTGTTAATGGAATTTGTATAAAAGCAATACTGATCCAAAAAAGGGGGAATTTGTTTAGGAAGTTAACATGCCAATGCCCTTTTTTTCTGTCAAGAAAGGCATTTTTGGTTCACTCCAATAATATAGGTACTGTTAGAGGTCAAAGTGCATTGTTGGAAACAATAAACCCTTTATGTGGAATTTACACCTTGAAAATATGCCTTTTATTTCTTTTTCTAGGATCCAAGCATAGCATTTTATTCCACTATAACGCTTTATAAATAAATTTAATCTATTTGTTTGTATTAGAAGCAGTGGAGTTTTCAGCAAAAGCAATAGTTCATTTCCATTGTACAATTACTAATTATCCTTTCATATTATCCGCATTTAAACAATTGATTTTCTTGCTGCTGTAGCTAGAAAGACAGCTATTTTTACAACTGCTTTCCAATTCTGTGTTGGTTTGCAGTGTGGCTGAATATTGCCTACTTTAGACTGCATTTTACATTAATTTTTAATGTATGCTTGCTATATTCAATTACATTTTTTTTCCACAAGGTTTATATTACTAGACAGTCAGACATGGCAGCTGAGGTCTGCTCCTTCATTATTGTATCTGTAACGTTGGAGATGATCAGCACATTCCAATCATGGCTCCTTTTCTAGTTCAATGCTATATAACGTAGGTTTCATTGTTAGGTGGATTTATTAGGACTGGTTAAACATGGGTCATTTTAGAGATTGGTTCTCATGTCTAAATTTGCAATGCCCTTTGACGTGGGATTTTTATTTAATTTTGGATATTAGTGCTTTCATTCACTTGTGACGTGACACCTTGCGCTATCATTTTTTTTGGAGGTGAAATAAAAAAAAAAAGTCTAGGAATTACATGTTACATGTGTCTGTGTAGTGCAGTCTTTTACTGATATAAACTAAATTTATATTGTGTGATAAATATCTACATCATACTATATATCATTTATATCATAATATATATACCGTACACATATATACAGTATATGTATGTATATATACCGGTATATATAAAGATTTATGTCAATCTATTTTTGTATTAGGTTGTCATCTGGTTGCAACATGTTGGCAATATTCTATTTTGGTGTGTTGCTTGCATATTGTTTCCCTTGTTGAATGTCAGCCTTTGAAACACGATGGCACTTTGTTCCCTTTGTTGTGTAAGCAGTGTGTGTTTGTTTTTTTAACTGTACAGATGACTCATAAAGAGTACAACATTCTGTGGGCCACCTCCTAGATACTATCATCCCCTAAAGGGTTAATTTATTTTTATTTCTAAGGCTCTGGGTGCCACAGAACCACTGACAGAGCAATATGTACTAAATGAAGGAGGTTTAAGACTGAATGGCTCAATGATCAAGTCGTAAATTCATCTAAGAAGTCACAATGCCCATGGTTCCACCGCAAAACAGAATAGCTAAACAGAAACCGCTGTTCTGTAAGAAGAAAATGAATGGTTGTCTAGAGTTTGCTGTACAGAACATTGATGTTCCTCAAGAAGTTCAACAGATGAATCCAATGTAGAAATTGTCTCAATGATCAAGCCATAGAATAATTTCAGAGGTCACAAATGACCATAGAACAAGATCTAGGGATATGCAGGCCTCTTGTCTTCACGAAGGGCTATGTTCATACGGTAAAAATTTGGATTCACGGCAGAGTTGCAAAGCAGAAAAAAAGAACAATAGAGTTTGTCTAAAGTTTGCCATACAGTACATCGAGACTCCACGGATGAACTTTTTGTGAGCAAACACTGCATTGCTTTAATTATCTTATACCAACAATCAAGCATGAAAGAGGCGGTGTCATGGTTTGGGAATGGTTGAAGTGCAAGGAATTTAATGTTTCGGAAAAGAACGGTCAAATTGTAAACCTACTTTAGCAGGACCTGAATGAGCAGTTCATTCTCAGATTACCGCAGATGTTGCATGTTCTGCAGAGGAATGGGATAAACTTCTTCCAGTTTTGTGAGACTGATCAATAACTATAAACTACTGCATTTGATAGCAGTTCCTGCTGCTGCGTAAGCATATAGATTTTACAGAATGTTCACTAGAATCCAGAAGCACCTAACGTCATGCAATCAGACCTACAATAAACCCTATTTATCTGCAGGTAATTTATGATGTATATGTTGAACCCTAGAAAGTAGTTATATTGAGGGATCTCATATTGCTGCTAATAGGATCACCTTATGGTACGTGCTTATCTATAGCATCCTGGATCATAGGACAATCTGGCATTGGTTGCAGTTGTAAGACATCTATAGGATCATACACACCTCAGCGGCGACCAAGACCTGAGTGCATCTGACAAAACATTTGATGGCAGGTAAGGACCATTTAGCCCATTTATTCTGTCCATTTCTCTTCACGTAAGGTCCTTTATTTTATTTTTTATTATTTTGTATAGCCTTATGCCTATTCAGTGTATTAAGCTCTATAACTTCTCCCGGAAAGCTGTTCCACTTACCTACCACCCTCTCATTATATTTAAGACTCTGTCTCTCTAATAATTCTCCTCCTCTAAAATATGCTTCCTCTTGTATTCTTTGTTGCATCCCTTTTGTTAGGAAAAAAACACGCATGTTGCAGTGTTTGCCAGCAATGACTAAGATGGGAAATGATTCCATAGCACATTATGTAAGGTGCTGGCTTGCACAGAAATCAGCATTGTTACACCACTGCCAGTCTCATCAGGACCGGTAAAATATTGTGTACCTTGGGTAGGCACATCCATTGCTTGTAACCAAATGGCCTGTAGGCACCAATAACTTCTAAGGGCCTTGTCACAGACACCGCGTGATTGTGAAGGTTTTTTTTTTGGGGGGGGGGGTATTACTACTTAGTTTAGATCAAAGTAGAACTCTATTCTTTACTATCAAAAACTACCTGAATTAAGGCTAAAGTGTATTTTTTTTTGAAGCATCAGAATATGTGAAAATTTTTTATAAAAAAAATGAGTTTAATATAATCTGTATTTGAAACGATACATTTAAAAAAGTATTGTTTTTTTTTTTGGACTAATTTTCAGATGCTCATTTTGCCCATGGAGAACACATGAGCATGCTTTAGGAGGCGACTGCTAGCATGCTGTATTCTACCTGGAACACGTATAACCATTGCACAACCTGCTGGAGAAATATGATAATGTCACTTGTCATCACTAATAAATGATCAAAAGCTATCGTTTATTGTATCACTTTCTCGGAAAGGCAATTACAGATTCCCCCCCCCCCCCGATTCCTGTTTTGCATCCACTTTCATGTGTGCCCTTCAAATTATATATTTATTGGCCTTTAACTCATTGCAAAGGTTTAAAGCAGATATATCCACGCTACACTTATTTCATATAGTAGCTGCCCTGGTATGGGTAAATATATATTCAGATGGGCATGAAGACATACAGTTGTGACACAACTGCCCTGGATAGGTTCAATAGGAGGTGTATAAATTGCAGCAAGGGTTAAAAAGGGTAATACCAGCATTCTGAGCAATTTATACTTACATGTTCCAGTTTATAGGCCTTGCATATTACAGTAATTCATAATTACATGTTGAGATTGAAAAACTAAAACACAACGTGGAAATACTGTTATAAAAGTAAAGTTTATTAATGTTACAAATATAGCTTCATATATATATGTGTGTGTGTGTGTATTATACACGCATATTATCCTCTTTTATGATGCCAAGTGCGATACTACAATGAAAGGGTAAACACATTTCCAGTCCAGCAGAAGAAGAGATTGGGAAAACCAGCATTGATTGTCTGCATTAAGGATATATATATTAAACTGGGGCAGAGAACGTTGGGAAACATTGTATGTAGTAGGAAACAGTAGGAAAACTCGGGCCTTGGCCTCCTATGAGCAAATATTATACAATTCTGTACTACAAGAACAGCAATACCCTGCCATCCTCTTCAAAACCAGTATGAAAATAGTCATTTGACCCCAGTAAATTTTAATAAAGCTCTACAGTCTCTTTTGATTAGCATGTGTGTTATTTCGGGACTGGTAGCCTAAAGAGTCTTTCAGGACGCTGGAACAAGCGGGCTGGAGTGTTGTTAGACTTAGAACTCACCATAGCCGCATACATGAACACCATAATCCCTGCCAGGCCTATGCTGGCCCTTGAGAAGTATAAATATTAATACCGATAACTGCATAGTGAGATGAGCATAGCGTGTGATAGCTCAGTTAACGGTGCGAGAGCGGGGACGCAGGCTTCCTAGAGGATGCTGTAGCTCTATGGACTTCTTCCGACGTGCTTGTGCGTGCTCCTTGTACCATTCCTGGGGAAAGCAGAAAGAGATCAGCACATTAAATATGGAACAGAAAGAAAAACATTGTTTTAAAAAAAGGTAAATTAAATGTAAGAACATTTCATTTTATTATCTTGCACCAATCTCGGAACATTAACCCGCAAATTGAAATATCCAACCCTTTGGTCTATTTATTGCATGATATACACAAAACGTTCATTATGTTATCAGAGGTCTCTAAAACAGTGAAATGGCTTGTTTTGAATCATTTTATGTTATATATTAACCTGGTTCCCTCCATTTTATTACATGACTTGTTAGGATGTTGTTCTCTGCATAAAAAGGTACTATTTAAAATAGTTATTGTGGTGCAAAGTTTTACAAGTGCTCTTATCACCATAGGAACATATTTCTATCTATATTTTTGATTATTCCACTGGTTTTTATAGTGACAAATCCTTAAAAATGCTGACATTTTACACTGGAATGAAATTTATCAATAACATCTATAGCGTTATATTCTGAAAACATATATATATATAAAAAAATATTGTACAACTCATTTTCTAACGGATGCATACAAGTACCCATAGTAACTGTAGTTGATTCGTATACTGCCCCGTATAGTGTATGTAGTACCAGCAACATAGAAGGATAGGACAGTGCTCATGCCCAATGCTTGCGTGCAAGCGCTTTATTAGTAACCCTGGCAAAAGACTAAACACATGCTCAATTCTTTTAACAGACGCCTGAAAAGTCTGATAATGAACTACACAATCAGCTGGATCCTCCATGCATGGATGTACAGTGTCTTCTTTTAAAGAACGACATGCAAGTCTCTTTCTTTGCATTAACAGGAATGTCGTTAAACCCATCAGATATGTGTGTTCCGTTTATTTACTTAATTCATTAACCATTGTGTTTACACCCAATGCCTATAGTGGAATTTTGGAGTCTTCTACGATAAAAGCCAAACTTTTGTTACCATTTGAATTTATAGGGAGAACCACCCTGCCAGAAATACTCACCTACCTATGACCCCTCTGGAACCCTTCACATAAACATCACATAAGTACAAAAGCTGCAGACGGTCTAATGTCTCATCCAGAAGCCACATATTGCCTAGCAAGTCACCACATTTCGCTTATTTTGAGGCACCCTTATTTTACGGCACAGGTGTCAAGTGTCTAGACTTAACCAATAGCAGGAGAAATGTGGGTGTTTGATGCCACTCCACGTATTGGTTTCTACTTTGTACTTCAAACAGTATTATTAGGGTGTAAGAAGTGTGTTCCTCTTCCGTACAGCTTCTTTAATGCAGCTGATAAAATGTAATGAATGGTATAGCACTTGTGTCATTCTTCTACCACGATGTGACATGTAATACTTGATCCTATACGACCGAATAAAATTGTTTAAAAATAAATAAGAGTACCAGCACCCATTTTTCTAGACATTACATGTAAACAGAATGCATTTTCGGAGTTCCCGTCTTCCAATAAATTTCTACTCTCAGATAATGCTTTTTTCCCCCATTTAATGAAACATGATCTCGGACCTGATGGTTTACGGCTGTTCATGAAGATGGGTGGAGGTGACTCAACCATCAAGCATACAGACTTTCCAACATCTGGAACCGTTTAAAACCTTAAGAAGCCAACATTTTCTCTTGTTTTCAAGACTGTGACAGCCTTGCACTGATAATGCAATTTAGGGCCAAGGCTTGAGCTTTGGCATTATTACTAACAAGGCCTTTTCTTACAAAGTTTTACAGAATCAAAGTCTGGGAAAAATAAGCTATTAAAGTATTAACTATATATGACTCAGATCCTCTCTCCCAACAATTTTCTATATATATATATATATATATATATATATATATATATATATATATATATATATATATATATATATATATATATATATATATATATATATATATATATACACACACACACACACACACACACACACACACACACACACACACACACACACACACACGCACGCAACAGAGATCCCATTCCTACTAGGTTTTTTTTCTACAACCCTAAGCTGTGTCCACAATCGAGGACTACACCCAATAAGTCACGATGTATGGCTGGCTACCACATGACTTTATTTAGTATTTGCTGTAATGTATGCACTAAGCCTCCTGCGCCAGGACATGTACTTGCCAATGGCATTCACGGGGGCACGAAGTACCTTCCATACAATCATGCCTACTCCAGGGATTTCCATATTGACCATAGCAGCATCCACATTTTATCTACTAAGTGCCCCACAGCCCAAAGTACATTGTTTAGAAGCAGGTAGAGATCCTACGCACAACGATACAAAACATATGCGTGGTCCCCGCTCTGTACAATACATTACATAGGTAGTTATATACAAAACGGAACAAGAAGAATTTCCTTCTATGCATGCCCCCCCCCCTCTGTATCCATACCTCACACATCATTACGTCTTTATATATACATCTGGCTTTGAGAATTCCCCTGCTAACATTACAAATTAACAAACTGGACTGGAATCCATTAGCTTTGAAAAGCCTGCTGCTGGTCTTATATCACAATCTTGCATCGTAACCTGCAGGGACACACAACCAGCGCTAAATTTATTGCACGGAATCTAATCGGCCCATTGTCTTACAATCTGATTATTAATAAGTGGCAGCTCCGGTCTCTTGGTTATTTTCCTTCCTGCTGTTGTCACCTCGTCGCGTACACCTCACGATATATACATTTCCAATATTCCCAGCACTAAAACAGTTACACACTTGTACGAGGGAAATACACTGGGTTCTCATACAAAAATGGCTATTTTTAGGAAGATTAAAAAAGCAGACTAGCTTTTATACATGAAAAGGCACATTTCAGCGGGAGGCCTCATATCCAAGAGGATGTCTTACGCATGCTATACAACGATCAGAAGGAGATCATCTAATGATTTTGCAATAAATCCTAGAAAAAAAAAACTTCTTCTGAGCAATTATTGTGTTCTTTATAAAACAAATGTAAACCTTTTTGCATTCGCAGGTTCGGTGAGGTTATTTAATAACACGGGCTGATGAAATATATTCAGCACCAGCTAAGGCACATAGGATTGCTGGAGTGTAAGAAACCTTCATGAACTTTGTCTAGTTATGTTAGGCTACAATACCCAAACGCTACCCCATGAAATAGGGACTGTGATTACCAACTCTGATACCAGTCTGATCTATGGTTACCACTTTTAGCATTGCTCTTTTTTTGTAAACTGTCATATTTGCTCGATTATAAGACAACCTTCCAAAAAAAAAAAAAAAAAAAATCTTAAAAAAAAACAAAACAGTTTTTCCTTTCAGTGCTTTCACTCTCAACGTCTCCCTAAGTTTCCCGCAGACCGCTTGTGTCCATGTCTCCTTTTCCGCAGCTTCGCTTCTTCACCTGTATCAGCTCCATTGCCTAGGTACCGCCGCAAAATGTTGGAGCATCAGCGCACACCCTCTCCCCCGATCCGTCTGCATAAAGCCGCAAAAAGGCGGAGCCACTGCACGCATCCCTGGAACAGCCTCTCTCCTGCCTGTTCCTCCAATCAGGGGGAGAGGGTGTGTGCTGAGTGCTTTTGACTAAAAGACAACCTATATAAGAAGATGCTGTTTTATGAGATGATTTATTGTGAAAAAAAACTCATTTCATAATCAAGTAAATACGGTATTTGCTTCACAACAGGATATGGATATGCCATTTTTAAATCCCTTCTAAATAAACTCTTTTCTGCACTTTTTACAAAACTCGTTACAAAACGAGCAGCAAATCATAATGCCGACCATATTAAGTTTCAGCAGAAGAGGCAAATACATTTCATAATCTGATACAAGATAACATCCATCTCACCTGGATCTCTTCCTCATACATCTTCATGCTCAGGTCACTCTTGGTTCTAGATCTTCGGCCCAAGAACAGCACAGATGAAGCCTGAGGAAAGAGTAGGTAAGACAAGGTAACGTACCGAGGGTATGTTAGACCAGACAAGTGAAAACAAACCATGCTGAGAAGCTGCGTACATTATGCTGCAAAGCACCGGTAAAATGAAAAAAGGTAAAACGCATATGAAACAGTTAACAAGACCAAGGGATACCTCCATGGTTCTCACCTCATTAGACTGCAGGTGTAAGAGCAGTTTGCGGAGTTGAGCTTGCTCATCGTTGCTCTGAGCGTGTTTCAGAATCAAAGTCAGCTCTTCTTTCCCCACTTCTATCTCCATAGTAATTCCCTTTTCATCTATCCAGGCGAAAAATAAGGGAGGTGGAGAAAAAGTAGCTTAAGACTGTAAATTCCCCGTTCACCAAATGCAAGGAATGGACCTTATTCAACACAAAAGAACGTATTCTCACTGTGCCCATTTACACAAGCCAACACCTTGGTGTACTCCTGCGCATGCACTGCTGCCCACAGCGACCACTCAGTGTCAACTAAGCTCATTCACTGCCAATCTTTAATGAAGTTTGAAACTAGCTAATACAAAGTTCAGACAATGCCATGGGATTTACCACCACAGCCATCCCTGCAGAAACATTGTATGTGTTTCACCATCTGTCCAATATTTTAAAACATTGCCTTTCTTCAATAATAGACCCACAATCTAAGCCTGATGCGAATAGTGATTTCCCCTGCATTCTCTGTGTCACAGTCAGGGTTATTAAGGGTTTACTTAAAAAGCACTTATTTGTTACATTGGCCCTACCTTCTGCATCCTTGTTCTTCCTGCTATAATTCATGCGGAACACAAATGCATCCAGGATGCAGGCCACGATTATGGTGATCACAACCTAGAGAGAAATAATAAGACGAGTTGTACATGGGGCTTGTGGGGTCTAAAGGATTGGCCATTAAACTGACCACTCACCATGGTGACAATGTAAAAAACCATAAAGAACAATCGCGCCCAGTGGGAGGTTTGGGATGTGACACCTTCCTGCAATAGAAACAGAACATTTAAAGACTACAGTGCAATGGGATTATTTTGAAACGTCAAAATATAAAATGTAAGCAAGCATCTTGCTGCTGTGGGAGATGATACATAGTTAAGTGAAAATGTAATACCATGCCGTAACATGCATTTTTGTTCCAGAAATTACACAAGGAAAGTACCGGTAATATACATATATATTTGAGAATGCGACACCAATACAGCCTCCAAAATCGATCATCATTTTTGTTAACCAGCATTTCAAAGCATCTACAGTTGTAGGCCATGAAGACAATCTCCTTACATTCCCACTCTAATAAAAGGTTTAACACAGACACCTATTTTAAGTGATTAAAACAGATTCTACACTAATGTCATAACTACATGCTGAATATTAAAAAAAAATATATATATACATTCATTGCAACAGGATTCCTGTCTGAAAAATACCCATCACCAATTCATCGCAGAGATTCCGACTGTTAAATTATGCCATGGGCTGAGGGGCACTCACCATGATGATGTACCAGTTGTTAACTACCATTAGCTCAAACAGTGTAACTGCAAAAAAAGACAAAAACTAAAATGTACAGGTCACTCTTTACCCTCATCAAAGCAGTCATATTCAGTTTCTGATGAGTCCTAAATACAAAACGCGTCACACGATGCTCACATTCTTCATAAATCATAACTTGTGTGCCGTAAGTATAAAGGAACACCACAGCCAAGCCAATGTTCAATTAACAATTGAGAGAAAATCAAATGAATACATACCCCGCAGACCCTGCCCACAAATGTTTACAGATATGTTGTATATGTAAATCAAATTTGGCTACACTAGTGCATCTTAATAGCAGTTGGTACGCAGAGTATACTGTAGATTTGTTTGATTTTCTCTAGCTTTGGAGTAGTACCGTGGACTCTATCAGGAGATTAAACTGTTGCTTTACATTTGACTGACTTAACTAAAATTTGAGATTCTTCTGTCCACTCTTACCAAAACTGTTAAGGATGTTGTCGAAGTTGTTCAGGTAATAATATCCTTCCTCAGGCAGAGTCTGATTTCCCACAGTGCGGTTCAGGAAACGATAGGAGTCCGCTACTGTGCTGGTACTGAACGAAAAAAGCACAGATCAGTGTTAGTCACTACGTACATTTCCACCAATACTTTGTCACTGAAGCATGCCTCCACACCTGCTTTTACATTTGTTTCATTCTTTGTGCTTAATATTTCCCATTTACACGTTAATCTTTCATATGTAACTTCCCTCGATCTATATCAGCAAGCTACACGGTGCTCTCTCTATCTCTGCCATGCTCAACTATGCTTTTCTCAGTATTCCCTATTCGGGGTAATGATACACAAGCCCCAGCTGCTTATAAAATACAGATGGTAAATACTCACTTGCAGCAATTGGGGTACAGCACTCCAGAGAAGAACTCCATGCCCACAATAGAGAAAGAATAATAGAAGATGAGGAGAGTCAGACCCAGACTGCGGGAGATAAAAAAAAAAAAAAGATAAGATATATGTATGTTTACCTGTATTCTACTCGTTCTGTGTATGGTTTGTTATCAATAAATACATAGGGGTGGAGGAAGGGAGAAAGAAATTATTAAGAAGGGCTTTCTTTAAATTAGTTTGTAGAAACATTGTAGTTTCAATAAAGTAACGTTAGTATGAATTATGAAGGACTAACCCCAGCGAGCTCCTGCTGCAAAAAGAGCTGGGCTGACACCGCATTGTAGGTAAGATAACCTTTAAAGCTTACTACATTTACTGGGTATTGTGTAGGGTCATCATGACCCTTTTGCTTGGGAAAATTCATAATGCATAATGAGGTCTGAGTTCAAACTCACATGCAAAATCACAGACAGGCTGATTAAAGCAGATGAGAAATAAAACTCATAGATGACAAATAATAAAAGGTGAGAAAATTACCTGGCCATTCTAGGAAGTAACTCGAACATGGTGTCTAATACGGTTCTGTAACGCTTCTTCAGTTTAAAAAGCCTGGAAGGAATCATAAACAACACAAACTGAGATGAGGTGCAAACTGGTATGCAGAAAATTAAGGTAAGTAATGTGTGCGTATAAAACCATCACCTGAAACTTCCACAAATGTATTAAACTCCCTGCATCCTCAATACAGGTATCCTGCGAACTCACCTGAGCAGCTGCAAAGGTCGCAGCACCACAATAAAATAAAAAGGCTTCATATCAAAGGCAAGAGCCAGTAGTCCCAGCAGAGCCAGCAAAGTCACTGAAAAGTCAAACCTGTGAAGGGGAGAAGATAAAACTAAACAGAGCGTTTGACTATAAACCCAGATCATTTACACTTCGTACATTTAAAAACAAATCCATGTAAAATGTATCACAATCAGGACAAAATAAATGCTGGTGGCAAAGCATAGCATGATGACAAACATGGTTTAAACAGGCCAAACCTCCAAGGAACTTATGACCATTCATACCAAGCTTTATACAGTAATGAAGGTTTTCATTGAAAAGAGAAATCTTGTTTTGATCCAATACACCCGGAGGCTGTTGTCAGACACGTAATATATTATGTGATCTTCACATGGCGCTCATTCTTTATGGCAATGCTAAAAAAGTCTGTACCCACCATAGACTTTTATTAGTCAGTGTGACCGGCTGTGTGATTAAGACCAGAGGCATTCTTTTTATTTACTACTTGCCGTATGATAAAGGGGTCAGGGTGTTTGTCTAGTAGATTAGGCCAAGATAACAGAGCCTGGGCACATACAAATGGCTAACATGAAGCTGTCTGAAAACATTATGTAAGAACTAGTAATAGAAAGATGCTGGAAGTTCCCCTTTAACAATATCGCACACTTACAGGTTCCATCCTGATGTAAAGTACTCCATAGGCCCCAGGCCTGTAATCTTCAGAAGGAGCTCGGCCCCATACACTAGAACACAAGTAAATAAATGAGCGTTGAAATCGAAATGAGAGGTGACTCAATGAAAATAATGTCAAGTATACCAGGCTTGCAGACTTACATGTGAGAAAAACAATATAGCTCCAAGGGACACCTTGTGGAAAAAAATTACCACCTGAAAAAGAGGGAAATGTCTGGGAGGTCACCTTGTGAAGCCATAGGACAGTAAACAGGCAATTACACGTGAAGCAAGTGTGAGGACACACACTTGTGCTGTTTTGTGTTGATTATTGATATAAGGGATCTTCATACCATATGTGAAATCTATAATCACACTCACCCTGCAGCATAAACGTCTCTGTCAGAATCCAGAAGCCATTGATTGCAACTACTATATCTGTAGAGTAGAAGAACGAACACATGTGATCAGCAACGGAAAAACATGAAACTTGAAGAGTGATGGGAATGGCAAAGATAGTACCAGATACAGGACTGAATTACTAGTTAACACATTCGATTTCTATAGGCAATTTACTGCTGGGAACTCAACATCACTAAATGAATATATACAGAACATATACCGACTGAAAAAAGAAAAAAAAGTGTGCTAAGAGCAGGATAAACTAAATATCAAGCCATCCATATTCAGATTTGCACAGAGAAGCATGCATGCAGAAGAAATAGATAACTTACACACTCCATACTGGAAGGCTTTAGATTTTGCCAACACATTAATACCTGAAAGAGAAGCCAAATCAAAACATAAGGGCCAATGAAGACTAATACGAAGAGAATAAGATATAAGAAAGCAGCAGTGGACGATCCATCCATGTCATTATGCTGATAAAGATCTCTAGCCCAGCAAATCACCCCTTGTTCCTGTACCTTTAAAAATAATTAGTGCTGTGGGAGGGAGGTCATCAAACCAGTGCTCCCGAATTCGCTGTACCTGCAGAAATGAAATAATCAGTCAACCTTGACATGAGGCTCACGCCAGCCTGGTAAATAAAACACAGACGAGGGACGCGTAACAAAGCAGCAGAGCAAAGGCGCATGGCACGGTACAGAAGAATATAAAGCAGGTTATAGTGTTTATGAATTTAGAGTGCTAAATGTATGTATTACTTCAGTGAAAGAGAAATATTCGGGGAGATTTAAGATCCAATAAAAACTTAGTGGGTTTTTTTTTGTTGTTTTTTTTTTACTTTTAGTGGTCGTTTTCTGAAGCCTTTGTTTCTAGGTTTTGGCATCATACATTTAACTTCATATAGAGGAACAAGAGCTGACTAAGGCTCTGAAAACGCAGAGAGCTAGTAAACATTGGATTAAACCCCTCCGCCACTAACCAATCACACAGAGGTACTCACCTTCCACTTCAAGTCCACAACTTCATAAAATTGGTAGAAATCTTTTAACCTGCAAGATACAAACTGTATGAAAAGCAAAAGACTCAAGCAACTACAGTATACGTGCGAGTTCAGATGCCTTAATACTCCTTATAACAAACCTAATGAGGGTGACTGGAATTGTACTTTAACGTATTTGCGACTAACACATACACATAGGCTGCTAATGAACATGCCTCTGGTTGCTATAAAATTACACAGCTGGCTGGCAACTAGAGTAATCTGAATCCCCTCCCCCACACACACACACACACACGTGACACCACGACCCTTTATTTACCGGAGGTTATCTGCTCCATTCTGCTTCATGGCCCTGAACGTAAGATATCTGTCCCGAGCGGACATGAGAGGCTTGTAGAACCTCATCACCCCATCAAAGTGACGATAGGAGATTCCAGGGGGGCCCTGCAAATGAAGATATTTAGGTATGGACAAATCAATACACACTGCTAGATCAATTTTTGTACGTGATACATATACAAAAGGTAACAGTTACAAGGACAGGCACAGCAACACAGACACATGGTATTAGGTGTATCCATTTACATGCCTGGCTACAGAGGTCACTGTATAACAAATCTTTTCCTGGCTTAAAAGGGGCTCTTCCTACTACTTACCCAATATGAAGTATTGTAGCTGCCCATCTAGCTTTTTCATTTACATAAGCCTTCTTTAACATGATGCATAGTACATTTTATAAATTCGGCAACTCAAAGAAGGTCCAGTGTAAAAGAGCAAAATCCGAAATTATGTTCCATTCACATATAGAGGAAATAAACACTTAAAACAATATGCCAATTTAGAAAATAGGCATTTACCAAGAAGTGTCTACTTAAGGAACTCCCGCACGCAAGATGGGTAACCAGATGCTATAATCTGGTAACAGCGCCAAGCTGTGAGGTGCCCCAGGCCTCTGGTAGATACCCCACACCACTTACTGCTTCCTCTGGATACCTGGGAGTTGAGAAGCAGCTGGTAGCTGAACTGACTGGCCATGCGCTTGTGCAATAGCAAGGACTTGAACTTCTTCTTCTCAATGTCGTTGAAAGTGTCAAAGACGACTGCCAATAGCTGGAGAAAATAAAAAAAAAGCATTCAGAACATGGATGCGTTTGCTGGGAATCTCCAAGCTTAAAACTATTTTGGACAGCAGCCAATCAGACCATTTCAAAGTGTCCTGCATAACCCTACTCTTTCAGCAAGCTTCAGGCTACAGCACACAACTAAACCTATAGCCTCCTATACAACTACTACATGAATAGATCGTAGTTCTACGCAATCCACGCTACCATCCAAATTTCACGTCTCCTAAACTAGGTAGTAGTGGCTGGCACAGCACCCCCAATGTTAAATCTACTACAGGACCAAGGAATTTAGTAACAGGTTTTTGGCTTACCCTATCCCATCCCTTTTTTCTCACAACCATACTGTTCATCTTTGATGTGGCCATGTGGGAGCTACAATGGAGGTCACTTTGCCACAACATACCGTCATCGATTTTAATCTCCCTAGGAGATAGGAGGATTTCCCCAACCAGTCCTTGGCCCACACTACCTGCTAAACCGTGACTATTGGTACACGTGTACAAAGTTTCTGAAGGACCCGGAAGGTTTGGCCAGTCGTTTGTCACACCAACATCACATGTAATTGTAATTAGTGGAATGTGTCCTGTTGATGTGTAATGAAAGAAGGTTGAGCTGCACTGTGGAAAGCTCACCAGGTTCATGATGAAGTACAGCTCAATAGACAGGTAGACTATGAAGAAGATGCAAGACCATGGATTGCGAGAGTATGCTGGCATCATGACATCTGGAAAACTGCAATACAAAAAGGTGTTGTGTTACGTTGAGGGATTACCAGTGTTTATAGGCAATTGACAGTAGCAAGGGGTGCCACTTACTTTGCAGTTGTTAGAAGCACAAACAGGTTGACAAGGCTATTCTCCAGAGTGCTAAAATACTGAAACGTGAAATAGTGTAGGTCAGACATGCACAAACACCACAAATAAAAAGCTGGGGCACCCATACAGAGATGGATCATATGCTACGTGTAGGTGCACACAGCAGGCATTTAACCATCCAAATAATAAACCCTTCATGCAGCTTATTGTAGTATAAAAAACAGTGTGAGCACCGTGATGAAGAAGAAGAAAAAATAATAAAAAGACTTGCAAACCTACCGGATCAGAAACATTAGGAGAAAATAAGTAGAAACCTAGAAAAGATCACAAAGCGGAACAATAAGCAACAAATAAATGACATAATATAGCCATAAGTGCTTATGCCAAGTGTATAATTATCATGTGCCCCCACTTTTTTTTTTTTTTTATATAACATTCCAATATTATGTAGCAGAAGATACTAACAATGCCTTCCTAAAAATGTAATTAAGATACAAAACAGGAACACATCTGTTAGTTTCTACTCGTCATACACTATGTTAGCTTCTACTCGTCATACACTATGTACTTCGAGACATGAATAGTTTTTGTATTTGTTTATAACTGCTCAGTCCAGAATGGGACATAGCACGATATTTGTCAACTAACTAGACTAAAAGCAACAAAACGGAAAGCACCTTCAGTCTATATTTTACTAGCAACTAGGGAAAATTAAGTTATTTACTGCCACTGCAAAAACAGTCTCCACAAAAAAAACCAAAAAAACAGTTTATAACCCAAACTGGTGTACCAACGCTCCGCTCTTCTCCAGTACTTACCCAATATGGCAAATATGACCATAAAGAACAGGAGGAGAAGAAGAATGTCTATGAAAGGCGGAAGAGACTGAAAGATCTGACGTAGATTCCTGGGGGTAAAACATTTAGAGTCATTTAGAATACTCTTACCACAAGCAGAAGATGGACATATGTGCTGAGAAAGGCAGTTGATTTAGGTGTTATCCCTGTCTAAATATATAACCAATTCTGTTTTTGGTTAACGTCAAGTATTTTTTAGGCGAAAAGGTCGCTTAAGGCAATTACTGAGGTACCCTCTGAGTCTTTCAGAAAGAGCAGACGACGTGGGATGTAACCTTGCAGATCATAAATGTATTTTCAATGTAAATTAAACGTTCACAATATAGAGATATGGTATAACTACTGCGCACCAATAAATCAGATTACAGGTCAGTAATATCCTTACCTCCGGACAGCTCCACAGTATCTGCAGTCCACCAGGAAAATGGGACGCAGGGCTCGTGTCACACGCATATGAGAAGTCTGTCTCACGAGCACCACGATGGCTTCTATAAACTGCACCAGTAGCACACAGCTCTGCGGGATCACAGTTATAAATGTTGCTTATCACACATTAGGCAGACTTCACAATACAATCATAGCTCCTGATGTATAAATAAATGCATGTGTATAGATGTATGACACAAAAACATATGCATCGATTTCCTGTGTGTTTTTTTTAAAGTAACAAAGTAAAGTGTAAATGCAGATTCACGCATAGTGGTATATACTCCTGCAAACATATACAGATTGAATCTTTCTATCATTATCATCAAACCATCTGCTCCAGTCTTGTACCAAACAAGGCCTGACCTTTAGCACTGTTCTTCGATGCTTCAGAAAAGTCCGACAGCCCAGCCATCTCATTTTCATGCTCAGCTCAAACGCCACCAGTGCCAGTGCTAGCAGCTCCAGTGTAGCATGGACCTGCAAATACAATGTCAGATTGGAAAGGGACAGAAGACATTGTTTTATTAGGATTTCATACAATGTGGATCAGTGCCTTGTTAATTGCACTAGAAAAAAAGATAAATATCAAGCATTCATAAACACAGAAAATATGATAAAACTATTATAAGGATTTAGAGAATTTTTAATGTAGTATTTAATTGATATTCTTACTTGGAGACACTACATTCTAGGTCATCATGACCTCCCAAAGGAGCAAGGATGGTAGATAAGTGGAACAGCCTCCAACAGTGGTAGAGGTTAATAAAGTAATTGGATTTAAACATGTGTGAGATAGGCTTAAGACAAGGCCAAGGACCAAAGACAGGAAAAGTAGGTGGGCCGAATGGTTCTTACGTGCCACCAAGCTTTGTTCTTTTTACAAGAGATGAAGTCTGATTCACATGTACCGCGATGATAAGATCACAGCAAGCAAAATAGTCTTTTGGGTCAGTTAATTGGTTGTTAGAGCACTTTTCAAACATTACACCTTAATCACTTATTAATATATAATATTGCTGGCTACAGTTGATTACCGATTTGCAGTACATCATTGTGAAACAATAAATACATACGTAAATGTCCAGGCGCAGAAATGGGACTGCAGGAGCCTCACATAGTGACAGTAGTAGCAGCATAAGACCTGTGCCGAGTTCCAATAAATAGAACAAGTGGTTGTGTGCAAACAGATAAGCAGATAGAGCTTTGGCATCACGAGGATGAGTGTAAAACTTGTCATTGTTTTTCCCCTCCTGGAAAAGAAAAAAAATCAGGAATATATTAGCATCCCGGCAGTCTAAAAAACATAATGGTGAGCATCTGTTGATCGTTGAGGGTTGGTGTAAAAAGTGAATATTGTCCCCTAAGAATTTGGGAGTATTTAAGGGTGTACTTCACATAAACCCATGACAATTATTCTGGTCCTTTTGCACACACACACACACACACACACACACACACACACACACACACACACACACACACACACACACACACACACACACACACACACAAATGGAGAGACTCAGGATGCTATTGGGAAATATAGGAAATGTTGTAATGATATACACAAACCCAGCAGCATTTACTTTCCAAGTGGCGGCAGCCGACCGAGCTCTGCAGTGACCTGCCCGTGCCCCATGTGCATTTTATATCCGATCATGACAAGCAGTGCACACGAGACTGGAGTTTATTACCTACTCAATGAGGTATAATAGCCTCCCAGCAGAAGACGAGGAGGAGAATTTAAACACGCATGGGACAGGCATATTACCACCTCGAATCTAAGATGAGACTGAGAACAGATTAAAGGTCTGAGTCTTCATTTCAGGAAAAACGGGCAGACCAGATGGGGCAACTCATTGTTACCTGCCGTGAAATTGCATGTGTGAAAGACATCTACAACCCCTTAATAACCAGCAGCATAGAGGATACATCACAAAAAACTGGTCCTAGAGGACCAAGGACGTTTCCCGTATGTCGTGGGGTTTTCGGAACTGAGAGGGAAATCAGGCTGTGAAACAAAGGCATGATTTGCCCTGTGACAGTTGGGGCAGAGGAGTAGAGAAAAAAAAAATCGTATCCATCTATATAAGAAATAGTAAAAAATCTAATTTGCACCCTCCTACAACACTCCCCAGTTACCTTAAAAAATATATAGAGAAATATACAAAAGAATACGATTGGTTGACTAGTTTTAAGGGAAGAAAAACATGCGACAATTTGAATTGTGGGGGAGCTAAACTAACTTACTGCTTAATACAAAAATAACGGAGGAGTTTTCTGCAGTCGCTTATTTTCTGAGCAAGGGAGAAAAAGCAATATGCTATGTTCATGTGACAAACACAACAAACACAGTAGTAAATCACAAAGCTTGGAAACGTAGTGTTCCTTGCTCCTGTGGGCTTTAAAGTTTGTTGCCTTTAAGCCGAGTTATTCTGCTGCTTTGTACATGGAGACGAAGCTCTATAATCTTCATTGCCAGCTCTTGTTACCTTCCCCATATCATCGGTTTCCCTGGCTTTTGACCCTTGGCTTCCTGTTTTGACCCTCCATCTCTGCTGTCTCTGCCTTGACCACAGATTGGACTGAGCACAATGTCTCTTAGATCCTCATCTATTACCACGTTCCGGACTATTGTATTTTTTTTATCTGGTTCTCTGCCACTGGGTTCCACTCCTGCTAAAAGGAAGCTCCCATTCCCGTGACAGGAAGAGACTGGAGATAAAACGGCTGCCTGAAAAGTGTCAAAACGGACCTAGTAACATACTCTTGGGTGTCTTATCTTCAGTGACGGTTTGATATCTGTGAGTACTCCTATAGTCCACCATGCTAAATTGTTTGGAAAAAGTTGTGCCTAACTTCCAATACCGGTATTTGCCCTATAAGGGTCAAAGTAGATAAAAATCCCACTCATATAGGGTGATTTCAAAATCAAGGCAAAATAATATATTGTATTTTTCCCATTGGCTCTAGCTGTGTACCATTATTTTTAAGGATTTTATTCATATAAAATATCTCACATTTATGAATATGGTTCCAAAAGAAAGCCCTACGTGTGCTAAAAAAATAAATTTGTGTGGGTACGTTAACTGAGAAAGAGGAGAAATATGGGTGAACACAAAAATCGGCGTGTAATGTAAAAAAGGTTAATTCTGCAATACATATTGGCATTGTGCGGGTGCTAATTTTCTGTTTATCTTATGTGCTTACAATATCCTTAGAAATCAGTCCCAGTGTACTTTTTGTGACCAGCCGTCTGATTTTTGTTAACAAGGATGTATCCCTGTACCTCTCAGGGCCGGCCCTATAATGGGGCAGACTGGGGCAATTGCCCCAGGCGGCACTTTAGAAGGGGCGGCACTTTGCCGCCCCAAGCGCTTTTTTTTTGTTTTTTGAAGCGGAGGAGAGAGAGAGAGGGGCACCGAGTGGTTTTCGCTTACCGGCTCGGCGCCCCTCTCTCTCTCTCCTCTGCGGCGAGTCTCCCTGTTCGGTCCCGGTGCCGGCTTGTAATGCAGAGCGCCGGAAGTGACGTCAATTTCCGGCGCTCAGCATTACAAGCCGGCACCGTGGCAGAGCAGGGAGACTCGCCGCAGGACTGTTTAAAGGTAAGTACAGGGGGATCGTAGATTATGGCGTCGGCGAAGTTTAAAATGCCCCCCCCCCCGGCGTCGGCGGGGGGGGGGGGGCGGCGTTTTAAACTTCGCCCCAGGCGGCGTTAAGTCTTCGGCCGGCCCTGGTACCTCTGCTATAGAAAATAGTGGTCGGGAAATGTATAATAATCACTTATTATACATTTGTTTCCAGAAACCCATTTCTGCCAGTATCGTCAATTAAATGCCAGTGATGTAAGTACCCTTGTGCATTATAGGCATTACTCCTGCCTCACAACGAGAAGAATATTGGTGCTTATACGAGATGTTAAACATTAGCTTCTTTCCCTTTCTTGAGTTAATATATGATTTTCAAAGTCTGCAGAACATTGTATACTTTAATCAGCCACTGAAACATATAATGTTTACACCTGTTCCTGAACACAAATAAGAACATAGGGCTTTGTGTTACTTTGGTTGCCAGCCTTGTTCTCACCTGGAGGTAGATGGCAGCTTCCTGATATCGGGTTCCCCAGCTCTGGGCTGAATCCCCCGACACCCGACCTTGCTCCGAGAGATCGGTCAAAAGATCATACTCTTCTCTGGCTGCAAGTAACAAAAAAGTTGAACCATAAAATTAATAAATAACAATTCAGTCATTTAATACCTAGGTATCCAAGATGCCAAAGGTCAGCAGATACATAAGAATAATGTTTATTTCCATACAGAAAATAAAATCTTTGGAAAAAGGTTGGTTTCTTGTCCTTAGAAAGCTTGAAAGTTAAACACCGGTTTCTCTGTGAATAAAAATGTCTTACCTGAGGTCAGGTCCCTGTTGGCGCCCTCTCTAGAGAAATCAGCACAACTTCCATTTTCTTCAAGGGTAAGAATAAGAGGCTCGTCATCTTCTGGCCTCCCTGCCATTCTAAAGATCTTCAAGCCACTTCCGACAAGGCTCCAGCAACCTAACTCCGAGTGTGACTTTTACCTATAGGGAAACACCATGTTGGTGGCATACAGTGGCAGATTTTATCTGTAGACCGATCACACATCAAAACGGCAAAGTTCTTGATAGCAGTATCATCTCTCCATTGAGCATTCAAACAGAGCAGAGGAAGACGGGGTGTCTGAATCCAAAGAACAAAATGGGGGAAAAAAAAAAACACGAAAATAAAATTGGCAAGTAAATCACGCTAAACGGCTAGCTCGCTGGCTTAGGTATGCAGTAAAACGGGAAACGCATGCAAAACATCCGATACAAAATACAGAACTAAGTGAATTGCAACATTAAATCTTTTAGTAAAAAAGATAATCGTTTAGTTAGTGTCAGCATGCTTTCATAATCACACAAACGGGTGATTTTCCCGCCTCATTCATTTTGTGAGGGCGGCCAGATGGACCGTCCCCTCACAGACACGAAGTCCAGGTATCGTACGCTGGCCTGAATTATGTTGCTAGGCCAACAAAGTAAGCCTATAAATACAACCAATTCTCACAAAAAGAACTTATATTTAATAATACTGCACATTTTTTCCCTTGCAACCCAAAGGAAATGCTCATTCGCTCGCTGTCCACCTGCAATAAGGTATATTCCCATGGAGTCTAAATGAGTTACTATAACAACCCAGAACCGCCATAACTGTTCCCCATAATCATATTCCCTGAGGATAAATACCCACATGAAATTCCCACAGCCCAGCTAGTAAATGGCCCGAATAGACACATCTGTAATATCTTACACCAAAGCCTGTTCTAGCTTGTCTTGTGAAAACCCGCTCCGTATGACGCAATATTTACCTTGGTACCTTGTTGCGCGGGACTTCAAAAGATAAGTTTCTCTGTTCCAGGACTGCAAGCCAAAAAACAAGAGCAGCTCCCTATTTACTGCACCAGAAACCCTCCGGGCTTCCCGCACATGCGCAGTAGACGGAGCTGAGCTCTGGTTTACACATGCGCAACATTCCTTCACAGATCAGCCAACCAAAAAACATGCGATTCTACACACTAAAGACGGCAGACGTCATGCTATCGAAAATGTCATCAGTACGGATCACACAAACGATACTTAGATGTCAATCTGCTTGGATACCTGCTCATGGTAAAGGGCAGGAGATAGACTCCCGTAATGAAGATTGCGATAGGGGATTTTTGAAACTTCTTTTGTGTATAGAACTCTGAAATTAAGGACGTGGACCTGCGCATATGCGAAAGCCGAGATGTTTCGATTGGATGGCTGCGAGACACTACCTCCCTCCGTTACGTATTCCGTCACCTTAGCAACAGTATGTATACGGAAGATGCTCCTTTAGGTGCATGTCTGACATAGAAGGGGCAAGAGCTGACATCAAAGGGTCCCGTAAAGGTGAAGTAAAAGTAAATGAGTTAACACTTACCACTTGTTTTGGGCATGTGTTACTGATTTATGATGACGTATATACTATAACTTACTATGTGAACATTTAACTGATAGTTATTCAATCATTTATTTTTCTCCTAGGTAGCAGAAATGACTACAGAAGTTATTTCTCCTTTCCAAGCCTTGATGAGTTCCTCACCTCAGCCCCTGGAATCCCCATTAAATAATGAGAGCAGTCCTTTGAAAAAAGGTCCAAACAAGGCTCTTGTTAAAATTGACAGTATGAAGGTGCTGGAGCCAGGCCGCAAAAAACTAACTTCGATAGAGACGCAAAGAATTATTGCAGTGCTTGATGAGACAATTAAAAAGCTGGAGCTGGTCACCCTATTCCAACATGCAGCAAATAACCTGGATAGATTTAGTGTGGTTTTTGGATCAGAGCTGACAGGGGCTATCCGAGAGCATCAAAGACTTCAGAATAATATGCAACAGCAACTCAATCGAATAAACAGAGAAAATGCAGCGGACCGGAAGAGTCCTGAATTGGATGAGCGTAATCTTTCAACAGTACGTGAAGCCATCCAGAGTTCAGTAAGGAACACTCTGAGGCTCTTTCTTGCCAATCCAATCGCGAGCAAAGCTTTGCAATCCGAAGCTCATGTGCGGGATCTGGCCTCCCAGCAACTCATCCAGATATTGTCAGAGCTAAGAGATTTTCTGTTTGAAATGCTTCTGACCAGCCCTTTAGAGCTGAATCAAAGAATGTGCTACCTCCAGAAAACTATGCAGCGTGACCTGAAAAATAGGGATGCTCTGGCAACTTTGGAAGAGGAACTTAATAAAGCCATTCTTGATCGGGATACAGAGGTAAGTTAGGAACAGCAGATCTGTAGTTATAGTGCAGAACTATACACGTGGTCTTTGCCCACCTCATTCCATCCTATGCACATATAGTACATAACCTAACAATGGACTGTACGATATAATCAGTGCCTAAAAAGTATCTGCTGTTGTGGCTTTTTACTTTAAAACGAGGGTACGCAATGAAATTTCTTAAGACCCACTGTATTTGTTGCCGAGAGTGCATTATCTGTACAACCATATAGGGCAGACAGAGAACCTATACTTTAAGTTGTGTGATCCCGCTAAACTAAATACTAACCATGCAACGCTACAAAAGACGAGCAATAAGTTGTTGTACTTGCTCTACAGATTTCCAAGAAGAATGAGGTTATCAGGCAGCTGAAGATCAGTCTGCATCAGCTGGAGAAGGTTTCCGAGAGCCAGGTGAGACGTATAATGCAGGAGGCTGAGAAGCAGCAGAAATCTGACCGTCGAGCCTCTGAAGGAAAGTGCGCCAAACTCCAACAGGACCTTCAGCATTTAAGATCACAGCTTAGTGCCACCATTGCTGAGAATCGTGAGATAGAGCTGAACCTAAGAAAGGTATGTAACTGTGTTGGAAGTAGTTTTAATATGTAATCAATAGTTAATGTGGTTCTCAACTTTCAGCTGAGGGACCAAGCCAAAGCTAGAGACCCAATGATGTAGTGCTCAAAAACATTTGGCTTATAATGGAAAAGGGCAATGCCGTTCAGTGCATACAATAAAGTTCTGTCCAATGTATATGTGCCAAAATGAACCAAAAGTACAGAAGGAACTCCAGTTATAAATGCTAAAGCCCTTGCTGCTCTAGACATCTTGGGGGTTATATGTGAAACTGCAAATAAAACAGACAGGTAAAGATTCTGGCAGTGACCCAAAATCTTTAAGTCAGAACAGTCCAGGGGGAATTGCTCCCCTGTCCTCTTGTTAGTCTTCCTCTGCTCTTTGCCTTCTGCAAACAAAAATTCTGAGTAGTCTGAGAATCTGGCCAATTAAAGTCTACAACACATGGAACTTGTTGTCTACATATACATCTGGAGGCCACTCATAAAGGTGACCAACCTGCAAATATAGAAAAAAGTCCACTAGGGGGCGCTCGTGTGTTCCATTCAATGCAAAATAAAACAAAGAGAAAATATATATAGTGTAGGAGTAAAACAGTATGTTTTGCCCTGCGTGTCGCAGATTCCTCACTCACAGTGTATTGATGGAGTTCAGTGCGTCATAGAAAGGGCCTTGAGGTCCATATGCCAGGATATAAACCGAGAAGACAAACCAGAAAAGGATCCAATAGTGTGTTATGTATATGGCACTAGATACGCAACAAGTGGAAATATACTTACACTTAAATAAGTGTCAAGATGCTCGTAATTTCTGGTGATAATCTGGTCGCGTCTGTATATCCTTCTGCTTTGAAGAGTCCAATGATGAAATACCAATGTGTGTGTGGTGTCTAAAAACCAACCACTATTCACATATAAGGTATATTAAAAGAAATATTTATTCTAAATTAGCAGCCAGCTGGATCCATATCAACTGCAGCTTTAAAAAGTATTTAAAATAACATAAAAAGTGATAATACAAATAAAAGTACTGATAAAATAAAATTATATCATAAAAAGTCCTTGAAAAGTCACTCAACGCGTTTCGCCGTGTAAGGCTTCATCAGGAGTAGTATTTTCTCAGAAGTGAAGGTCCTTTTAAATGTTTGTTTGGCGCCATCTAATTGTCTTCCGTGTTGTAGCGTCTGACGTCAGCTGGACAATTACTTCCGGATTCAGTTCATTCATTGACATGCCGGGGTCGCTGCCTTCAGTGAAGCTTTGGATCCCGATCGGAGGATTCGTTGAACCGTAGGATTAGAGGTAAGTGTAAAAGCAATGTCATCGTATTGTTTGTCTTTTATGTTGCAGGCTACCCTCCCGCAGAGGGAACATCTTAATCGGTATTAATACCGATGTATACGGCAGTTACGGGGATCAAAGAGTGAAAGTATCGGGGCAGTGAAGCGGTGATGTTTGCCGAAAACGAGCAGTGAAACGGGGATACAAAGAGATATATATAAAAACAAAAAAACGGAGATCTGTAGGAAACATACAAAACGGAAGATGAAGCATGGCCTGATGATGGGAGATGCCTGATGTATATGAAATGTGTTATGCTGGTATATATACCAATACATAAATGAATGAATTAAAATAAATTCAGCAGATGAAATAACAAAAAAATTAATTGATAAAAAGTATCCCATAGAAACCTTAAAGAGCAGCCTATCACAAGTCCAGGGACTAAATAGAGAACACCTTCTTGACCCCAAAAATAAGAAAACAGATCTGAAAAGAGATTATAGCTTTTCCTTCTTCACGAAATATAATACCCATGCCAACCAGATAAAAAGAATATTCAATAAACATTGGCATGTATTAAAAAATGACGAAATTTTGGGGACAGTCCTACCTGACAAGCCACAAATCATCTTTAGAAAAACAGGCTCCCTAAAAAGCATGCTTGCCCCCAGTGTACTCTCTAAACCAAAGCCAAATATATCTTCATGTACGTTTTTAGGGGCCAAACCTAATGGCTTCCACAAATGCGGCCACTGTAAAATGTGTGGTACATTACCCAGAAAGACTGAACACTTTACAGGACACATAACTGGTTTAACATACACTATCAAACATTTTATCAATTGTTCCACCAAAAATGTTATATACTTGCTCCAGTGCGGCTGTGGCCTGCAGTATGTGGGAATGACAACCAGACCCCTAAAGGAGAGAGCCTTAGAACATCTGGGCAACATCAGAAATAAAAATCTCAAACACAGTGTCCCAAGACACTGTAATGCTTGCCCTCTCTTTTCACAGGACACATTTAAAATCATAGGCATAGACTGGGTGCCCAAACATTGGAGGGGAGGCAACACAACGGAGAACCTCATTAAAAAGGAGACAGAATGGATATTTAAATTAAAAACCTTTAAAAGCGGGGGATTAAATATGGAGCTTGACATCTTAGCTCATATATAATAATTTTTTTTTTTTTTTTTATTATTATATTATTTTTTTATTTTATATATACAATAATTTATATACAATAACCAGCCTCAAAGTCTTTTTTCCCTTCATGGATTCAGTTTATTTAATTCAATACACACATATAATTACATGATGCTCATTTATATATATCCATTTTAATTCATTCATTTATGTATTGGTATATATACCAGCATAACACATTTCATATACATCAGGCATCTCCCATCATCAGGCCATGCTTCATCTTCCGTTTTGTATGTTTCCTACAGATCTCCGTTTTTTTGTTTTTATATATATCTCTTTGTATCCCCGTTTCACTGCTCGTTTTCGGCAAACATCACCGCTTCACTGCCCCGATACTTTCACTCTTTGATCCCCGTAACTGCCGTATACATCGGTATTAATACCGATTAAGATGTTCCCTCTGCGGGAGGGTAGCCTGCAACATAAAAGACAAACAATACGATGACATTGCTTTTACACTTACCTCTAATCCTACGGTTCAACGAATCCTCCGATCGGGATCCAAAGCTTCACTGAAGGCAGCGACCCCGGCATGTCAATGAATGAACTGAATCCGGAAGTAATTGTCCAGCTGACGTCAGACGCTACAACACGGAAGACAATTAGATGGCGCCAAACAAACATTTAAAAGGACCTTCACTTCTGAGAAAATACTACTCCTGATGAAGCCTTACACGGCGAAACGCGTTGAGTGACTTTTCAAGGACTTTTTATGATATAATTTTATTTTATCAGTACTTTTATTTGTATTATCACTTTTTATGTTATTTTAAATACTTTTTAAAGCTGCAGTTGATATGGATCCAGCTGGCTGCTAATTTAGAATAAATATTTCTTTTAATATACCTTATATGTGAATAGTGGTTGGTTTTTAGACACCACACACACATTGGTATCTCATCATTGGACTCTTCAAAGCAGAAGGATATACAGACGCGACCAGATTATCACCAGAAATTACGAGCATCTTGACACTTATTTAAGTGTAAGTATATTTCCACTTGTTGCGTATCTAGTGCCATATACATAACACACTATTGGATCCTTTTCTGGTTTGTCTTCTCGGTTTATATCCTGGCATATGGACCTCAAGGCCCTTTCTATGACGCACTGAACTCCATCAATACACTGTGAGTGAGGAATCTGCGACACGCAGGGCAAAACATACTGTTTTACTCCTACACTATATATATTTTCTCTTTGTTTTATTTTGCATTGAATGGAACACACGAGCGCCCCCTAGTGGACTTTTTTCTGTATTACTTCAACACCCGGAGAGTGTTGCTTAAGGGTTGCAGCTGTGGTTCCAGATACACCAGGAAGCCATTAAGGTTGATTATTCCTACCATTTACTATCTTATTCCCTATACTGGTTTTTCTCACTTTTTTCACGCAACCTGCAAATATATTCAGTTCTTCATTTATATATGACACAGTACGACAAATGAGGCATAGCTCATAGCTTGGAATAGTTTAGGTAACCAGGTTTTTCTAAAACTCTGAAAAACAGCCCGGGAACCATTGATTCCAGTAGGTAGTGTTCTCCTGGCATCAACCAAACCTGTATTCGTCCATCAGACTTCCACATAGTAAAGCGTGATTCATCACTCTAGAAAACAGGTTTCCACTGCTCCAGAACCCAGTGGTCGTGTGCTTTACACTACTCCAGCCGACACTTGGCATTGCGTATAGTGATCTTTGACTTGTGTGCAGCTGCTCGGCCATGGAAACCCAGTTCATGAAGCCCCTGGCCTACCACTTCATGGCCAAGCTTTTACTCATAGACACAGTGTCCGGGGCAGACATTTCATGAACTGACTTATGGCAAAGGTGTCATCCTTATCACAGTGCCACATTTTAAGTCACAAGCTCTTCAGTACTGCCAATGTTTGTCTATGGAGATGGCTGCATATGTGCTTGATTTTATCCACCTGGTAGCAATGGTCGTGGCTGAAACACCTAAACTAATTCACAGTTGTGATGTCATACATAAACCAATGGTTTGCTGCACTGCTATATACTGGCAAATATCCTGGGACCCATAACAAACAGTGAAGAAAAAAAAACAGTTGTGGAGGGGGGTCCTCCTCCTTTTAGTTATTGTAGTGTTTAGCTAGAGTATCTTTTTGTACCCAACACATTCCATATAACTGTAACATACGGTTCAATGAATTAATAACAAAACAAAACTGAATGATTTTTTGTCAGCTGCAGAATTTTGTTTGTTTTCTTTTACAGAAAAAATATAAAGTTGAGACTGAGATTGAGAACTGGATACAGAAATATGATGCTGATATGGGAGAGAAGCAAGTAAGATGCTAAGAGAGAGTTGGATCTATTACCTATGATAACAAATGATGTCATATTATGGATATATGCATGCCATACTTCTACTATATAATATCATACATGATTTTCCAGCAACTGCGAGGCCCAAACTGAAGACAGAAAGGCAGTCAATTCATACAAATATTAACCCAATTTTAGTAACAGTGTATATTCTATATAGCCCAAATTCTTTGGTGCACATTATGAGTCCTCAACTCTTTACTGCAAGTTTACTCCTCAAGATGGGAAACACTGATGGTACCCAATCCTTTTGCATATGGATATCTTCACAGATTTATTTCCAGTATTCCCCAATTTGAGGAGAAGTTGCACATCTGAAAGAAGCTGACATTTCTTTCCTGCTATTTGAACTAGCCATTAGGCGCCAACTGGATTTCTGGCCAACAGGATACCGCTTTTGCGAGTTTCTAACAATTCTAGCGTCGACATTACTTTTTTGAGATTTTGGATACCTTGCCTCAAACATGATTTTTCCTTATGTTTATCAAGACTGACTTTTGCCAATGTTTTGTGTCATATTAATAAGATTATACACAAGGTAAGGCACAAGCAATTCAACAGAATATTATCTCATATGCAGACATTCTAAGAGACAATATTATACTTCTTAGTATAATTCTTGAAAGCAACCCACAGCAAGTGATTATGGTTTGCTTTGCAAGCTTGTTTTTATGAATTGTGTTTATTGTAGGCAATTTCTTGGCTGTGTCCCCTTTAGGTTATGGTTATCTTTTGTTCTTCCTCATTTGTTCCTCCTTAATTAGGTGATGGAAACGTTTGATATTGATTGCTTTTGTCATTCCTGATGAGCCATAAATAAATAATACATTGTAAAATCATGTTACATTGGCTACTGTTTTCCAGGCTGAGCTGGAGGAGTTGGAGGCCCTTTATGCTGAGGAGAAAGCCCATCTGGAGGAGTTGAGAGATAAGCTGGCCGTGCTAGAGGTAGAATACGTCCAGATTGTTGAGGAGAGGCGTCTGGCTCAGCTGAAGAAGGAGGCAGCAGAGAAGGAGTTGGCCAATATGACCAGGGCTGCTACTGTCATCCAAGCATTCTGGAAAGGCTACCAGGTGCGCAAGACAATGAGATCTAAGAAGAAGAAAAAGAAGAAAGGAAAAGGGACAGGAAAGAAAGGGAAGGGGAAGAAGGGAAAGAAATAGAAAGAAAACCAAAACTTCCCCTCTTGCATCTTTTTTTCAGGATGGCTGTTTCTTTTTCTATATCACTAGTATAGTGAATGTCCCAAAACAATGTGAAACTAATATCCTAATAAATTCTTCTTCGTCTGCATTCTACAAAATATTTTCTATGTTCTCCATTGACGATGGATTTATCCAATGATCCAATGTGATTTATTCAACAAAAATATATTTAGAACTAAAAATATATATACCGTATTTAGATATAAAATAAAACTGATACATTGTGTTGTCACTAGATGGCGCCAGTAGATCGCTCGCTCACATCCACACACACACACACACACACACACACACACACACACACACACACACACACACACACACACACACACACACACACACACACACACACACACACACACACACACACCCTTATTCACTAAATGGCGAGCTGTCAGGAAAGTTTGCTTTGCTGTGAGTGATAAAATAAATAAGAAATCAAACAGCAGCCACAATTGCAGTACCTCTGAAAATGTTAACAATAGCCCTCAAAAACTAAATAATGTAAAAGCTCTATTTCAGCTATTTCCTTTAAACTTAAAAGGGAACTCCCAGAACCCTGACCAAAGTTTTTTTTTTTATAACATAGTAAATCTGTAAACTAATGCACACTAAATGCTTTCACTTTACTTTACGTTGATGTTTAATATGACTCCTCCCTAACCACAATTGTCTTCCCAAGTGACATGGAAGCCTCCTGGCTACCACAGAATACCGTAGCCATGACTTTGCATGCAACATAGCGTGATGTCATGAAGTACACATATGACGCCCATAGTCCCAAATGGATGCTATAAAACGTAATCTACCATATCAAGTATATAATTTAAACACGTTGCTACTGTGCAAAATGATACCAATATAATAATACTGTGGGCTAACAAATGGTTCAATTGCCTTAGGAACATGTGTTAATTGTTACTTATTCTTCACAAAAAACAGTACATTTTTTTTACTGTTTTTTTTTTGCAAATACTGATCAAAACCCAGTAATAAACTCAGAAAGTGGCCATTCACTCTTATATCAAATTAGCATCCTCTCATTTTTCTTGTTATATTGAGATTTGATATTAGCTCTAGGTTTCTTTCTGGCAGAGGGCGCCGATAACATTTTGCTTTCTGAGTCAATTTCACTCGTTAGGTATTGGAATCCCCTTAACTACAAAGATGGCTATACAGAATTTTAAAAGGTAGTCCTTGCCTGGCCTGCAAAGTACTTGTTCTAAAGCACAAAGGGCAGGCTTACATTGAAGGAGGTTCCTTCCAAACTGGAAAATGTGTTTGCAGGTGAGCTTAACATTTTAACTCCCTAACATTACAACAGAGTTAAATAGAGCAGATGGGCCTAACCTGTAAGAAGGGCTGCCAGGTACATTAAGGCTTTTTAAATACCTTGTGATTTTTAACATTGCATTATGCAGGGTTAATTCAGCCATTAATGCAACAAAAGCTCACCTGGCATGATCGGGCATATAGCCAAAGCTGCATCACCATTTACTGCCCTCGCTACAAGCCCTATTCTAGAAGAGAAAGAGCCCAGTATATCTCTTAAGAGGAGTAAAGAGTAAGAGTAAAGAGTGGTAAAATGAACGGAACTCAATTAAGCAGGGTCGGAGCACTCTGGGGCCGAGATTCCTGACTTACCTTGGCTCTGACTCATGCAACTTGCAGAGATAGACATCATGGACATGTATCCTTCTGGGCTATACTTTGGCTTGTTTCCACCTTACCCTCTTCACCTACCTCTGTCATGAAAACTTGTAAAATGTCACAAGTCACGGGATAAAGCAGGGGACAACATTGATTGTCCTATGTCAGATACATCTATCAAATGTACAGATGTTGCTACAATTCAGTTGTTCTTGAAGCTTACTCCATCAGTGGGTACTTACTGCATCAGTAGGTACCTATCCCTTTCTCATGTATCATAGCAGTTTAATTAGAGTACCTTTGAGCAGTGACACGTGATTTATGTAAAATATTGATTTATTTATGTGAATACAAATCGGTTGCAGCAGTGCTCATCAGAAGCAATCACCCGCTGTGGTCATTATTTCACTCCAAAACATTAGCAATGAAAAATCACAAAAAAATACACAACTCAAAAACAGTACAGGTGTGAACAGAAAAGCTGGAATGAAAGCAGCAGAATTAGGTTGGTAGAATTGAAAGTACACTTTTATATCACATTCTCTACTCAAGGCACAATTACATTTATGTTACCATATTTAACATACTCCAAAATGTTGGTGGATCTTGAGACTACGAAAGACATTGAGTCTCTGCTGTGAATACATTTCACTTTTCCATCATCATGGCCTACGTTAGGCTTAGTAACTATACAAAATAGATGATGATAATAGATAACAAATCAGCACTAATTGTTAACTTTCACTTATACTATGTTTGCTGTCATTGCAGTTTTTTGAGCAATGGTTCCTCATATCACACGTTCCTTAAAATGCAGTACAGCATAGGAAATACAGTTTTAACGTGGCAATCACCGAATAAACCATCCGCGCCCTCATGCTTTTCCGCGGAGGTCCTCTCAAACCAATAAATGATCAATTCTCGATTAGAATATTTATTCTCACAAACACGCACACCCCTGGAAACAAAGCAGTCTTCCACAGGGGTTTATTCACTAAACGGACAGCTGTTGTTATAATGCCTCAACTTCACTATTCATTAAGAATGGCCAATGTTGCCAGGTTCCTCTGGCAAAAAAGACTGAGCCGATTCGGTATAATGCAAGTTACGACCCCAACTCAGATGAGAACTCTTCCTTTAGTAAATAAACCCCAAAAGGTACAATCAGGTAGCCCAAATTCCTCCAAAGGAATTGCCATTATGTTAAAGGCACAAGCACAACTACGTCATAAAACAAGAAGGTAATAAATGTTACGATAAAAACCTTTTAACTCGTTAAATGCAAAAGGGATGATAACCTCTCTATTATTCCAAAAATCCTAAATAACTATCTGCATATATTATTACAACCGTGCTGTATTCCCTTCATGGCACTGTTATTTGCGTAAGCATCAGTTAAATCATGTCTTGGTCCCCTGCTTTATTTACCCACATGGCATATTTGTGACTGTAGTCAATAGGGAAAATATTGTTGTATAGACTTTGCCAAAGAGCACATCAAATATATCAGTCCTTGTATTTTTTTTAATGAAAAGTAACACATTAACTACTTTAAAAAAAAAAATGATGGTGTACTGAGTTTCGGATTATCAGCATGTTAACAATAGGGGGGAGAGAACTTTAATGGGAAGAACAATCATGCTGCCGGAGAACAAGAAGTTAAAATGACTGCTGCAATGGCACAAACATAAGACATGTTTGTAACCCATATATATGAATTATTTTTGTCTATCAACAACATTAGATGGGTTTATTTATAGCAAAGAACTGTAAAATGTATAATGTCTGCTTTAAGCACATTTTAGGCACTGCTCATCATTTCCATGGTGGTCTTTCAGTCAGTGTTCCTGAACCTTTTCTGACAGTCACTCTCCCAGACCAGCTTGATGATCGAGCACTGTCTTTCCTTGAAGAACTCCAGCCGGGTCTTGTCACAGATGGAGAAACCCCACCAGAGTCGGAGTCATTATCCGGGAGCTTCCAGAAGTTCCTTTGGCCCTTGTAAGCACCCAGGATATTTTCTGAGGCGTCAGGGGGGTGCACAGCCCGGACTGCTGATTTGTTATTGCCTGGTTTGGCTGTCTGTGGACGTAAAACAGGAGTAGGACACCAGAGAAGAGGTCGCAGTCTAACAGTGTCTTCTTTCTTCACCCATGGTGCTTCCCATCCACAATCCTCTAACTTCTTACCAAACAAAGACTCGTCACAATAAGAAGGAGATCGGGTTTTTACCCTTTACACAGTCAATGAGAAAAGAAAAAAAAAGGGAGATTTGTTTGTGTTAATCTTATCATAATCTGATAATTATACTTTAACTGTTGAAGGTTCTATCAAAGGTCTATCGAACTATTTTGATAGCATCCGAGCAGCTTTACCCGCATAGCTTTAAACATACATAAAGTGACCTCTCGTTAAGTGGTTTTATCGCCACAGCAACTAATGAGATTTCCTCACTGACTGGACCACCCCATTGGTTGCCATGGTGCCAAGAAAAAAAACATACCAAACGAACCGAGTTAACTATGCTTTATCAAAAGAATGAACAAAGAGTGAAATATTCCTCCCAACCTAATGAAAAACAACCCTGTGTAACAAAAGCATGAACAGAACGCTTTATTGTACTGGCAAGGATTGCTACCTGTATTGAATTTGTTTCCTTGGGGTTCCAGTTGGGGTACGGTTACTCTTGCAGCTGCTGTTGCTTTTGATGTCCTTGGTCTCTTCTGGATTCCACACACGTGGAACCTGACTTGGGGTAGCGGGACTCCACTGGAGCGCAGTATCCACTCTTCCCGGGGAGTTACTAAACAAAGACTCATCAACGTAGGAGTTTGCAGCTTTGAAGCGGTAAGCGCTGCGGCTCTTGCACTGAGGAAGAGAAGTGCGATGTCCAGTGATGGAGAGATCAAGAGACATGCCTGCAGCAATCACATCTGGAGGAGAAGACGGGACAATTGGGTACGGAATGTCGAAATTACTGACTTATTGCAAGAAAACACATTAAATAGTGCATGGACCAACTTGCGGCTCTTCGTATCGAGGAAACCAAAAAGTGTCTTATCATCGTCCTCGGCAAAACAAACTGAAGCAGAGATTTCACAAGTTGCTCAACTCTAACCATTCTATGCGTTATAGGACTGCAAGCAACGCACCGAATATACACATATAATCCGCTCACCGACACACAAGAAATGTCTAAATGTAGATGACCTTTAATTTCATGAATGAGTTACAATTAAAACCACTGGCCTCATAGCCCCCTTGGCCAGACCACATTTCAACTCAGTAAACCTCACCTGCAAATTCCTATCTTAGTGAATAAAACCTGTATGTGTGTAAATATATTTATACTAAAGAAATGTTATGCTGCAGAAGGCATACCGCAGCGCAGCGTTAAAGGGACACTCCAGCCATCATATGTGCGTTAATGCATACGATACGTGATATTAATAGTGTCCCCATGGCAAAAGTATACACGTGAGCCCCATCACTGGCTTGGGGGTCTAAGGAAACCCCTAACATACATATGGAGAAGGGGCTCCTATTGATTTCATGCAGCATTGAGCCAATCAGTGGCAGGCAGAGGGGGCAGGGAGCTGCAGCTTCTTCCCAAGGTAAGTACTTTATTAACCTATTGCTTTCTTTCTCAATAATGCAAGTTGAAGTACTTTAATATGCACTGTTCTTTGGCATAGCTCCCTCGGACAGTTTAATGTCTAAAGCCAGTTTAAGGACAACCCAACACATTAGTGGTTTCACCATTTAGAACAGTTTAGTAAACTGGTACAGGATAGGGAGATGCACCATAGGTGTAATTACATAACAACTATTATCATGTTTTACTAGGGAAATATGGGCAGACCGGATGGGTCGAATGGTTCTTATCTGTGATCCAATTCTATGTTTCCATTATACACTTAAATAAACCGGCACAGTTATTAACAGGAATTCCTCAATGAATATTAATATAATACACTATGGACTCTGATTTAATAACCAATAACACAGAAATGAAAACGAATAATATTGAACTCACAGATCTCTCCCCAGTCTCAGCTTCCATGGCAATAAAAACAAACAGCGAGGACTTACCCAAACCTTACGAGCGGGGATGTGTGGTTTTCATCTCTTTCCATATGAAGGCACATTGGAGCCGGGTAACGCCTGTCACACCAATTTAATCTTACCGCTCGGTTCTAGTAGTTGGTTATAATAACTGCAGATGACAGTTAAAATAAGAATCGGAAATCAACTGACCCCTTCATTTGAAGGCGCTAAGTGGTACAGTCCAGGAAGTTGCGCGTTATCACTTCCGGGCTAGCTAGAAACACGTGTGTACCGGAGAAACTTGAGGTCTGTACGAGAACTGGGGGTTGTATTTCTGTATATCTTGTTTTTGGCGTGACACTGGCCCCTTCGGACCTTTTTCAAAGGCATGTTACAGGGACCTAAGTTAAATAAATCTTCATGGAGAGTTAATCAAAACAATTGTGTCTCTAAATAGGAATGGCTCAGAAGAAACGCAAGGGATCTCGGGGACGGAAGCCTTCTAAACACCAAGAAGGAGATGACAGTGACACTGGAGAGTTCGATGTACAGGCTGGGGTACCAGAAGTCGATCAAGTGGTAAATGATAACTCCGGGGATAAGCTGTAACATGTTATCGATCTGATTATTGTACCATATTACCCATCGTTTATAGGACACATGTACATTTCACATGTGACATCCGGTTTACCTTCACCTTATACATTTCACATGTGTGACATTCGGTTTTCAACTAGAATCACTCTTCTTTGCTTTGGTGTCCCTCTTGTCTAGCAGTTAAAGTCACATTTACTTTCTATGACATGTTCTTGAACCCGTCAAGTGCCTGACCAGTCGATCAGGTCAGGAACATTATTAGTTAAGAACACTTAATATGTACAGAGTCTTTTAATAACACTTACCCGACAAACTCTGCACCCGGATTAAAACAATTGGGTTATGAAACTGGGACAAAACAACAACTTTTTGTAGACAGTATCAGAAACCTTCAGAAGGCAGCATCATGCTGAACTTTAAAGCATATGAGGCAGAAGATAGCACAGTTTACATGGGATATGAGAAATCTGTGACGCGTACTGCGTATCTACATGTTCATAGGTATAATGGAGCAAAACCCACTGCTCATGTGCACTTCATTTACAGAAGGAACCAAAATAAGATTCCGGTATTATGAGTGATCAGAACAGTACAGTGTGTGTTACTTACAAAAAAAAAAAAAAAAAAAAATAGATGTTTGGATGGTGCCTTATCGCTATAGAAACCAATTAAATTATGTAATTGGCAGGATCGTTCCATCATCATTCCATTATTTGTTATAATTAAAAAAGGTGGTGTGCTTCCATGTAGCCTTTGTAAACAAAAAAAAATGTAAAATCACAAAAAAAACACAACCCCAAATAAGATTACCATGTGCAGAATTTAGGGAATGTAATATTTTTTATTATGGTTTTACATTTTTGCTGCAAAGGTTTTTAAATTTTATTTCTCATTCAATGTTATCTACCATTGTTTTCCTTGAATGGGATGATAAGGGAAGTAGCTGGCTCTGATCTGTACACTGTGCCAATTGTTTGTGAATTAGTACGGGCTGCAAAAGAAGCTTTTAAAACCGTGGAACTTTAAAGCAGCAGTAATAGCCCTAATTATTGTGGTCGCTTTAACTTCATCAGCAGGGAATCATAGTAACACGTGGGTTCAGGTACCCAAGCGTCATTCGCTTAATGAGAAGATTTTTCCTGGGCAGTTAGAACAGCGCTGTGACATTGTCTTTAGCGGACACAGTATGCCTCCAGTTAAAATAAATGCCCAGGTTAAGAGGAATTCCAAACTTTAAGCTTCTTTTATACCTCGGTTTTGATAAATACCTAGCTTCTATGTACCGAAGAGGTGTACTGACAACATTAGAACTAGTCCTGGAGGTGTGATGAGAATTTATTTTATCTATGGATTGCTTTATGCCAAGACTAAAGTCGAGGTGGGAGAAGTTGGTATTCAACAGTTATTTAAAGATTAATTGACTTTCCAGACAATTTATAAAAAAAAAAAAAAGCATCTCTCCCATCCCATTCTGAGAAAAACACTATGATCTTTTTTTATTATTATTATTTTTTTTTTTCTCCTTGTAGCATCTTCCAGCTTTCCCCGCAGCAGACGGGGACTCCGATATGGAATTGGACGACACCAGACAAATGGTCCGGGCACAGAATAAAAAGAAAAAGAAATCTGGAGGGTTCCAGTCAATGGGTAATGCATCCACCATGCAATGGGCTTATTCACTGAAGGGGGTGTTGGCAGGAATAAATCACCTAAATAGTTATAACCGTAAAATGTGTTTTCAGCATCATTACAGCAATTTATTCATAACTGTGTAATGAATTCTCTGGGGTTTTGGATGTGAGATCAAATCGTATGGGCTAGTGATCCACTGGTACATGTTCATGTATTTAGAAAGATATGTGAGAGGCTTCTTTGGCGTCCGTGTTTCACCACTTTACTATTTCCCCCCAGGTCTCAGTTACCCTGTCTTTAAGGGAGTAATGAAGAAAGGCTACAAGGTTCCTACTCCCATCCAGAGAAAGGTGATTTTATTAGTCGTTGTTTATTTACAACAGTTAAAATGTCATATATATATATATATATATGTGCAGCTATCACACAGTGGGGAAAACAGTTATTTTTCTAACAAGGAATCAAAACCGACATCCCTGACATCGCCTGCTTGTCTCAGTCGTAGAAATATCCATATTGGCATAAATGTATCGTGTATCTCGGGTTTTCGGCATGCTCTGTAAAATGAAAAAGGCTAACTGATCATAATCCTCATTGATTGTTGTTTTGCAGGTGGTCCCAGTTATTTTAGATGGTAAGGATGTGGTAGCCATGGCTAGGACGGGCAGTGGCAAGACTGCTTGCTTCCTCATCCCCATGTTTGAGAAGCTGAAAGCTCACAGTGCCCAGACCGGAGTCCGTGCTTTAATTCTGTCACCCACTCGAGAGCTCGCCCTGCAGACTCTAAAATTCACCAAGGAGGTAAGCGAACTTCTGGAATAGTCGTGTTTATCCATTTCAATAAAATTGTATTTGATGCCAACATTTGCCACTGAGTAGCTCCATTACCTGCCTCTTTTTATAATGTAATTTTAGGCCGTATTTGCCACCTCACTGCCACTTGTTTCCTGCAGTATTTTCTTGATTTAGCTCCCATCTGGACAGCACTTTGTTTGCTGGCATTGCTCGTTGCTGTTCTTTATCTTGTCCCTTTTCATTTTAATTTGATATTGCCTTTTTCATCCCTTCAAGCACTGTCATATTCTCTGAGGCCTGTAAAACCTCCAACACCCACCCCTTAATTTGATTCTTGAATTTGACGTACTCATTGCTTGTATTCTTTTCTGGCAGCTTGGGAAATACACCGGTCTGAAGACAGCCCTGATTTTAGGTGGAGACAAGTAAGTATAAAGAATCCCCTTTGCGATCCTGAATCCCACCCAAGTAGATCATTATTATACTGTTTCTTTGACTTTGAATATTTTCCCAGGCAAGGTTTCAGGGAGAAAAATTATGGTTATTATAATCGCATGTAATCAGAGGTTTCAGTGCTGTCCAAAAAACTTTGAAATCTGTCTCTCTTTGTAGAATGGAAGATCAGTTTGCCGCTCTGCATGAAAACCCAGACATGTGAGTATGACCCTCCACGGGAAATAAAAAAGCTTTTGTTCTTTATCATAGAAAACACATAAGACATGACAGCCTGCACTGTCCAGCTATTTAGCTAAAGATTTGCACTAAATTATGTGCTGCAGGTTAATTGAATTCTTTAATTTTGAATGTTGTATCTGTTGAATTTGTCTGTAAATACCCCTTGATCTCCTTCCTTCGCCTGCAGAATCATTGCCACACCTGGCCGTCTGATGCACGTAGCGGTCGAGATGAACCTTAAGCTGCGCACTGTAGAATATGTGGTGTTTGATGAAGCCGACAGGTCTGTGACATTTTATATTCTGTTTCCGTCTCTAGTACTGATAACGGATATCCAACTAACAATCTACTCTTTCACAATATTAGACTTTTTGAGATGGGCTTTGCAGAGCAGCTGCAGGAAATTATTGCGCGTCTGCCGGAGACCCGTCAGACATTGCTTTTTTCTGCCACCCTTCCCAAGATGCTGCTTGAATTTGCCCGGGCTGGTGAGTACGTTTCTGAGATCGGGATATTCATGTTAATGACTTAATGACACTCCTTTTCAGATCCTGCTTAGTCTACTCATCATTTAAAGTTATTTGCTGTAAATAGCTGGATGGTTTGTTGTGGGCATTTTTCTCCCCTACCTGTGCTTATGATCTGATTATTTGCACTTGTAGGTCTCACAGAGCCGGTGCTAATCCGTCTTGATGTTGACACGAAACTAAGTGACCAGTTAAAGGTAAGGTATCTGCAATGAAAAAATGAACTTGCAAGTATTTTAGTAAACAAGGCAATGATGGTTTTTTTCCCCCTCTTGCATAAAAGTTGGCCTTTTTTCAATTACGCGTGGAAGATAAACCTGCCGTGCTCCTTCATATTCTGCGCTGTGTAGTGAAGCCTCAGGAACAAACGGTGATCTTTGTAGCCACTAAACACCACGCTGAATACTTAAGATTGGTAAGTGGGCTACTGAAATTCAAAAGTTACAACCAGGTATGAGAGAGAAACTGTACAGATAATTTCAACAGGGAAATTAATATATATATTAGCATTTTGCTGTTAGAGGTCTTGGTGTTAAATCGTAGTAAATTTGCCAAAATCACTAACAATGCAAGCATGCTGAAAGTGGTCACCTCCATAAATGCTGGTTCTGCACACCCGAATCAAATCTTTTTGCCACATTGCTAATTCATGCACTTTCTGTCTCTGTGGGACCACTTTAATAAAACATACCTCTGCTTTAACCCTAAATGTGTAAGGTTGTGCAGGATGTTACATCACTATCCACTATATTTTTACCTCCCTGCTTAGATGCTGGACATGCAGGGTATCCCCTGTTCTCATATATATAGCTCTCTGGATCAGACTGCGAGAAAGATTAACCTGGGCTTGTTTCTACATGGGAAAGTCCGTGCTCTTATAGTCACAGATGTGGCCGCCCGTGGTATAGACATCCCAATGTTGGACAATGTCATCAACTACAACTTCCCCCCTAAGCCAAAACTTTTTCTGCATCGTGTAGGTAAGTAATCGGTCTTTTCTACTTCTAAAATAAAAATGTTCCCTTTGCGTCTTTAGGTTTCCTTTCAATCTCATCCACTGTATTTCCTTTTGTATTTGGCTTTTTCTGAACAGGTCGTGTTGCAAGAGCAGGGCGTAGTGGCACAGCTTACTCTCTCGTTGCTATAGATGAAACCCCCTACGTGTATGACCTTCACCTTTTCTTGGGGAGACCCCTTAAACTGGCAGGAGCACAGGGGCCAAACACAGGTAATTTTTTTTGTGTTATCCATTTTTTGGTTAGTAATGTGGTCCCTCTGCACACATTGAGATTTGACATTCAAATTTGTTTAAACTAACTGCAGATACGGATGGGGTATATGGTCGAGTTCCTCAAAGCGTGATTGATGACGAAGATGCTTTGCTGATCACTGATCATGAACGGTCTCTGGAACTGAAGAGCCTCCAGCATGTGGCAGAGAATGCTTACAAACATTACTGCAAGTCTAGGCCTGCTCCAGCCTCTGAATCCATAAAACGAGTCAAGGAGGCGAATTACAGTCAGTTGGGTCTTCACCCCATATTCTGTAAGTGACCAGGATTCTGTGTGTATGTCTCGTATTTCTACTTTAAGCCTTTTATTAGTCCTAGTGTCCAGTACATCCCCTAATGAAGAATCCATATTAAAGTACTTTGTATTATTTAACTTGTATTGAGGAAATAAAAGGTAAGAACATTTTAGGAGAGGGTGCAGTGTACCACCTGCTCTATGGTCCAATTTTTGCGTTCTGCGAAGAAGTTTGCAGAAAACTGCTCTCATTGAAACCAGTGGTTGCAGATTTTCTGCAAGCCCTAGGAACTGGTGCAGGGAAAGAGGCAAATGTGAATCGTTTTAAATGGGACACTCCAGTATCATGTACATTAAAGTGCATATAATCGCTTGAGTGCCCCGTTAGTTTTAGATTGACTGCAATTCTAGTATGACCAGCACATTCATGTTATGTATAAATACAGCTCTGGAAAGCAAAAAGCAAGGTGATTTGATCAAGAGAAAGGTTATGTTCTCTTCAAATTATTCCTAATAGCAGAGAGATAAATAAAAAGTGTTATATGGCAAAAATAAATGCTGCTGAGGGATGTTTTTCCTTGCATTCTGAAATTGTAAGTCATTTATTTTCTAACTTTTTCTAATAAAATTCATGAGGATAGTCTAACATATAGGACTTAGGGATGTAATCCATATTTACATCTGTTTTTGCCTCTGCTAAACTTTGAATTGCCCTTTCAGTTTCTCCATTGCTTGTCCATTCTTAGGGTCTCTTCTTGGTCAAGAGGAAA
The DNA here is from genome assembly GCF_027358695.1 of Spea bombifrons. Taxonomy (NCBI): domain Eukaryota; kingdom Metazoa; phylum Chordata; class Amphibia; order Anura; family Pelobatidae; genus Spea; species Spea bombifrons. The sequence goes on along the minus strand of NC_071087.1, from coordinate 112,153,859 downwards.
TGCAAAGGCTGACGTTTGTCGACAGTATCAAATCCTACAAATCTAAAGCAGTAAGTTAAGGCTTTATGTAGGGCTTGCATATGCACCTCATTTTGAGGCAGTCTGTCCTTTCTGTGATGAGAAGCAAGCTAAAATACATTTTATGATATAGCCATGCCAAAGACTGAGTGTTCCACCTATGTACAGGTGTTCTGATATTTATGGATCTCCTCGGTGCAGGATACGAACAGATCTGGCTTTAAATCTTAGAACAGCATCTAGCTATCGATTCTGTATTTTTACAGTGAGTCAAAAGTGACAAAAGCCATCCCGCTGTACAGACCTCAAATAAAACAAATTAAACCTAACTTTTTTTTTTTTCTCTTGCTTGTAAGACCATCTTTGAAATTAATGCTACAAACAAAACAACAGCAAGTGAAGTTATGCGAGCTAAACGCTGTCGGGACAAAGGCGTCATTGCCAAATTCCAGCGCCTGCAAGATGAGAAAGCTAGTGAAACGGTCCAGGCATCCACCAGTGGGACGTCGGTTCTTCCCTCCGAACCAGAAGTTGATGAAGAAAATATGGAGGTAACAGAAATCTTGAAACCGCGTTAAGTCTTTGCTTTTTCACACAGAAGAGCCTTGTCTGGTCAGATGATTAATTTTCCTCCTTTGTTATAAGGGAGTCTTTTCACAAGTGCTTGGAAAGAGAAAAAGAAAGGACACCGGGGATCACGAGGGTCCCAAAAAGAAGAAAGAAGCATCTTCCCATGACTCGGAGTATTATATTCCATACAGGCCTAAGGATTTTGATAGCGAGCGTGGGTAAGAAAGCTAATGCAAACGTTTTGGGGCAGAACTTTAAGGGAACAGTTATGGGACAAATGATGCTCTAAGAACAGGTTGGTAGTATTCGTTAACAGGTCAGTGTATTTTTATGGATATTTTCAGTAGAAGATATCTACATTTTGGTTGTATGACGGGTTCTGTTGAGGAATATTTGCAAAACCCAGACAAATCACTGTTGGACATGTAACCTCATCTAGGCTCAGCGTTGCTGGTAACAACTTTGAGAAAGCAGCAGCAGGGGCAGTACTGGATTTACTGGGCGATCAGACCGAGGATCTCCAAAAGAACAAGAAAGTCCTGAAGTGGTAAGTTTTTTTTATAACCAAAAAAATGAATCTTTTTACATTCTGACCACGAAGGATTACTCAAAAGAACTGGGCTGAGAACCCGGCAAAAATATCTGCTATTATATGGAAAACATACCAGAGGCCTTGAATAGATTAAAGATGATTTTCATCTGGGCAAAAAACCACCTGATCTTTGCTGTTTATGCAGTAACCGTGCATCTATTTAAAAGAATCCAAATATCGGCTTGGGATATTATGTACCAACCTTCTAATGTTTATTTTAAGGGATCGCAAGAAGAAGAAGTTTGTAGGAGCAGGTGGACAAGACGACAAGAAGAAAATTAGGACAGAAAGCGGCCGACTCATTAACAGCTCTTATAAAAAGAACATGTATCTTTTCACAGTACTCATGGGTTTCTGGATGTTCCACAAACTTCGCTTTTTTCTGCATTTTTCTTAGTAAACTATAATAAAATGCATGGTTAGATTTTTCTCTCTCTACACCTATGGGTATACATATGTGCACGGACTGTTTTGTCCCTTAACTGTCATTTTGCAGCTATGAGGATTGGAAGAAGAAATACAAAATAGATGACCAGGATTCTGATGAGGAAGGAGAGAGGCAAGCTGGAAAAAATCACAGGAAAGGGAGAGGTAAGAGAAGTTCATTTTATGTGCATCATTTTGCTGCTTTTTTTCCCCCCATTGCCGTCAGTAGAACATTGTATCGTGCCTCAGTGGCGTAATACATTACTGTGCTAAGTTTTTGAGGATCAAATTGGTCGCGTACTTGTTTCTCACTTTTCATGCCTCTTTGTAAAGGTGGACGGAGTGGATCTCGAGGACCCAGACCAGAGACCCCTGGCGCACATGGAAAACTTCGCCCCGAGCTGCGCAATAAGCAGCAGATCCTTAAGCAGAGAAGAATTAAAGAGAAGCAGAGATTCCTGCAAAGTGGGGGGATGAAGACATTAAAGAACAAAGTAAAGCAGAGAGCCCAGACTATGAAGAAATCTGCATTTGGCAGAGGCAAGACCAATGGTTTTAAGAAAGGAAAGATAAGGAAGAGGCCTTGATTTTAAGAGGTCTATGAATTAACTGTTTCAGTTCCAGCATATTCTGCATACAGCCCACGGTATAATAGGTGCCTGACCTATGTGTGTGGTAAAAAGTACAGTCTCTTAGTCTGTTTTGGGCTTAAATATTACATCTATGAACTAGAATAACCAGTATCATCCTGCACAAGCACACAGCCTGGGAGGAAAACCATCATCAGTTAATACGTTTCTTGTATCGTGTAATTCTTTCTTCCAGGGATTCAAAGTGTCTCCATTACACATTGCAAATATGTTTCTAATATGTGCATTACAGTATCCCTGGGTACATGAGTGACATAGCTCTATTGTCATCGGAACATAATGCAAGAAACTTACAAAGATGTGTATTTTATTAAATACATTCTTTCCATGTTTTTGCATATTCATTTTATTCAGTGAAAGAAATACTAATGGAAGTATGTTTGTTTCTGCCGTTTGGAAGACCATGCTCATGCTGCCGCATGGCTTCCACCTGCTCACCCTCCCCGGTACACTTTAGAATCTATATACTTCAACTCTTCCTGAAAATCCTGTGGAATGGTTTTATAGCCCTTCAGTGCTATGCTGTATCTGGAATGATATTCTTTTGGTTAAGTATGAAAACATTACAAGTTTGCACAGTTTTTCAGTGCAAACTTTTGAAAAGTGGTCTTCTCGGCAACGGCTAATGGAGTGGTCCAATCGGCAAGATAATTGCTTGCTGTGGTGAAACTTTGCACCATAATCGCCTTTTGAACATAGTCACACCTAGTTTTCATTCTTGTTTCTAACTTAACTTTAATTCTCTCCACAAGAATTGTAAGCCAGCTAGGATCTTGCCAATTAACATGGTGTATGAAAACACAAGAGACCTGGTGTTATAGCCTTTAGGTACCATAGTTTAATACCACTTTATTTACATTGGGTTACAATGTACAGACAGGACTGATCTCGGCAACTATATCGTTTTTATTGAAGTCAATAAGATTTGAGAAGTGGTCAGTGACATACGCTAGATCTGCAGTAAAGGTGAGATGGAGAGTTAGTTGGCTGTAGTTACAGCTGGAGTCGGTGGCACTATGTCAGCCTTCTTCAGATCCTTGTATATAGCGTCAAGATCCATAAAGCAGATCTTAATCTGTAATATTAAAAATATAGTATTAAAAGGTCACAAAGTCACTCATCTGCACAACTACAGAATTAGTTATTTACATTGTATACATGAATGCAATTGCTAGACTGGTGGATGTAAAATGGCCATTTTTTGGTGTGAAGCTTCCAGAGAATGTAACTGTTTAACCAGTTAGTCCCCTTAGGCTGCACCTTTACGTCCTTGTGGTAAGTACGCCCTGAATTTGTTGCAGGACAAGCCTGCACTCTCCCCTTTCGGCCGAAGCTAGCATCGCTGCGAGCGCTGGTACACTATCATTTCAGGAAAACCCGATCATTTGATCAGGCTTTCCCTGCTGGTGGGTGTCAGTGCTGACACTGATCGGAAGTTCACTTGAGGAGAGGGCTCTCCCACTACTCCCATTTCTGGCTGATTGCGATTATTGTAATCTGCAATACAGGGCTATGGAGCCCTGCTTGGTGATCACATTGTAATTGGCATAAAACAGATCACAAGGAGGAAAATATGGGGGGGGGGATAATCTAAACGAAATATATATATATATATATATATATATATATATATATATATATATATATATATATATATATATATATATATATATATATATATATTGGAAGCAATGAAGTTACCATGACATCACTGGCATAAAACATGTATGAGAGATAACCAAAGCTAAACTGTACTGGGAACAGTGCAAAAAACTTAAAATTAAAGATTGGAAAAATTTGATATTTTTGTTCTATTTTAGTTTTTTTATTGTCAATTATTATGTTTTATGTATTTATTATTCTAAAAGGCCCTACTTCTCCTGAACAAAATCATGTATAATTTGTGCGGGTTCTTCAAATATGGTAAAGGGGAATCATGTTTTAACAAACATATGGTTAAAATGGTTTGGTTATGAAAACTCCAAGGACTGGAGGGGTTAATAGCATCTAACTGCATTTTAATTATTTTGTTTGTTAGGGCAAGTCACACAGGCTAAAAAGTGTTTTGTTTGTGGGTTTTTTGTCTAAAACAAAAAAGTTACAAATTCTATTGTCAGAAGTACACCCACATTGTACGAGGGTAAGGGATGAATACTTTTATAGAGTGTCTTTTGGAATATGTAAACAGCAACTCAACTTACTTTCTCAAGCTGTTCATCTGTATCCTCCACTGAAAGATCTGTTCTGATGTGCATTTGTTTGGTGATGGTCTGGAATAGATTTAGTGTCGCCATTCTGATGCGTCCCAGCTGTAGTGTATTCTTCGCTGCAGTGTTCTGTATCTGTGCCCAGCGGGATTCCTGAAAACCCAGAAATTACAAGCAGAATCTGTAAGCCCTCCACTACCCTAGGAGGAAAGGAGTGACGCGCTCAATATCTGCCTGGTATCGCTATGCGTTTTCAAGAGCAAATCCCAGTCAGATTCCTTTGCAGAAAGGTCCGATTTGGCCCAGCACAATGCATAGTTAATGTATGAGAATTCTTAATACTATTCAGTGATGTAGCTATGCAATATACAGGGACAGCTCAGTCCTTCCTGGAGGAAGAAGCAATACCATGCTCTTAGAAAGTTCCACTAACAGTAATTAGTGTGTCTGAATTTGTATATCTCAATCCTGTTCCACTACAATGTACTAGTTACTAAAACTTAGAGCATTCCCTGGACTTTGTACAATAAGAGTGTCAAAGTCTGCCCAAGGTGTCTCTTTTAAACTCCTTAAAACCTTTCATGACGTTCCATGACGTTATAAAAAAGGGGGCCCAATCATGATGACGTGGAACGTCGAAGAAAGTAGTGGTGTGCGCTCCCGTGCACACCTCTATCCAGCGGTTCCTGGTGGAGGGGACTCCCTCGCACCTGAGTTAGTCCTCAGGAACCACCATTAAACCAACACACTGTGAGAAGTCTTGTGCTATCTCGCAACACTGAACTGATGGATGCCTTGTGTTCTCCTATATATAATATATTCAGCAGCCTCAATAATAGTTAAAAAAGAAAAAAAAAAACAATAAAACGGTTATCCAGCATGCCTCAGGAGCCTGTTCTATCATGTAGGCTTTTATTTCTGTGAGCCTACCTTGCCTTATTTTGTGTGCTGTTGCGCAGTGAAATAAGTGTGTCATGTAGATTTTAAAAAAAATATACAAAAAAAACTATATGTGTGGTATTTCTGGAGTTGCAGCTGAACACATTTTGGTGATTTTCTTTGTAGTTGCATGTAATTTGCAATCGTAAAAAATAGTTATGGCTCCCTTTGCCAGGGATTGGTAACCAACTGGTTGCATGATAAGTGTCCAAATACTCCTAGTGAAACACCCTGGGTTGTATACTCTCCAAAAACACATACTGTGCCCAATAACAATAAAACCTAAAAAAACCTTCCAAAAAAACCTATGCATATTGGGTTTCTTCAAATTAATATTAACATTAATATATTACGTAGTATTTTGGTCAACTGAACTGGTTTGAGGAACATTTTCATGGTAAAATATTAGAAAACATTGTTTTCGTTATTTTAATGTATTAAAATTAGCGCTTCTATTGGTAAGCGTAAGGCAATAAACATATTGATTCCTACCCACTGAAGAACAAGGGCCTGTGCCTTCTCCAGCTTTCCCTGGAGCTCTGCCAACTGGTTATTTTGCTCCAAGATGTGGCTGCGCGCCTCCTCCTGGTAGCGCGACAAGCGCGCTCTCTCTTGTTCAGTCTTCTCCTGGTTCTTCAAGTCCCTCTGCAGAAGCTTTGTCTGCGTTGCCATTAATGTGTTGAACCGATCTATCATCTCCTGCACTTCTTGGAACTGAAGGCACAAAAAAAAGTGCTCCTGTTAGCTGAAGAGGCGTCTCTGCTTAAACCTTCTAGACGATGCCAGTCTATGGTTTAAATAAAGACGTACCGTGTTATCTCTATAGATGTAGCCAAAAAAACAGAAAATACACACTAATGCAACTGAATCAGCTTTATGATGAGGTAAATTGTGTTGCAGAGTGGTACATGTAATGCTGTCACCATAGCAACTAATGGAATGTTTCAACTGATTGCTCCACTTGTACCAACAACTACTGCCAGAATTGTGTGGATTAACTAGGATGCCGGCTGCAGATGTTACCTCATCTGTCTTCTCTAACACGGTCTGTAGGTAGCGCTGGTATATGCTGTTCTTCTCCTGACGCTGCTGCAGAGCCTTCTTTTTGGACAGCAACTGCGCATTCTCTTTCTGCAGCTTCATCGCTTCTAGCTCCTTCTGTGCGGCCAGTTGACGTTCCTCGCCTGCCTTGCGCATTGCGCGCTTCCTTTTTGAGTCATTCTCCTACAGAAAGTTAGTGGGTGATGAAAAGTGCAATCGTACATTGGGTTCTGTATCCAAGGTTCACGGTTGGAAAGCATGAAGGGGAAATACACTTTCCCCAGATCCTTTACAGGGCTGGCACGCTTGACTATGGAGTCTCCATCATAAAGGCGGTATAAAAGCTCCCATCAGGGGCGGGAGGTTGACCAATGCAGCTGTATCGGGGGCAAATTTCTGATGGGTTTGGTGTACTCCCCAACATCCCTATCTTGCATTGTTTTTTTTCAAATTAGGGGATTGTAATATTGGGGCCACAGGGCAATTAAACATTGTGTGCACTGGAGAAGGAGTGTTTTTTTAAACATGGGGGGCCCCGAGTTATTTGTGGATTGGTAGGAAATTACAGAACATGGAGAGTGTTATATTCATTTTCCCCAGAGCATAGATCCAATATCCAATTGCAAGACAATGATGCCCTTTGCCTTGTATTATACCTTCAGGAACTTATCAAATTTGAACAAAGAATCCTTCAGCTTCTCTTCCTTGTGTTCCAGCTCAGTGCGACGTTGCTGCAGGCTCTCCGTCTTCATCTGGAACTCCTGCAATAGATTTTAATTTGGTGGTCTAGTGTTTTTCTGTTCTAATTATAATAAATAACTAAATAAATAAACACCGGCAATACCGACAAGATCAAGCCTCAAACTATGGATTTGTAAAGATCGTTTTATTCTGGTCTGTAGTCCCAAAAAAGCTTTTGATAAAGCGAAACGCGTTAGTTTAGTTCGTTTGGCTGGCTGTTACATTTGAATTATAATAAATGGTGCTTTTTTGATTCCAGAAGCTGGGTGGTTTCCTATAGATAATGTGAAATATTTCTCTTAAAGATGAATTATTAGGAAGAATAGGCACGTGTGCATAGCTTTTATTTGGACTGCAACAGAATGGACCTGGTTTAATGAACACACAAGAAAAATATCACCTCCTTCTGGCTGTTTAGAGCTTGTTCAACTTCTGCCATCTCTCTCCTCTTCTCCAACAGTCGCGTAGCTGGAGTCAAGAAATCATCTTCCCGATCTGGCATCTTCCTATAAGACAGCATTTCATTGTATTAGAGTAAACAAATGCCCTTCTGGTGTTTTTCCCCGGAATAATATATTATTACTATTATAAAGCAGCCAGACAATTAAAAGATAAACACAACTCACTAAAACGTAGGAAATCCATTAGATCCCAGGTCTTGCCTTTTAAGCAAGAATAGGCAACCCTTATGTTCTTATCGGACGGCAGCCCCAGATCTCAAGGTGTTGTGAAATTATACCTCGAACTTCACTGATCTTGGAGATATGTCTTTAAAATAGGGGTGGGCATTTTTGAGTCAAAGCTAAAAGCCAGGTGCAGAAGCAATTGTTTTTGGAGGGGACTTGAAAATATTATTATACCTTTACTGTAGCATAGTAGATTGCAAGCTTTTGAGACTACTTAGGTCTATTCTAGGCATGTTAATAACAATTTGTCAGATAGTCTGGAAAGCTTGCAATCTATTATACTTCACTTTGCCAATATCATCCTTACCAAATTTGTTATTTTACAGCCTTATGCCTTTATCACAGTATTTCATGACTTCTAAAATTCATGGGCCAGTGGTTTTATTATTTTATTTTTAAGTAATAGTGGTTATTTGGTTTTAAAAGCCCTACTATAGGCCAAGACCCCCCGAGCAGGTGTGAGGGATGCAGAGAATACTCAAACCCTTGGTCTCTATTGTTCCATAACCGGATGTTGTAAGAAAAAACAACAAACAATTATGTTAAATATCACAGACGGGTGCAACAAGTTAGTATAGTGAAAGCAGACAGATGTTGCTAGTAGTAACTGTTTATATAATCGAGGCTGGAGGAAATCAGACAGTCGATAGAATAGACATATAAGAGATATCGGTTTTATATTGGCAGAAACACTAAAATACACTACGAAGAGGAAATGGTTAAATGTCGCCCTCACACCAGCAATTTATCCTCAAACGCCGCCCGAAAATATTCTCGCAGATCGAATTCCATGTTGCTCCGTGCGCTTGATTCCGGACAATCCGGCAGCTTCATGTAACCATGGAAACAAGATCCCGCCCATCGACACGTTTTCATCGGTGGGCGGTGTTATCACTGTGCGAGCTTCCGTAGTCCCGTACTTTGACTGGAGGGAAACGAGTGGTTTCATTGGTCTCTCCGAATGTGCCCGCGGGTTTGCCCTGGTGAATACGCAAAGCTGTACAGAGAGACATGTATAGGCAGCATTACTATCCTTTAAACGTGCGCCATTACTATCCTTTAAACGTGCGCCATGAGCTCAAAATATATGCTACGCTGTTAAGACTGGAGGGGAATTTAGCGCCATTGTCCAGAAGACTAAACATCACACAGTTTTTACACATTATCAGTGTCTTAACTCTTAACACAAAACTGTGAAGTCAGAAATGGTTGTCAGATAGCGTTAACTAACTGTCATTCAGGGACATTTGATGAGTGCATTGCATCAAAGTTGTGGTCGGGACTGGCTAAGCAAGACCAAAACATCTAAATGGTGCCATGTTGCTTCCCAAACAGCTAAACAGTGCCATATATATAAATATATCCAAACAGCTAGTCAGTGCCAAGCTGGTCCCCAAACAGGAACAAAACAGCTAAACAGTGCCAACCTGGTCCCCAAACAAGACCAAACCAGCTAAATGGTGCCATGCTGCTTCCCAAACAGCTAAACAATGGTATCTTTGCACCCACACAGTTAAACTGTGCCATCTTTGTCTCTAGTGCCATCTTGGTCCCCAAAAAGCTAAACTGGTCCCCAGTTTCGCATAGCCATATTTGCATGCCTGGGAACTCTCCAGGTTTCACCCCGAGATTGCCGCGTGAGCGCTGCTCCTCTGGTTCTCTGGGTCAAGACCCGAATCCTCCGGATCGCGGGAGCTTGGTCTTGACACGCCCCACTCCCCACCCATTTTTCCCATTAAATGGGGGTGTTTCCCACTGCCCCTAACGTCTGCGGCAACTCCCCCGACATCAGTGGGACCGCCCACCGACATCGGTGTGCAGACCTGGCCGTGTACCGCAAGGGAAGGCTCCGGGTATGCATATTTGTCACTAAACATGGGACTGCCATTCAGGGACACTTACTTTGATGAGTGCATTGCATCAAAGTTATGCTTGGGGCTGGTAAAAACATATTTGCCAGCGCATTTTCAGTATTTACACTAAACAGGACCAAAATAGCTAAACTCCTGCCACCCGGAGTTTGGCCTTAGTGCCCTGGAGACCCGGAGTAACCGGGCGAACCCAGAGAGTTCCCAGGCGTGCTTGGTGCGTGTTGGTCTCTCTTGATGGTGCTGGTGGAGTAGAGCTTCTCATTTGCAGACGGTGGATAATTAGTTCCCCTCCTGAATATAATTAAGAGATTTTGACTTGTGAGATTTTGCATTTGGCTTTGCATGCATCAGTCAAGGTCTTCGTACTGCAAACTCCCTTAACATTTTGCTTGGCTAGGTGTTTCTTTTACTAATCAGATCAGATTTTGCTACTCAGAGGGTGATCCTCAAAGAGAACCCTTGCGAATGTAATTGTCTCATGTTTAAATTCCACTGATTTTTTTTTCTCTGTAAATCATTTCTACTTTATACATTCCTGTCGTGGTTTACAGTTTTGTTTAGGAATGTTCTCTCACTGTTGTTTAGTATAAATAGTGTTTGTGTAAGTGTGTATGTTTTCCCATACTCTAAATTAACTGTTCATTTCCACAACTAAACATATCTACTGGTGTTTAAAAGAAGCAATATGTATGCATTATATACCACGTGTGCAGTTGTCCTATTTTATTTTTTGGCAATAATTCATGACAATTGTTATGTCTTCCTTTTAGGCAAAGGGACACTCCAGATATCATATGCACTTTAATGCACAGTCCATTTAAATGTTTACGGTGCAAATGAATGGGATGATCCCAAATGCAGAATGCCCCCCATATGGCTTTGCCCCTTTCCCTGCGCCCGATCTATTTCGCACGCAGGAGATGAGTTGAGCCAGTCAATGGCAGGACATGTCGGACCACGGAGGAGCAGCTTCTAGGACAGGTAAATCTTTTACGTTACTTGTTTCATTATTTTTTTCATTTTGAAGAATGCACATTAAACTGTCCCTTAAACTTCCATTTTAGGGTCATTGTTGTTTCCAGGTTTTGGCTGCCTTTGTAAGGGCGAAGTGACAATTTGTAGGCTCCGTATTGTTCCTCTTATATTTAATGTCTTTTAATCTTTCTGCTTTCCCCGGTTAATTCACCCATACTCCAAAACTGTAATGTATGCCTTGATTTCTGTTAATTAGACTCTAAACCTATGTGTTTACCCTACAACACTGACTGCTTTGGATTGTTGCCCAAACCTGTGACACATTTACTTCCAATACTTTCTGCGCTTAGCAAGCTCCAGTTTTATGATATACAGTAATAGGTATTGCTTACTGGATGTTGTTGTTCCAGGAGGGCCACTAGGGGCTCTATAGACCTTTGTAAAAAATATAAACTATATATATATATATATATATATATATATATAATATATATAGTGTGTGTGTGTGTGTGTGTATATATATATATATATATATATAATCAATAGCAGACAATCTCTTATAACTGCAACTTGGGGAGCAAAAATAAAATGTTTACGTGGTTTTCGGTATATAAGCCAGACAATAACTGTGCCAAGTGTTTAACTACTATGCTCTCTCTAATGCTTGAGTGTACATTGTAGCCCTTATAAGCACTTTAATGCATATGATGGCTATTACTTCATATTTGACATTCCTTTCATCCAAATGCATACAGCGATTCATTAGGATCATCTCTATACAGATACTCCCTTTCCCCCATCCCCCAGAGACTTTGCTTTGCTCCTGTGCAGCCATGAGCGAAGTACTCACCTCCAGCCAGTTGGAAGACTGTCTCACATAAGATTTTCAGAGGATCTAATTTGCCAATTTGGCAAATATATTTGAAATCAATGGCCTTTCCTGCCAGTAATTGGCTTCACTGAGCAGCGGAACCTGGTGGGAATCATAGTGAGTAGATGGGTTATAGTTCTGCAGCTGTAGCATCGTCAAGATGGTAAGTGTGGGGTTTTTGTCTCTCCATGTAAAATAAATCATGTTAAGATACATAATAAGTACTTTAAAATGTATTTATGTTCAGTGAGGCTGTTCGGGGCACTAGACTGTCCCTTGAAGAATGTTAAAGCTCCTTCACAGACCTATGATTCCCTGGAGGTATCCATACAGGGTTTGCTTTGTTATGTGGACTTCACCCTCATTGAGTTAAACCTTATACAGTAAAATGAGTTTGGAGACACAAGTGTGTTAATAAACTAGATGTGTATGGAAACCTGTTTTATTTCTATTGTATGTACCACTTTGTTGCCTTGAAATGGACACCAAGGCTTTAAAGCTTCAGGCTTTGCCTTCCCATGTTTTTGTATCCCTGTGCCGTAGCATGCATGTGTCCTTGTGGTACCCGTTCTTGCCTCATAGTTTGTGTCCTAGGAAACTGTCTGTTAGGATGCTGGGAGACAAGGTTCTGTTCCGAGCACTTCTCTTTTGTAACAAAACTAATGTGGCATCAATAGAGATTGGGATCCTTGTAGTACTGTTTTCAAACATCAATCCTAGCAAACAAGAGGGATGGAAAAATGCCAGACTCTATAAAGGCAAATAAGTGCAATAAGGACTTCCCGGTAGCTCTGGCCCCTCAGTTTAACAGTACTGTTAAACACTCTGATGTTACCTTTAATTTAGTTAGGCCTTGAGGCTACAAACAGCGCCAACTGCTGCTTATTTCCCTATTCGCCAGTCAGTTACTCTTAAAGTCTATTTTATTGCTGTAAACACATATTGACATAATAGAAAAACAAGTATTTAAGCTGAATGGTGAGCCAACTTCCGAAAACATCTTACTGTGCTGTAGGAACAGTTTCACCATATAGGTCCACCAACTGTTGTCCTCAGTCCGTAAGCTTCCTGTCCTTAATGACAATGATATGGACTCAGCACAAGGGATTTCTGAAGTCATACATGAGCTGAGTAAACATATTTGGGACTATAGAAATCTACGTTATACAATATCAGCAACATATTACACTTGTTCTTTTAAAAAAAAAATATATATATATTATTTCCACAATGTATGTGTTTAAATTTACATTCTCTGGAAGCTGAAATGTGAAGTGAAGTGCTGTCCTGAAATAGGTACATACAATGTCCCTGCTTTCAAAGACGCATTCATACTCCATGCCATATACATTACAAATATTAAGAAAGAAAACTGAAAGCTACGATAACAGTTTAATTCAAAACCTAAAACATTAAGCAACTTTTCCTTCCTGCTCCAACTTTCTCCCATATGCATTTGTGCATTTCTCCAAGAACCATGACTTTATTTAAAATTGCCCCAAGAGCCGTCTTTGGGACCAATGGTGGACTAGAGACCAATGTTTGAGTACCACTGTCTTCATAATTTTTTAAATGTTATATAATATAGACAGTTTGTTATGGTCTAATGAATAATGTCAATGGTAACACTAACTCCTAATGTTTTGCATACTCTGTGCTATAGTATAGTAGTATAGTATAGTATAGTATAGTAAATGTAACATTTGACAGCATAGAGACATGTGGTCTATCTATTCTGCCCATTTTTATTTCTGTAGTTTCTGATGCAGTCCAAGATATTGTTACAGATGTACCTGCCTGGTCAAACCACAGGTTCAAATCCCAGAAGGGTCAATTCAGCCCTTCATCTGAGATCTATAAATGGGCCCAATTGATTGGGTGATAATAACATCTGTCATTCAGCTAATTGCCAAAGTGTGTGCTAAAAGTGCTTTGGGAGAAAGATGTTGTTACCTGGCTTGAGGTAGTAGAAGAGCAGTCTCTGAAATGTAGCCTGGGGTACTACACAATGCCTTGTGGTGGACAAGGAAGCAGAGGACACTGGATACACTCAGCAGAACAGACTGGGTAGCTAAAGGAGCAGGATAGACTCACAGGCTAAAGAAGCGGACCAGGTAGCTACGGGAGCAGGGCACACTCATAGGTAGAAGCAGAGGTAGACGAATCAGAAGATGCAACCAGGAGCAAGTCGAGCCAGTCTCAAAACCAGCAAAAAAACTGTCCAAATGAAGGTCAGGAAAGGTAGGGAAGTGTAAGGGGAAATGGGCAGAACAGAGCAAAAATTTAGGCGAGGAGTAAGGGGGAAATAATCACTAGCTGCTAACTAGGAAAAACCGCCTTGAAAAGGGCACTCCGTTTAGCAAGTAGTTCTCCTGCTTTGGAGATAAATAGTTTCTTAGAAGATATAGTCCAGTGCCTATAGTATCCATCCAAAGTCTTTTTACATCCTATTGAGAGAACTTTTTTTATTTAGCAAATTTTAGCTGTAACCCCTGGGATTGACAAAGCACTCCCTATATTTCTAAAGTGTGCTTTGGCAACCACCTTAACACGCAATCATTAAATGGCTCCATCACCCAGGCAGTGACAAGTAAGAAAATGTTAATATGATGATTTAATGAATCAGTACTTTCTAGGCTAATCAGTAATTTCCATCCAACATTAAATAGAGCTGCCAACAACAAAGTATTCCAAGTCAAAGTCCAAATGTTAAACCAATAAATTGCATTGGGTGCAAATCGCTGCCTGTAGAATTTTCTAATAGAGCATTAAATTGTACAGATAGCAATTTACCAGGAATATACAGAAATTCTTTTAGCTATCCACGTTTGTACACGTGCATTCGCCCGCACATATGTATTTTATTGAACAAAAGCTCCTTTCCCATTATTACTTTTTCTTAAGGTTTAATTGGCGTATTGCGGTACTGTAATCCATATTTTGTATAGATTAGCCATCATTGAAAGGCATTACAGGCTGCATTGGCAGGCAACGGTTAAGTCTTTGAACGAGCAGCTCAGTAGATGTATTAATGGAAGGCAAACAGCATGATTTCTTTCATACATCCAGCGGGGAGCTTGTTTCGTGCGGTAGAGTCATGCAGAGTTATACACAGGTAAACAGTGGCTCCTTTCCATAGTACAAGAATACCTGGGTGGGGGGGGAGTGTGCAAAGATGTCCCCTCCTCTGCATGCAGTTCTCCCTGTCACGGTTTGGAGGCAGAGAAATGTAGCAGAACAGCATTATTGCTCATCTCTCTCCTTGCAACCTGTGGCTGGAATCTCTTCATCGTACGAACGGAAATCCAGACGACACCTGGTCTGTTAAAAGGGGAAGTGGAACGTAGGGGTCTACAGCCTGAGATGATCATTTAGAAAGATTTTTGATTAAAAAAATAAATGCTGTCCAGTGAGTTTGGCTGTAAATCAGACAGGATTTGAAGAGGTGTGGAGAATTGGGTACGCATGTCTACTTTTGTATTCTTCACCTGGGCATACAGTTTATTGAACATGAAGGAGAGATACTAAGAGGATTTTTTCCCAGGTTGTTATAGCTGGACACTGAAGGACAAGAGATAGTGACAACGTAGGATGGCTTTGAGTGGAGCTCAGGGATCCTTGGGGAAAGACATGGTGAATTATAGAGGTTGGTGACCAATCTTCTCGACCTGAAGACCCCACCACAAGTTATTACTTATCTGTCGCCGTTATGGCCAGGAATACAGCTCTGTACTTCAGGCTTGTTGAAGGAAAGAACCTGCCAGCTAAAGACGTGTAAGTCTTATTTCATTTTTTTCTTTCTTTATTATTCCAGTTGAGACCCTTATGTGGAAGCTGCTTGGGAGTTTTGCAACTTTAAATGTATGATATCATGTCGTTCAAATTCATAGCAAGTTATTTATTAAAGTTTCATTGCTCTGGAATTCTTTTGTACGTGAAATACATTTAACAATATATATGCTATATCATGAAATCTGTTGATGTCCTTTGGTCAATTAATTGATTTTATGAGCAGACTAAAAATATTTTGTATGTATTCCAGAACAGCAAAGTGAGTTTTCAGACAGTTCTATTCACAAAGGTTGGTGAAAGAAGGTTTCCAGACACATGTGTATGGTTGTCAAAGAATCAGGATAGAATGTGACTATAGAGAGGTTTGGCCCATTGGGTCTGCCATTTTTTGATTCCTCATACTTCGCAATTAGTATGTATGTATTTAAGCATTCTTAAACATCCGTACTGTACCTTAAATACTCATGCTGGATTGTCCACTCAGTCTTCTGGCATTATGTTTCAAATCATTTACTTACAACATCAAACACTGCATACGTTCAAAATCTCTCAGATGGCATGAGCACAGGTATATCAATCAGTTATATCAATCAATTTACAACCTCTAATAATCAAAACTCCACCCGTGCTTGCATGAGGAAAAACATCAAACCTCCACTGATGGGAATACACGTTGGTCTGGGTTGAGAAACCCTACCATACATATATTCAAATGGTTGTCCACCCCTTCTCTCATTTAAACTATACATTTTGAAGTTGTTTAAGACTTTTTCTGGTATGTTCTGTTAACAAGCCCATGTACAACTGTAGTGGCCATTTGTTTTGATGCAAAATATAATATCCGTAATACATAATATTATATTACACTTCAAGCACTTTTTAGTAAAAGTGTGATATCATATCAGGGACTATCGGAGATGCCAATAAGGCATCACAGGATTTGCCAACTAGATTCTTTTGATGTGGTTCTGAACTCATAAACAAATGTTATTTAGAGAGGATGACAGTGATAGGAAGTGTTAGAAATGGTTTATTGGGTTAATTCATTTAGCACCCTTGGAAAGTGAAAATTCTTCACACTAGCACTATTTTTGAACAAGGATTGCACCATGCTAATTACTTAATCAGTGATAGAGAAATCAAGGCAATTGGGAATAAGGAATATAATAGAAAGGATGGAGTCAAAGCAGCATATATACTGCTGGATATTTTATAGACCAGGGGTCTTCAGCTGGTAGTGACCTGGACAACCCATGTCTTGTGGAGGAAGTGCTATATTTATCTATTCTAAGTCTCAAAAAGAAAATTAATGTAAATAAACTTAGAATATGAAAATACAACTTTTTTTCAATACGTTTTCATACTAATGCTTGAGACTGTTCGTCAATCATAAGTTGAATTTAGGTCAGAAACCCCCTTCTATTTAATATAATATTCAACTTCAGGTTAATGCCCAAAGTTAATGCTCTAAGTTGCCATATAGAGCTGTCTATATTGCCCTATAGAGTGTGTGTCATATGTATCAATGGCCATATTACAATTCAATACAGCACATGTGATCACGTTATCTTGAATATTAGCCAGTTTACTTTTTAGTAAGGACTGCCAGTGATAATCCACTTACCTTTAGGTTTTAAAATAACAGTCAAGCCCCCACCCCAAAATTATTTATTTAAATGATTATTTAATGCATGTTGGACTCCAATGTATTTTACTGCATGCAAACTGGATTTAGAAAGTGAGACCGCCTTCCTCCTCTGGCTGTGTCTACTGAGACCACTGAGACCTTGCACATGCTCAGCTGCACTCCCATACTAAAGTATGCTTCCTGTTTATGTAAGAAGCAACTGTCTCAGTGTTCAGTAGAAGTATATATTAAAATCCAGATTGGACCCTTGTTGTTTTATCCAATATAGGATATACAGTTTAGGTGAGCTAAAAGCACAGACACTAAACATAAGAAATAAATGTCGTTTTTCTATGTTTTAGTCCTCACGCAGCAACCCTCCCATCCTATATAGTTGCCTTCTTCTGATGTCTATCATCAAGAAAACACTTACATGTTTCTCAGCGAATCCTCTATTAGTGTACAATGGAAAGACTTGCATAGCTCTACTTCACATACTAATAAATGCATCTACTTTTAATTTAATTTTGATAATTCTGCAATAAACTTTATACCCAAACAAGCTGTCTGACACATAACGTGGAAGGGGCTTTGTTCTCTGGAGTTTTTTTTAAACGTACTATATATAAT
Organism: Spea bombifrons; assembly: GCF_027358695.1. NCBI lineage: Eukaryota > Metazoa > Chordata > Amphibia > Anura > Pelobatidae > Spea > Spea bombifrons. The sequence continues at coordinate 112,136,223 of NC_071087.1, read as the reverse complement.
ATGGAAAGTCCCATTTTCTCTACTTTTGCCCGAATGTATGTCTCCCCTTCACTGGTGAGATGTGATATGTTCTAGCCATCTGCTGGGTAGATCAGTAAATCTTTTGATTTTCCCATTCCTGGTATGTATAATACTCTGTAGGAACCCAAGGACTCCCCAGACTCCTAGCGTGAAGTATGTGCTATAATGGAATATTGCAAAGCACTGACCCATCTCCTTAAGAATTCCAAGTAAACCTGGTTACTATAGCAACAAAAAGTCTATAGCTAAACATATACACGCATGTTTTAAAATTTTACACCCACACATAAAGTGGTACCCCCTTGAGACCAAATCTGGGTTATTAGACAAAAAGCTGTATATATGAGTGAAAAATGTGTTTATAATATATTGAAAATATAAGCACAAATCTGATTTATTGAATTAATAGAATAGTACATGCAAAAAAATCTGGAATGTGTTGGTTTCTCTCCTCACAAATAACCTCTGGCCATTGTTTGACCCTCAAGGGCTGACCTGTCTAAAATATATGTGTAGATACACATACACATACATTCATACCTGGGAACTCTCCGGGTTTGACCCGGAGATTGCAGGGTGAAGCACCGCTTCTCCGGGTCAAGGCCCGAATCCTCCGGGTCGCGGGGTCTTGACACACCCCACTCATTTTCCCTTTAAATGGGGTGTTTTCCTGGAACGCCCCTGACGTCAGCAGGAACTCCCACAAAGTCAGAGGGAACGCCCCCGACGTCAGCGGGAACGTCCCACTGACGTCAGGGGTCCTGATCCTGGCCCTTGGCAGTCTTGGCCGTGTCCCGCAAGGGAAGGCTCCGGGTAGCCAGAGCCCAGAAGTTCCCATGTATGCATACATTATATGACCCAAAGTATGTAGACAGCCTCCTAATCATTGAGTTTAGGTGTTTCAGTCACAACCATTGCTAACAGGTGTATAAAATGAAGCACATCGGCAGCCATCTCCACAGACAAACATTGCAGTAGAATGGGTCATACTGAAGAGTTCAGTGGCTTTAAACGTCATAGGTTGCCACCTTTCTCACAAGTGAATTGGACAAATTTCTACCATGCTCTAGATCTGCCCCGGCCCATTGTAAGTGCTATTGTTGTGAATTGGAGACAACTAGGAGTAACAACTCGGTGCAACAACTTGGAGTAACAACTTGGAGTAACAACTCAGCTACGAACCGATAGACCACGCACACATATGCTGAAGCATATACTGCATAAAAATCACTAGGGATACTGTTTTGGGGCTGATTTTCAGCTGATTTTCATACCAATGCCCATGGTTTTGGAATTGGATTTCCAACAGCAGGTGTGATGGTCAGGTGTCCGCATACTTTTGGTCATATAGTGTATAGAGACACAGGGGCTAAAGGTCCACTGAAGCGGGTATCCCAGATGTGACCTGTGTCTAAAGAGATATGTAATTGTCAGATGAGCTGTGATATGTGAAACATTTAGGACGTTATATTCATTATGTGCCATCAGACTTCAAAAATAAGATTTGAGTTATTTTGTTCTTGCTGGGGATCGTAAGAAAAAAATAAAAAATCCACATTTAAACACAGCTTGCATTTCCCCCAGACAGACCACCCCCGTGGGAGCATGTTAAAAGAATAATCTCTCTGCCAAAACTATGCTTTTTTTTTTTTGGAACAACCAGATGGGTCCTTCATATCTCTACACTCTCTCACTTCTCCTCCACTCCTCCCCAAACCTAATCAGTGTTGATTATTTAATTAGTAATCCTAATTAAAAAAAAAAACAGCTGATGGAGGCTTGTGGGAGGCAGGGGGGTTAAGACATGGGAGGCGAACCGAAGCTGTGTCATTCTGAGAAAATGCAAATGTTACCACTGTAGATACTGGTGGGCATTAGCAGAAAGGCTGATTACAGGTTATTTTAACCTTATCTTTGCCTGAGCAAGAATTATTGTTAAGTTAGCATACCTGGAATGTAATCATGTAGAATAAAACTTTAATGCAATATATTCTAAATGCTTTTCTGCCTTATCTGAGTATTAAATATTGAGAATGTTCCTAGAATTTAGGAATCCAGCTTGAAATAGTGTCAGTTTATCCAGTGATCCAAGCTTTCAATAAAAATAACTGGCCTACAAACACATATTGGTTACTATACAAACACATTTGATTCATTGCTACATGCTGTGAATAGGTTATTTTACATGAATGTAGCATCACTAAAGACAAGGCAAATGGTTACAAGCTGCATTATAGCCATAGCTGGGAACTTGCTTAATGAGCTGACCCAGAGACTCGTGTAACATTAACCCTTTCATAGACCATTGTGCAGATTTTATATAGCGACTGTTCAAATATGTTAATCAAATGGCTCTAATATCTTTCTTCATGGAAACCTTAATTTGTCATTATTTAAACATACACATAATTGGGTCACCTGCATTCAAGCATGGATATAAGCCATTATATACTATTAGCAAAAGCACCATTTGGGATATCATCACAGCAGGGTTGTATTGGAAGAAGTCAGTTCCAGACTGTGTGACTCTGAGAATCTACCCTTTCACTCTGAGACCCTGGGGTTGGGGCAGAAACCAAGAGTTCTCAGGTGTTATTAGAGAATGACACTATATTTCATTACAGAAATTTAGTCTAGTTACTAAACATCAAGCTTTAGTAAAGGTATTATACCTTCACCCAGCAGGCTGCATAGGAATGCAGTAACGTGGCCAGGGGTGTGCGATGGTATGTCACTGTGGCTCAGAACTGCCTCAAAACAAATGCTTTTGGGTCACACTGACTCATATTTTCAAGGTGAGCGAGTGAAACTTGATAGTTTTTAGTGAAACTTGATAAAATTGAATATTAGCCAGCAGATGAAAACAAGCTTCTCTTTGTTATCATTTCAAATTATTAATGTCTTCCCTTTACCCACTCGTTCCCAGGTCTGGATCCAGTGACCCTTACTGCATTGTTAAGGTGGATAATGAAGTTGTGGCACGGTGAGTAAAGTAACACAGCTGTCTCTGTTTTGCATTGGCATTTGTTGATTTTCAGCACTTTGTTGCCTAAAGTGAAAAACGACCCTAGGCAAATTGTACCTTCCTCTATTCCCTTGCACCCTAACACCCATAAAAATAAAATGGTACCCCTGGCGACCAGCCTAGGTGCCAATATGTTGGGGGCAAACCCTGCCTGGGTGAAGCATGCTTATGATAAATATGCCCTCCTTACCAAACTGAAACCTTTTAAGATAAATGTATCACCTACCCTGATTGTACATTTTACTACACATAGAAGACATCACCTAAACAGCATTTATAATACAAATGCAGAGGATAAAAAAATAATTTAAAAATAGTACTTCCAGCATCGAGAGAAAATTGACAACTCCACATTGTTAAATAACCTTTTAACCTCTTAATAGCATATATGGATTGCAACAGTCTTTTTATTATTATTTTTAATAATGCATATTAAATAAAGTACTTGTGTGTTAAACGAAAGAAACCAATGCAATCACATTATAAAGAAATCGTGCCCCCTTTTGTTACAAACTAATAGTTTGTGGGAATCCAATGCAGCGACAGTGAGTATAGAAGGCTGGAGGTCGCAGGTGATGCCATTTGTGTAGTACTCGGTATGGAATTCCATACCAAGGCAGCAAAGGAAAAGGTGGATTGGGAAGCAGGAAGGGGTAAGAGAGGAGAAGTGACTGCACAGGATTGGCTGAATCATTGTAATTGCCTCTTAATTCTAGTTGGAGAAAGTTTATATGCTGATATCAAAAGTGAGGCATTGTAGAGGAGCATCACATAAGAAGCGAAATGTGTGGGCCTATCTGTCACCTTCTGAAGAGTCCAATAGACCTGTTCTCAGAAGAAATGAAGTAAGAGACAATGCCACCAAATGTGGTGGAGAAAGGTTCCGCAAGATGTCTCCAACAGTTAGTGTCTACACTTGGAACCATTTTATTCACCCTATTCATCCGGTATCACACAATCAGGATTTTTAAAAGCTGCTGAACATTCATGGGGCAGTGAACACATCTCTCCCACTGCAATTTATATAAAGTTATCTTTCTGGAAATCTGTGGAACAATTTTAGAAAAAGTCTAAAAATATGGAAAGCCCCTTTGCAGCCCACAATATGACTTGATCTTAAGGAAGTTACTCATCAATTAAGTCGACTTTATTCTAGTAAACCTGATGATACAGTAATTCCAATTAATGCTTGACTCGCTAACGACTTCCACAAGCTAAATTAAGCCTCAAGACTTGTCTGAACATAAATCCGAAAAACTAGAACTATAAATATTTCCAAATCATAGGGATTGGTGCAATAAAAGTAGAGCAATCGACATTAGGGGTAGCACCCATTGTTAACTATGGTCATTCAGTAGGCTAGGCTTACTTCCTACAGTGGAATAGATGGGATTGTAAAGAACACTAGCTTTTTGTTCTCAGAGCTAAGAACTTTAGATTCTAGAATTAAAAAGGAATTGGAAGAATTTTGAGTATGTGATGAAAGGAGTACTGGGGGTTTGGATGTTATAATTGGAGCCTGTATGCTTAGTGGGTGCTAATTACATGCTATATTAAGGACAGGTTGGAGGGAGTCACGGCCTGATAGCCTGTTGCTGATGGAGCAGTTGTACCAAGCCCCAAATTTAGTGGCGGAACTGAGTTCCTTAGGCTGTCCTTGGAAACATTGAGTTTTTTCAGTCTTATTCTCCATTGTACCCCTAAGCGATTTCTATTACACGTTGAAAATTATGTTTTTAGATTTAATAAGAGTGAGGGGACAATAGAACTTTTGAGTTGTCCATTACTTAAGACTGTTTTCACTCCTGACACTTAATTTTGCCTCAGTGGCACAACCCTGGAAGTTGCAAGTTTTTTTTATCTGTATATCATTTTCTATCCATATCTTAAGTTGTGAGAGGCTGTTATGATGTGCAATATAATCAGGTGGTGGACCCTGTAAAGGCCTTGTGTGCTTCTATAGAAGGGACTCGGTTGGGTAATTTGTCATTGCTGAATATTAAGACCATAGGTTACTCTAGGTTTTTAGTAAAAATGATATTTATATGTAAGGAACACATATGATCACAAATTTGTTAATCAACAAGTTATAGTATGGTGATCTGAATTCAAGAGAAATATGTTCCTCAATCAATAGACCAATGGGGGCCCAAATAATCTGCGTTTATGGTAATGTCACCTCTGGTGAGGACTTGGACAGGAATAAAATGATGAATGAGGAACTGAATTCTAAATGGGACATTCCTGCTGCCATTTACCCTCAGAATAGATCATGAATAAGGTTTCGGGCTAAAAACACAACACCTTCAGAGAACTGAATCTTCAAATTATCTCTACACATTTCTTTCGATTTTTCTCAAATGACAAGTTCTCAGTAGGGATAAATTTCTTATTGCTTCATATTTTTTTATCTTACTTTGGCATTCTTCCAAATATTTTGTTCTTCTTTTCCCCCAGCTGTGGCTCACTTTACATATTAATTAAAATGTCAAAATTTATTTCACTCTTTTGTTTCTCTTTGGTGTCTGTTATCACTAAACTTTTTTTTTTGGCAGCTTCTGTATATTAATCTTTAACTTAAATGCCTAATCTGTTTTATAAACCTACTAACTCCATCTGAGATATCTTTTCTGTTATGTCACATTCTGTTCTAAGATAAACACTTGCCTAGCCATATAAGCATTAACTAATACTTTCTCCTGAAATTCCTAGCAAGTTTATTTTCATATACCCCAAAGATTTTGGCTCTTTAATGTTTTGTATTCTAAATTTACTTGACGTTTTATGATGAAGTGATGGTTAGATGTACTTATAATCTGGAATCTATGGATCCTCATTGTGAAAGAAACATGTTAGAAAAGTATTGAAAGAAAGTTTTAAGACACTTTAGATTTTACTGATAGCAATTTTAACCAGTTTTTTTCATCACAGCCGTCTGTATTTATGTCAAAGCTTTCTTTTTCATTTGAGTTTCAACATATACATTTCCCAGATGATAGATGACCAGTATTACAGATAACCCAGTATCCCCATAAACACACGTACGCATACCCTACTAAACCATGAACATATATATCTTGTATATTATCTCTACTGATGACCAAATGTACAATATTAAGAAGAAAGGTTGCTGTCATGTGTGATTTTTATTTATTGTGAGAGGTTTGAGGTCATTTCTCCAGAGTTTTGATTATTACCAAGCTGCTGGTTCCGCTAGATGTTCTCTGTTCAGAGCCCTCTTCTCTCATCATGTTTATGACATCATTCAAATATGATAAAACTATGATTTGACAGTCTACTGAGTAAACAGGGCAGCGATTGTTGGCCATTGAGAGGTTCTGACACATTGAGAACCAAATGGGTCATGTACTTGATAAAACCTTCTAGATTGCAAACTTGTTTGAGTACAGCTCTCCTCACATTTAGTTTCTGTGAATCCAACTTATGTGTGAGTCTGATCTGTAATAGTAGTAGTGATATGTACTACTGAATTGTAAACTTACAGAATACTATATCTTTTAGAGCACATATTTGCACATGGAGCTGCTTACATTTGTCTTTACACAGAGACTCCTGATCAAACAAGAGATTACTAAAAGCATTCTCTGTTAGACTTTGGTCACACAATGACGTTTTTGTTTTGTTGAATTCTACAGAAAAGTCTGAACAAAATAAATTAAATAAACATTGTAGGCCAGGTATGGATATGTGCTGATTTAACTGGAATAACTCATAACGAGGTAGATTTGTGGACATTTCTGGGGTTTTTTGGGTGGAGGATTAGTGAAAATGCATCAAAATCTAAAATAAATAAGAAAATAACTTTATTTTGCGCCTACAATCCACACTGCTTCTATCAGCCTTTACATATCTGGAACCTCCCCATTCCCCCAAAAGTTAAATTTATGAATAGGGCATGAAAAATTGTATAGCCCAAAGTCCAGTGGCCATTTTGGATGCACTTAATATATTTCTACTGTTTCCTATTTAATGCCTCGGTAGTAAAATGTGTTACACATATTTTATTTAAATCTCTTTTTGTTTTTTTGTTTTTTTAAATACTTTTGTAAAGTACACAGTAAATAGAATGACAAGCTACACTAGGAACAGTATACATTTGCATACGATCAACAATAGTTACAACAAATTGAACTGTAGAAGTTGATTTCTTTTGGCTACACTATATCAATGATATATTATATATGTATGTTGGGGTAGATATGTTTCTGCTATATTTGCTGCTGCCACCTTTAAAACCGTTAAGAAGGAGGGATCAAAAGAAACTAAGACGGGAGAGACAAAGAAGAGAAGTTCAAGAGGGAAAGAGTCATGACACAGGGCTACCCCGCCACCACTGGGGGCTGTTGTTAGATGCGTAGAGTGACTGGTGTAAGAGTGTGACTTATATCATTGTTAATCCAGGGAATCCATATTGCCTCAAATTGTTCTTATCCTGCAGCTTGGCTGTAATTTTTTCCGTGGTGATGAGGTTTCACATGTTTGTCTGGATGTCTTTGAACTGAGACGGGTATCCCTTCCAATGTTTGGCTATGCTTTGAGGTACTGAGGTGCAAATTCTGTGTATAAGTTTCTGGTTTGGTCTTGACAGCATAGAGTCAAGTGCATCAAACATGAGCAAGGCTATTTTAGAAGACACTCTGGATAAGGTTTTCTGCCAAATAGGGGCGATGAATTTACAGCTCCGCCGTGCATGGAGATACATCCCTACTTCTCTGCATCCTCTAAAGAAATGGTGGCTTACGTTAGGAGTAATGTGTTTTAGGTTGTTTTGGAGTCATGTACCACTCTGTTTTAGATTCTCTCTTTGAACAGGGTACAAATGGTAAGTTAGTGTGAGTCCTGGGTTATCTCGCTCCAGTCTTAGTGCCCTCTGTCTCTTGTGTTATACATATGTTAAATGTACAACTTGAGCATCCAATCAGGAAGACAAGTCAAATAGCTGTATACAGGGTGTAGGGAGCTCTTTACTCTAATACATCCCCAAATAATATGCTTATGTTCTCCATCTGCAGTCATATTGGTCCTATTCATACTTCCTGGTTCCTGCTAGGTATAGGGAAAGTCTTTATACTTTTTTTTTTTTTTTTTTTTTTTTTTACTAGTCACAGGCTAGTAGACAAAGAACCTTGATCATGCTGGTATCTAGTAAGCATGATAAATAAACCCAACCATAATGTACATTTCTATTGAGCAAGCAGGTCTAAGCTAATATATATTTGGAGAGCGCATAGGCCCCGAGTGAAGTATCCTCTGGGTCATAAAGCCCTAGGGTATAGAGGGAGTAGATATTTTGTTCTGTCATCAGGCACAGGGGTTCCAGTGCAAAAGCATAAAGCACATTGGGACTCGGGGTCATGGCTGCCTCTCCTGTAAACAGTGTAGTGATGCCACTGCTTAGAGTATTTATAGCAATCAGCATCTCTGTACTTTAACAACTTGCTATTTAGTTGAGCAATGTCTACAGTTTATTAAAGGCAATTCTCTTTCCAGTCGAATCAACGCAAAACAAGAACAGGTGTAGAAGAGGCAACATGAGATGGAGCTAGCAGAAAATATCATACATGTTATACATCGGGTTAACCATGTCATTCTTTTATTCATCAACATTTAGTATATATATACGATATGATGGGAGAAAACTCACTGGACAATCTTGGAACCTGATTTTGTAGTATAGCCTAGAATCCACCTTTTTTTTTCCATCGGTATAAATGTTTTGTGTATTAGTCTTCACTTTACACAATTGCTGGTAGATTACTCCATATGATTTCCACTCCATATTCCAGCCTCCGTGTATGACCTATATACTGGTATTACATTACAAGGTTCCTGTTTCACGTATTGAGACTTTTTTTTTCTACCCCCAATAAATCTAGAAGCCTGACATTACCTCCCTATTGGCAGTATAGAATGTACGCACTATTTGATAAAGGTTATTTTTTACTCTTTTTTTCATTTAGGGACATTGATCTGCAGTGTTCTTATAGTGGCATTACATTTCTTCTCTCACCTGTATGCACTCTCTGGCTGGGATACTATAGAGCTCCAAGGAGGTGTTTTACCCTCTGTAGTTAAGGGGGAGGTGTGAAAGAAGGCTACCCCCTTTCAGATGTATGCTTTTCACAGCATCCCTTCATCCTGTTTCCATGGAGACTGGATGGATTTATAGTCCTTGCTAAGCCTGTTACCAAGCTTGGAATAAAGCCTTGTTATACTCATGGGACACATTGCACCCTTGATGTGTCTGCACATCAAACAGAGAGGAGGGGAGCTGTCTGAGAGCACTATTTAACCCTTGTGTGCGGAAATTGTACAGGTCTCCAGCTAGTGGAGTAAACTGGAATGTGATGTTTCTCACATAAAACCATCATGTTTGGAGATCCACTCTATATTATTTAAACCAGTTTGTGCCAGAGGGACAGTAAATATAATGGATAACATTGTATCATTTTCAGAATCGCTGACAATGTTCTGATGAATTAGCTAAAACTTTCCCTGGTCTACGACCTTAACTGTTACCTTATATAGTTGATTTTTTAAAGTGAAGACTGCTATTATTTTTAACTTAATTAATACCATCAAAAATAATTGTTTATTTAGTGCAAAACCACATACATTTGCAAATAGGAGCTCTTTGATCTCTTGTCTACATATATAGAAATTTTGGGGGGCGCTTGCTGGTTAATAAGAGTATTCAAGTATACATGAAACTTTCACTAAACTATTATTATTATGATTTTTATTATTATTTAAACTATTAATTCCTAGAAAGGTCATACATTTAAATGACCCTTTTCCCCCACTTTGGTATTATGTACACGGTTATTTCAGGTCACTTTTTTCACTGCTTATTTTTCAGTCTCCCCTTTGTATTTCTAATTTACTGCATGTTTTAGTATTTGCCCGTCTTTTTTGTGTGGGATAACTTGAAGCCAACAATGCTCCAAGTGGCGACTGAGGTCATTTCTTCTGTGAAGTTGCTAAAATGCCATCTTGAGATTGAACATAATGGAGACATAAATCTATTCATGTCTTTCGTCCATGCAGCACAGCCACTGTTTGGAGGGACTTGAACCCATTTTGGGGTGAGGAGTTCACCTTGCACCTCCCTCTTGGCTTTCACACACTGTCCTTCTATGTGATGGATGAAGACACAATTGGGTGAGTAATCGTACAGTACTATGATTCATAAAACACTATGCGCAGATGAACATCCTGTACGTTCCTGCAAAGTACAGTATGTCGGTAACAGTGTAGGTAAGATTGTGTTTAGAACTATGCCACTGGCCAAATTTCATGAAACTAGCCAACCATTGGACTGGAAGTCTGTTTTTTTCATCTAAGAACACTTATAGTTTCAGCACTAGCGGCTAATTAAAGCCAGTAGATTGTAGGATAAAGATAAGATTTCCATAGTTGAATAAGAGAGGCACGTTCATGCAACTGCATAAGATAGACACCGAGCATAGAATATTAAAGGAAGTAGGAGACTTAATAATCATAGTGCTTCTCATGGGCTGCTGTTCTGTTTTGGGGTATGTTGTAAGATTATTATATGATTATTGCTAGGCTGTTTCTGGTTCACTATATAATTGAACTGAAAGGATTCTGTATTTCAGTAGCACCGCAACTTGGAATGAAGTGTCTTTCTGGCATCCTTAACAAAATGTAGCAGTTGAGGTCGTGAAGGACTTCATGAAATGTATTAAAAAATTGCCATTGTGGGTCACTAACAATTATGATGTTGGTCAGAAAGTATAAAATGCACATAGGCTCCACTATTGAATATTTGGAGCGATGGGCCATGCAAATTAAGAGTGGTGGAAACTTAATGGCACATTGTTTAATTTTACCCTTTTAGATGCTCCCTCAACCAATGCTGCAGGACATAGTTACGTGTCGGTGTTAAACATTGTCTCACTTTTTTTGTAGGCATGATGATGTAATTGGCAAGATTTCTCTCACCAAGGAACAAATTGCATCACAACCTCGAGGTAACTACACTCATTTATAGCACACGTTCATCAGTGCTACGGTATCTGCTGGCGCTCTATAAATAAGATTCCCTGTAATGAACATTAGGCAGCATCTGCTCGACATAAAAAGATGTTGCTTTGCCCTCTGGACTCCCAACTGGTGGGTGGAATTTATGAATGTCTTGTTCCCAGAAAAGTGTAATTTATAACAAATGGTAAAATGGATTTGCTTGTGAACAGGAATGTGCTCAAGTTAGCATACCATGGCCATATTTTATAAGGGGGCTCTGACTAGTCTGTCTGTCTGTTCCCCCAGGTATTGACAGTTGGATTAACCTGAACCAAGTGGATCCTGATGAAGAAGTCCAGGGGGAGATATATCTTGAGTTACATATAATGCAAGACCAGCATAAAAGCAACTTGCACTGCCATGTTCTAGAGGCCAGGTACCAAGATCTGTCGGCCTGCTGACCAGCTTGCTCGGGGCTAGTAGCTTTTTGTCCAAAGTATGCTTTTCATACCACACGTCCATAAAACACATTGCACGCTCTTTAGGGTAAACTTGATGACCAAATGGAAACCCTGTGACATACCTGTGTGTTCTTCAGCACCCCCCTAAAACTAACATGCATACATCCTAACATGCAAGCTCACTCATTCTAACACTGTACACTTACATAGCCACACATTTACTCATTCTAACACTGTACACTTACATAGCCACACATTCTCCCGCTACTCTCCTGAGTAAAAGCAGGCCGAAGCGCTGACTTGGCGGTATGCCTGGGAGGGTGTAGTTGGTGTTGGCGGCCTCCTTTACACCAGTGTCTGTACAACTGTGGGGTCCCGTGTTTCTTGTCATTCGGACCCAAACAATAGATAAATGCACATCTTTTTTATTAATTTTTTGGACTGCTTTCCAATAAACCTATAGTGTCAGAACATTTCTCTGACAAAGTCTGTGTCTCATTGAGAAATATTGGAAAATTGAGAGGTTGACTTTTCCATGTAGAACAAGTATTACTGCAGCACACTGTATATCATAGCAAGACCGACCCTTTTCATGACATATTAAATGATATTTAAAAGGCATTTCAAAATGTCCTCTGCTTGGCCAGGAGAAAATATTACTTTTAGCTATTTAGAAGCTAAAATAAGGCCATGTGATATAATAATCACAAAATCTTTTTAACCATTTTAAGTGCCACAGTGAAATCCAGTGTGTAGCTTAAAAGGATGAGAGTCTCTCACCAATGCGTAATGCTTGGCCACCTTAGATCAGGAGAAACTCACTTGATTTTTCCCTTTAAGCTCGTAAGATCAAGTATTTTATATCACCTGGAGCTTGGTGGTCTTGCCTTACAAGGGAGATCTCTGATCTCCGCAACCGGCCCACACCAGGGAGCATTCTGCCCCTGGTTAGTTGGTAGAGGGGCTGCCGCCCCAGGCCTAGTTGGCCTAGGACAGAAAACACCACTGCAGATTCCATAATTATTTTATAATGTGTGGTTAAAAACGAGTGTAATCAAAAGCAAAACAAAATCGAATTGATGAAGATGCAGAAGGGAGGCTTTGAAGAAGAAGAGGGGGAGAGGTTGGCAACTTGGGTCAGGGAACCTTCAAAATTGGGTTTGGCTAAATTATCATTGCGTTGTTCATCGCTACATTGTTAAATGTCTGTAGTAGTATTGACAATATTGGTGGATAGCGGTGAATGAGGGAGCACTTTAAAAGTTTTAAATGTTTTATGTTTTCAACCTTTCTGCGTGGAAGGAGTCAGAGGACATCACAGAAAGGTTCCCTAATGATGTTCCAAAGGATGGGTCTACTGGGAAAACATGACCTCAGATGTAGACATGTAGTGACAGTTTCCAAGTTCAGAACATGAGGCATTGAAGATTGTGGTTCCCTAGCAACTATTTATGTGCTTAGCAACACTGCAAATAATTTGAATTGGGGGGGGGTCGTGAGAATTAGCATTTGGCAAGGGGACAGGAGCTAGGACTGTATTTCTGGATTGGAAGTAAAATGCACATAAACAACAAGAAATTGCGCATCCTATACTGAGCAATACAGCCCTATATCCATGCACAATTGTAAAGCTACGCCATGCTCCTCTGTGCTACCCCATGGCGTACAGGCATTACAAGTCTGTGAGAGCTGCGGTGATGAGGTTTATGAGGTTATGAAAGGCACATTGAGTTGAAGAACGCTATGATATAGAATGTAGGTTGGACGTTTTATAGTGTGCAGGGTCTGTGGTATTACATGATTTAGGTTCATGTGTTATTACACTGACGCTTTGGTTATTTCCTGTCTTTTCTAAAGAGACCTTGCACCCCGAGACATTTCTGGAACCTCTGACCCCTTTGTCCGAATTTTCTGCAATAACCAGACCTTGGAAACGTCTGTGAGTATAACGTTCCTCGCTATGTTATCCTTCTATACCTGGAAACTCCTGTCCCTGCCCCACGGGTCCTTTGAGTTTGTGGTGTATACAAATCTTTATTGGCATTAAAACTGTGTGGGAGTATTTGGTAAACATTGTTCTGGGTGAATGCAGAACAGACTGGAGAAAAACTTTGAGATTAACATGTAATGTACCAATGCAGTAGTTCTGATTCTAATTTCCATGTTGGTGCAATGCAGGCTGTTTTTTTATTCAAAGGTATATTCTCTTTAATTTTACCTTTTTTGCAGATAAGGAGATTACTTGATTATGATATTTGTATCTCTCTGCCATGCGTCAGTATGGGGAATACCATTGCACAAATCACAGGCCTCTCACCTTGATGTCATTTTGCATCAAAAAATGCATAAACAAGTATAGTACAGAGGCACCATGAACAGAATGTATTCTATTTTTGTTCAAGGGCAGACCTAAGTAGTGACACTGACTATACACCGTGTGATGTTTTTGTAGCAAAGGTTAAGGGCATCATTGAACTCTTTGTTTTCAGGTAATTAAAAGGACACGTTTCCCTCGATGGAATGAGGTGTTGGAATTTGACCTGCGAGGGATTGATGACATGGATCCTGCAGATCAAGTGATTAGCATTGAGGTTTGGGACTGGGACATGGTTGGAAAGAATGACTTCCTGGGTCGTGTAGGTATCTAAGACCTCTATACAAAATATGTCTGCCTGTATTTTTTCTCCCACATTTCTCTCTCTCTCTCCACCATCTCACATTTTCTTTTTTTTTCCCATGCTCGTTACTTAAGTCATATTTCCTCCGACCTTTCCTTAGTCCATTGAACAGTGTCTTCTACCTCTTACCCTGTCTACACTTCCTCTAGGTTTGTTTCCCCTTGGAGCCTCTGCACAGAAATCCTGCAGTGACTGGCTGGTTCCGTCTCTTGCCTTTTGGAAACATGGAGGAGGAGAACGGGTAGAAAGATGCCAGTTGTGTGTGACATACGTGTGTGTGTGTGACCTCATATCATAACTTCCCTATGGGAGAGGTTGTGACACAGTTGGTAACACCAACTGTCTGATGAAGAGTGTACGGGATTAATTCCATTGTCAGCTCCTTATAAACGTAGACAAGTCATTTTACCTCTTGGTGTCCTAAGCACCAAAATTTAAATGCATCGGGGACTCACTATGCCTGTAAAAATATTTGTTAAGACCCAAGCACACTTCCAGCACCTTTTACATACAAAGAAATTGTGTGTGATATCATAGCATAATGTTGCTGTGTGCCATTGTGGGTAATCATTGTTTGTGTGTGCTCTCACCTGTGTTCTTGTTCTCTGGGGACCTTTGCACTTATGTGACTTTGTGGCGCTCTGTCTCTCAGAGGGAAGCTTGGGTCTTTACGGGTCAAGGTGAACTTGTCCGAGGAAAGAATCCTGCCCTCAGTTTACTATCAAACTCTTATCCAGCTGCTTGTGGAGTCTGTTCGGTCCAATGACCAGGTAATGACCTGAGTTTAAAGGTTTGGTGCATGTGTTATAATTTGTTGTCATCTGTGCTTCTTTACTTTAAGTGTGCCTGTGATGTGTGTTAATCCATTAGCCAGGTGGCTCGTTGAAGGAATTATACAACATGGCAGCTTCAGTTTAATGTTGATAAATGTTAAATAATGCACTTGGACATAAAAATCCCACGGCGGCATATAGCATTGAGGATACTGTTCTGTCAGCAACAACCCAAGAGAGGGACCTGGGAGTAATTTATCTGATCACTAGAAAGTAAGCAGGCAATGCATTAAAGTGTCAGGAAGAGTAAGCCAGGGTGCTGCATTGTATAGCAAGAGGCATTAGTGGCAGAAAAAGAAAGATAGTTCTGCCACTTTACAAATCACTTGCCAGCAGATAGGAAACATTCTGCCCATCTAGTCTGCTAAAACCTTAATCAGTCCTTGGTTTTGTTGTAGATTAAGGATAGCTGTATGCCTATCCCATGCATGTTTACATTTAGCCTCTACTACTTCTGATGGGAGGCTGTTCTATTTATCTACAACTGTAAAATTCTCTTGAGGCAATGCAACATGGGCACCAATGTGCATTAAAAAATATTTGGTACTAAAGTGTCCCTTAAGTGCTTGCTGTTTGAGGGTTATTTCATGGTCACAGATGTGTTCCTCATGGCTTCTCTTATCATATTGTTGCACAATGATAGTTTTACAGCCACACAAAATTGGTTAAGAGCTGGTAGTTTAAAGTCAACCTGCCCCTAAAGACAACTTTACGTCATTCAGTCCAGATTACTACTCGTATGTATGTGGCTTTTTTCTTTTAAACAAAAAACCCCACAGTTTTATAGAAAATACTATGTCAGACATACCTATTTCTCACACTATAGTGATCAAACAATACGAAAGTATTTTGCACAAGGATTGAAGCCAAGACCAATCTGTTAGCAAGTGATTTCATTTTGCATTACAATCCATCATGTGCATATAAAATCAAACAAAGAGAAAAGGCAGAAGTTCAATTTAAAGATTAAAATGGATGTTGCAGATAAATAGAAAATCTTGGCATAGTTATATTAAAGTGTCACAATTCAAAATTTACTGTTGTGTACTAAAAACCATGTTTAGCTTGTTCATGGGAAACGAGGAAATGGATTGCTATAACCTTTCAATTTGTGAAGGAACGTTAAAGAGAAAATACGAATCTTTGGTTTTAAATATATTGGCAATAATAGAGAATTATTTGGTTACCGATGTTAGGCAGATCCAAGGGTAAATACGATGGGAAACGTGAAGGATGCCCTGAGTAGTGGCACTACTATCCTGTAAAGGAAATTGAATCAACTATTAAAGTTTGTCAGGACCTTACCTTCTGCAAATTGGTCTTCTGGATGTGGTCATATGGAGTGTCAGGTTTTCACACAAACTTTGACTTGTCTTTAGCTTCCCCCTTACCATACACTCATGCTAGTCCATCCTCACAGTCATTGCAGGTGAAGGCGTGTGCTGGTTGATTTTCTAACATTTCCATGCATCGCTCTGCACATGGCCTGGTGTCCCCACATTGCATGCACAACTTGCGTGCTTTGCCTCGTCATTAATATTTTACCGGATAGGACACTTTCTGCTATACAAATCCAAATACGATGCATCACTGAAAAACTATTACAGAGAAGTGTTTGTGCAACGTAATAAAACACACAAGTTAGAATTTTAGTAACTACCGTGCCTAGTCAGAATATAGGAGGAGGAGAAATTTTAGAACAAGAGGTCATAATAAAAACTAGATGGTAAGAGGCTTACATGTAATGTAAGGAAGTGGGTGGAACAGCAGAAGAAGAAGTAAATACATTAAAGGAATTTAAGCGTGCATGGGATAGGCATATGGTTATCCTGAATCTAATATGACACCAAGGACTGATTAAGCTACAAATCTATGAAGCAGGGGAAAATGGGCAGGCTAGAGGGGCTGAATGATTCTTACCTACCATCAAATTCTTTGTTTCTTTCATGCTTTTGTTGCTTTCTAGGGTGACTGCAGTTTGATAGCTCTCCTGGAGGAAATGTGTTCAGCAGAGAGCCGACAAGAAGTGGCCGTAAAGCTGGTGAAGATATTCCTGGGGCAAGGGCTGGCTGTCCCCTTCCTCGACAAACTAAACATGAGAGAAGTGAACCACACTAGTAAGTATATTCCATCCTGGTTTCTGTCACCCTTCGAAAAACATAACCTTGCGACAACATGAGCATTTAATAGATTAAATATATATGGATGACTTTTGGAAAGTTCTGTTATTTATAAAACATGGCCCTGGTACAGAGTTTACTTGTTACCATTGGAAAAATTGAATATTCCATCAGTATGGTAATACAATCATTTTTATATACTTTTTTAAGCACCTTTATGCTTTCCAGCTAGTGTTCAAGATTGAATATCCTTCACTTTTATGCGCGTTGGTCCCACTTGTTGTGTATTAATAAATAGACATGGCGCTTACTATATTTTCTTGATCATATCTAGATGACCCAAACACGCTTTTTCGATCAAACTCCCTTGCTTCAAAGTCCATGGAGCAGTATATGAAGGTAAGATCCTGCTCTAGTTGGAATGAAAAGCTTGAATCTGTCTCTTACGACTCTCACTGTCCCTCCTGTAGAATAATGTTTTTTTGTTACCATTGTGGAATTCTGTCATATCTGAACCATTTTTTGTTCTGTTCTTTTCCTTCAATTTTTCCATTTTCCCAACATTTTCTCTTACATCATACTGCTTTGCCAGATTCTCTTCCTTCCTGTCTCACTCCTTGACTACCCTTTGCGTATTAGATAGTTGGAATGCCATACCTACATGAGGTTCTTCGACCCATCATTTCCAGGATCTTTGAAGAGAAGAGATATGTTGAACTTGATCCCTGTAAAATCGATCTGAACCGCAGCAGGTGAGAGTTCACATGAGTTTGAATACCGATAATCTGCTTGCTATCAGCTATAACCAGATTGATGATGGTCTGTAAAATCCCTTGTATTGATTGTTGCTAGGCTTAAAGGTGTTGTTACATATTTTGCAGAATTTAACAATACTATAACGCAAGTCTGCGTTAGGAACATTTTCTTAGTCTGCTACTGAGTGACCACACTATTCCCAAAGAAATAATTCTTTAACCATGTTAAATGTTGTGATTATTTTTGCCAAGAACATTTGTCTTTTGGCAAAAACAGACATTGCCAAGTTGTTGCCATCTTCTTCAAAGTCTCTGTGCAATTTTTGCATGATTAAACCTGACCGATCTTCTAAGATTTATCTTCCTTGTTTAAATGGAACAGCATCTTTTAAAGTTGTATACCCTGCAGTCAGAATGACCTCATCTGTTTGTTGATATGGCTGCTTTAATCCTATAGGCGAATCTCCTTTAAAGGCTCAGTGTCTGAGCAGCAAATCCGGGAGAGCAGTGTGGAATCTCTTCGAGGCTACCTTAGCGATATAATTGACTCCATCCTTGGCTCAGTAGAACAGTGTCCACCAGGCATGCGTCTCTGCTTCAAGCAACTGCACAAGAGAGTGGAGGAACGTTTTCCTGGACCCACCAATCAGGTGAAGTCACATAGTTTACCCCTTACCACTATTTGCATATAGACGGCATTAGTATTAGTGTTATGGTATGCAAAAAATATAGAGCGTTAAATTAAACAATAACACTCTATGTTTTAAAACAGGATGTGAAGTATGCTGCCATCAGTGGATTCTTATTCCTGCGGTTTTTCGCTCCTGCCATCCTCACTCCCAAGCTTTTCCACCTTAGAGAGCATCATGCCGATCCCCGCACAGCTCGCACCTTGCTCCTGCTTGCCAAGGTATAGCCAGCAATGCAGGTGAAGAACTGGAATGGGACATCCTTTATTCTGATGTTTTTTGTCATTTCTTACACTATATGATGTATATTCTAATGATAGAACAATGAATGTTGTTTATTCACACTCGAGCAGGGCTTCATGGATCACACAGACCTCCCTAATGATTCATTACTCATGATTCATTCCTGCCCCCCTAAATCTTGCTTTTACTTTGCCTCAGGCAGTACAGAGTATTGGTAATCTGGGGCAACAGTTGGGCTACGGAAAGGAACAGTGGATGTCCCCTTTACATCCTTTGATTCAGCAGAGTGTGGCCCGTTTGAGAGATTTCTTGGACAGACTCATAGACACAGACTGTGATGCAGGTAAGGAACTGTACAACATTCAGTCCTAGGCACCTTTATCTTCTTTTATAATCCATAGCCTTCTTTTTCTTCATCGTTTTGCTTCTGACTATGTCATTCACAGGCTGCAGGTAAATTCCAGCTGTGGGCCAATAGTTCTACTATTCAGTCCTGCTCAACCCATATGCACTAAAAGGGTCTGCATAGAAAACCCATAAAATGGATTCATTCCTCGAGTTAATGCTGATAAAGCGCATGTTTACTGTAGACACCATGATGCCTGTATGCAGTACATAAAAAAGAACTGGCACATCTCAAAATCTTCACATGAGAGCAGACTATAGCAGGGGTTGCCATCACTACTCGCCAGCCCTTACTTGCTGCCATTTCAGTTTCTTCTGTATTTGTTTTATCCCTTCTGTCTGCTACCTCCTATTCCACCTTCTTTTTCTTTCATTGTTCTTGCTGTTAATGAGTTGATGTAAATGCAATTCAGATGGATGGCTGTTGTCAGGTTACAGGATAAAAGGCAAATCCTTTCCTAGTCGCTCATGTGTATATTTGTTCTGGGCTACGTCAACACCATCCAGACACCTGTGCATGGATTGCAATTGGTTGCTGTTATTTTCTTGCATGGATTCCAATTGGTTGCTGTTATTTTCTTGCAGCTTTTATGTTAATTATGAGCAGGTAGATTACATTTAGTAATTCATTGACAATGCACATACATCACTCTTTGCTTTTACATCATAACATGGGGTATTCTTTATTATTATGTGAACATTCATTAGCATGCATGGACCACAATATATACAAATTTTCTGGAATATTTCTAATTGAAGTATTTTATTGAATTAGAGAAATCCATGTCTAAAGCCACCCCTGTTTACTCTGATATCTTTCTTTTACTACCTGTCTGCTTTGGAATTTCTACCTAACCATGTCTACCTATTCATGAACACCCGCACCTAATTGCCTACTTCTTTCTTTCTGTCTTTCATGGTTTCCAATCTCCTTTTCCCATACCTTTATCCCCTTTCTACTCACTTAGTCTCCCCAACTTTTTTCTCTGTCTCAGAATGTGCTCAGATGTCTCGCACGCTCTTCCACCCTTCAGTCACTATAAAGGAGGGATTCCTACACAAGAGGAAAGCTGAAGCTGTGAACCTTGTGACTCGGTTCACTTTCAAGAAGAGATATTTCTGGCTTAGCAGCCAGACCTTCTCCTATTCAAAATCCCCGGACTGGCAGGTACATGATTATGCTGCACCATGATAACAGCCTGAAATCTCGTAACTACCGTTTTACAAAAAACCTAACAAACACAAATTTAGCAGAGCAATAACACGCCTTCCAAGGATTGTATCTTAAAAAAATAAGTTCCTAGAATTAAAACAATGGGGGTTATGTACAAAGAAATTATTGTGGTGCAATCTTTAAAAATGAAGTTATCCCTGTAGCAGCCAGGGGAATGTCACAGCCGACTGGACCATTCTATTGTTTGCTACAATGATTGCTTTCTACGTAACCTTTAATGTCTAGGCTGTATTTTTGTAACCATAACAAAAACAAAGCGAGATTAGGGTAAACCCTGCAATTTCCAAGTACTTGGCGCATGTTAAAGTATACAGTATATTGGAAGGGTACAATAAGTGCAGTTGTATAACTGCATTGGTCTACATTGCTCTACAAACATTTTGATTGGGGTACAATAGGTATGAATAATAATATTAATTAATAATAATTTAGGAAAGTTGGTCCCCATTCCATAGTAAGGGATGAGTCCCTAAAAACCTAGAGCCCCCCAACATACTTTATTGTTGTGTCCATTTATGAGGTGCATGCCATCCTGTTCATTCTTAAAGATGACTTGTCCTGTGTACCATGTCTGTAGATTCCTATAGATAATACGGCATTCAAACTGTACCTGTGCATTCCTAGATAGAACACAACCTGTGTATTTTCATCATATGCCCACTGATAGATGAATATTTCCTGTATTCATGTATTATGTCTGGATTAACCAGAGAATACAATTTCATGTGTATATCATATAGGAGCTATGATAATTTGTCTGGGTCCGGAAGTATATATATATATATATACTGCTTTTGCTAATTCTCTCGTGTCACAAGATATCTGTCAGAATTCCCAGACTGTTACTATAGTAACTGTAGCCAGGCTCTGCAAAGAATAGAATGTCTTTTCATTTAAAAGTACTCGGCGTCTCTCTGCTTGTCAGAAATGAAACCTTAAGTCATCTCTTCCATTTCTCTTAACCCTCTAAACTTTACATGTCTCACCACAACATGTTCACATGTAAAATGTACTTAATACTTGCAATGCAATGAGCTATTATACATATATGAGCAGAGTTGTCCTCCTGGGGAATGTTGCTCACTAGGGGTTTTGAACTCACTTGGGTTTATTAGTGTCTGTGTTAGTATTATTGGACCTTTTGAGTCCAAATTAATTGTCATTGATGTGTGTGTGTGTGTGTAAAACAAAGCTACAGCTCTGAAGATAGTTCTCAAAGTACCGGTAATATACTGTCTTGAATTTAAGAATATCCATGCATGAGAACCAGTCTGTCACTTGAAAGGCAATTAAGATTAAGGCATTCTTATACTCAATTAAGGATAAGATTTAAATCAGAAAAGTTGGATTGGATCAGAGGGTTGTTACATTCAACAGTAGCATTTATTGACATTTGATATTAGTATTGAGCATTATGTCCTTAGATTTGCCCTGTTAGTTTCCATTCTAGATATAGTAATGCATAGTGTGAGATCTGTACAATTTACATCACCTGCCAACACAATGAAAATGTACCAATGGCTTACGAAGCGTAACTTCAAGGTTACAGAAGTACAGTATTGTAAAGAGGTTTATTAGGCCCGGCAAGTGTGATGAAGGGTGCAGGACTAGTGAGAAATATGTGCTAGAACTCTGGAAAGCATACCAATGGAGGGAGAAAAACAGAGAAGGAGCCTAAATCAAAAGAATTAATGGTTTTACTTCAAAACTTTTTATTGAGTTTTCAACATACACCATTGTAGCTCACACTACAACAAATTATAGTAGATATGTGCAAATGGACCCAAAATTTTTTTGGGTTGGTTATTGGCCCATCTATTTTCGGGCAACGAATTTCATTCCCTGCCCATTCGGCTTGACCGATAATTTGGTAATTTGATAATTTTTAATTTGGGAACGAAATTCATCGTCCAGTACCCACATTCACTATCACTCACTCTCTCACACTCTCATTCTTGTTCACTCTCCCTCTCACGCTCTTATTGTTTCCTTACCTTCTCTGCCGTAGTTTCTGCTTCTGCCGACCACTTCCACTTCTGCATCTTCTTCTTCAACTTCTTTCTGTTATCTTCTCTCTTCTATCTTCACCTGCACTTCCACGGACATAACCTGGCAGGAATTTCTGCCAAAATGGTGGCGCATGCTGTGACCTCCTCTCTGAAATCCCCCAATCGCAGGCGCTGTCATTTTGCCCTCAGCCCTGAGGGCAATATGACGGCGCATCCGGTGGTGTCTTCTCCTCGAGTCACCAATTGAGGGAGAGGACGTCACTGCAAGCAACATCAATTCGCCTGTGATGAACTCTGGGTAATATGGCGGCACTTGTCAAAGATGAAGATAGATAATAGCAGATTGAAGATAGAAGATGAAGACAGAAGACAGAAGATGAAGAAAATGCGTAAGAGGAAGGGATCGGCAGAGAATCTAGGAAAACAGAGAGAGAGAGAGTGAACAAGAATGTGTCCCTTGAATCCCTAATTTGAGATTAACCTTAGAAACCCCCCAAAACACCAAGAAATTATGGTTTTAAAGTAAAAATGTAACATGTAAAAAGTAAATGTAACACACAGTATCTGCAATGAAGATACAATCACAACAATATAACATTTAAAGAAACATTAACTTTTTGTTTTTATTCCCTCTCTCTTTCTGTAGGTTCGCTCTTCTATCCCTGTACATCGAATCTGTGCGGTGGAAAGAGTGGATGAGAATGCTTTCCAGCAGCCAAATATGATGCAGATTATCACCCAGGACAATGAATCACAAGGAGGAGGACACATAATGTATATACAGTGCAAGGTGAGAGGCATAGGGAGGACATACACTATATGACCAAATATATGTGGAGGCCTGGCATTCACACCTATATGTGGAGATCCCATTCCAAAATCGTGAGCATTAATGTAGACCCCCCCTCTTGAGGCTATAACACCATCAACTCTTCTGGGAAGGCTTTCCGCAAGATTTTTGAGTGTTTCTGTGGGAACCCATTCAGCCAAAAGAGCATTTGTGAAGCCAGACACTAATATTAGATGAGAAGGCCTGGCTCCCAATCAACATTGCAATTGATCCCATAAGTGATCAGTGGGGGTTAAGACACAGGGCAATATGGCAGCACTTGCAGTTTTGGTGGAAGTTCCCGCCGAGTTATGTAAGCAGAGATGTGGACAAAGATAGGAGATTGAAGATAGCAGATTGAAGCAGAGGACGAGATTAAATAGAAACGGGGGGTAGGGGAAAAGGGTGAAGTATAGAGAAAGGAGAGAAAATTTAAAGAGGAGGAGAGATGAAAGGGTGGGGAGATAAAGAGAACAAATACAGATAAAACAAAGGGGAAAAGAAAAAAGGAGAGATAGAAAGAAGAGAGGAAGAGAGATTATTCTGGAACCCCAGGGTCAGATGCCTGGATATGAATGTCAAATGCCAGGAAATGAATAAGGTCAGATAGCTTAACTCGTCCCCTATGAAAGCACACAAAGTCTTCTGTATTTTCTTAGATTTATTGGTAAAGTCACAGAAATAAAGGCACTTGTTGGTTGTATAGTGTTGGAAAAGTGCTTCTCTAGAAGAAGGTGCTTTGTTATGAGTGGAAGTGCTTCTGCAAGGGGAAGGTAAAAACGGATTGCCTTGCAAGGGAGAAGATAATCAGAACCTGTACTCACAGAGGCTGCTGTGATAGAATGTCCAGGGGAGAGATACAGGGGAACAGGAAAAACACCTAGAACAAACCAACTACAGAAAAGTTGCAGGGGAGGAGGAATAGCCCAATCTCAGCTATGAGAATTGGAAAGTTGCCAGGGCAACCAGCCACTTAAAGGGAAAAAGGGAAATAACAAAATAAACAAACTTGTTCCATGACACTCCCCGTCTGGTATCTGGAGATACCACTATATATAAACTTATGTGGAACATATGTAAATACACAACAACAATACACAATCCACATTCTCACTGTGATGTAATGCCACTGGCTCCAGGGTTCCTTCGGCAAGGGATATCCGGTGGGTGCACAGTTCAGACTACCTGTGCGCTTCGCAATCCGTCGGATAGGTGGTCAGTTTTTCTTTTTTTTTCTTTTCTTACCTGGGCCTGATTGGACACTAGAAGGATAGTCTCTGTAATAGGCCTTATGAAGGTTTTCACGGTCCCTTGTTTGGCAACTCTTACTTCAACCTTGCGGATCCTTCCATCTGTGCTTGGGATGGTTTTAACGATAAGACCCATAGGCCACTCGTTTCGTGCCACCTGTTTGTCTTTTAACAGGACAACGTCTCCTTCTTGGATGTCTTGTTTGATAGCTTGCCATTTGTGGCGTTCTTGAAGCGTCACAAGATACTCACGCCTCCAACTGTCCCAAAATGTGTTAGCGAGGCACTGCACCTGCCTCCACTGACGTTTATACATGTCTTTTGAGTTAAAGTCTCTGACTGGAGTAGGAATGTCTCCTACCTGTTGCGTAAGGAGCATTGCTGGAGTCAGAATGCTTGGTGATTCTGGATCTGTGGGCACGTAGTGCCATTGGCTTGGTTGGGTCGGTTTCCTGATCCTTTCTACTCGGTTGGCCACGTATACATAGAACCTTCTTTTCTTATTGCATATATAACCTAACACCACCTTATTGTCCGTATAGAACCTGATAGCATCTGGTTTACAGTCTATTTGATTTTCAATGAGTTCTGCCAGCTCTACTGCTAATACTGCGCCACATAGTTCTAATCTAGGTATAGTATGGTCTGGTTGGGGTGCCAGCTTAGCCTTGCCAAGGATGAACCTGGTATGATGTCTACCATCTGCGGTTCTTAAGTAAGCCACCGCTGCTATTGCCTTTGTTGAGGCATCTGAGAATACACAAACCTCTTTGCTGAATGCAGTGGTGAGGGATGTCGTCGAGTAAGGGCGTGGGATCTGAAGTTGCTCGAGGGTCTTCAAGGAATCTTTCCATGTCTCCCACTCTTTACGCCTTTCTGGATGTAGTGGGGTGTCCCAGTCCTGTTTTTCAAAGGATAATTCTCTGAGGAGAGACTTTCCCTGTATTGTGACTGGGGCAACGAATCCCAGCGGGTCATAGAGACTGTTTACAGTAGACAGGACTCCACGTCGGGTGTAGGGTTTTTCCTCGATGGACACCTGGAATGTAAATGTGTCTGCCTTGAGGTTCCAGCTTAACCCCAGACTTCGCTGTATGGGAGGTGTGTCGGTCCCCAGATCCAAATTCTTCAGGGCACTTGCGTGATCATCTATATGAAATGCCTTCATTACCGTGGCACTGTTGGAAGCTATTTTATGCAGTCTTAGATTGGCAGTTGCTAGCATCCTTTGAGTCCGTTTGAGCAGTTCTATGGCTTCTTCTTCTGTGGGAACCGATTTCAACCCATCATCCACATAAAAGTCTCTCTCAACAAAATCTCTAGCGTCTTTCCCATACTCTTCCTCTCCTTCTTGGGCTGTCCTTCTGAGCCCGTAGGCAGCCACTGCCGGCGATGGGCTGTTGCCAAAGACATGCACTTTCATTCTACACTCTATGACTTTGTCATCTATGTCGTCGTTCTGGTACCACAGGAACCTTAGGTAATTTCTGGAGTCTTCTCTTACAACAAAGCAGTGGAACATCTGTTGGATGTCTGCTGTAATGGCAATTGGCTCCTTGCGGAAGCGGATCAGCACTCCTAGAAGACTGTTTGTCAAGTCTGGTCCGGTGAGGAGGACATCGTTTAGAGAGACTCCCTGGTACTGAGCACTGGAATCAAACACTACTCGGATTTGACCAGGTTTCTGGGGATGGTAGATGCCGAATGAGGGAAGGTACCAGCATTCCTCGCCTTCATTCAGAGGAGGTGCTGGTTCTGCGTGACCACTAAGGAATATCTTCTGCATGAAGGCCACAAAATGATCCCTGGTCTCCAATTTCCGTTGTAGATTACGACGGAGCGAATTAAGTCTAGAGATGGCATGCTCTCTGTTGTTTGGGAGGCGTCTTCTGGGCGAACGGAACGGTAACGGTGCCACCCAACTGTTTGATTCGTCTTTGAAGAACTCCTTATCCATTATCTTCAGGAATTCTCTGTCTTCTATTGATAGTGCTTGCTTGTCATCATTCCCTGTCGTCTGGAACACTGTACATCCTAGGTCATCAGTGTATTTTTCTGACTGAAGAATGTCTCCTTGTGTTTTGATCGTATACCCTTGTTTATCTTTGTTTCCAAGCTTCTCTTTGACATGGAAGTGATATGGACATGGTTTAAAGAGAGATATACGACCATTCTCCAGTAGGTTTGTTCGTAGAGCTTTTACATTATCTGGTTTGCGTATCTTGTCAATACACACTTCGCCCACTATCACCCATCCTAGATCGAGCCTTTGTGCGCACGGAGCATTATGCTCCCCATTTCGTTGCTCACGGATTTTATGTGCTCTCATGATGTCTCTGCCAAGTAACAGCAAGATCTGGGCACTTCCATCTAGTGGTGGAATGCGATCAGCTATCGCCTGCAGATGGGGATGGTGGCGTGCCACATCTGGTGTAGGGATTTCGCTTCTATCCTCCGCCATATGATTGCACTCGATGAGTGTGGGGAGAGGCATCCTTACTTTGCCGTCCACTGAACATATGGTGTAGCCATTTACTCTCCTCCCTGTTGTTTCTATCTGCCCTGCGCACGTCCGGAGCGTATAAGGGGAGGGGTTATCTTGTATGTTGAAAAGGTCAAAGAATTCTGACCTGACCAACGATCGATTGCTTTGATCATCGATGATGGCATACATCCTTATGGCTCTTTCAGGTTGTCTGTCTGGGTGCACGGCTACAAGACATATCTTAGAACAAGATCTGCCATCACTGGCTTCCCCACAGACCTCGGTGCATTTAGATGCTACAGATAGGGGGGGTGTGCTTGGATCTTCTTCCTCCTCGCCCTGCTTTGTAACAAGGTTAGGGGCCTTGATTGTTTTAGTCTTAAATGTCTCTGGATGTAAAGCTGCTACGTGTCTGTCACTGCCACACTCTGTGCACTTTATAGCTTCTTTACACTCTTTGAATAGGTGACTTGTAGAAGCACAGCATTTAAAACAAATCCCCAATTCTCGGAGTAGAGCCTCACGCTCCTCTATGGGCTTCATTCTGAACCCAATACACTTGCTAAGCGGATGTGGCTTTCCATGTATGGGGCATTCTTTGTTAGGGTTTTTTGGTTTCTTGTTTCCATCGACCGACTGGTCTAAACTCATTTGAGTCATAGAGGACACGTCCGTTCTGTGGACGGAGATGGTTGTTCTAGTGTTATTGTACCTGGCTGCTGGCCTTTCGTTCCTCGTGTTCCTTGCACTGGGTGCAGTATGTGTATCTAACATGAAGCTGGGGTCATTTTTTGACCGGGCTGCTTCGCGAATGAAACTCAAGAAGAATGAGAAAGGGGGGTAGGCAACTTGCTTCTCACGCTTATATTTTGAGCCTTGTAAAGTCCATCTCTCTTGGAGGCTGTAGGGTAGCTTTTCCAAGATGGGTTTCACTCCACGAGCAGAATCAAGGACATTGAGCCCTTTTAGGGATTGGTCTGTCCTTGAAGATTCCAGCTCCTGCAGCAAGTCCCCAAGTTCTCGCAACTTTGAGTAGTCTTTGGTTGTAATTCTGGGAAAATTGTCTACTCTCTTGAAGAGTGCGTCTTCGATCGCTTCAGGACTACCATAGCATTCTTCTAGTCTTTCCCATACTAAATCAAGACCCACTTCGGGGTGGTTAACATTTGCTGATCTAAGCCTCTTTGCATGTTCTGCAGATTCTTTCCCCAGCCATTTGGTTAGTAGACTGAGTTCTTCTCTTGCCGAGAAGCCCAGACTATTGATAGCGTCTTTGAATGTGGATTTCCATATCCTGTAATTCTCCGGACAGTCGTCGAAGTTGGTAAGACCTGTCTGCACCATGTCACGCCGGATCATGTACTTGCCCATGTCTGTTAGGCCTGATACATCGATATGTCGGTCTTGTTCTGGTGTGGTTTCACGGAAGGGCCTTGTGTTCTCCCTTTCCTTGGCCTGGATGTTTGATGATCGCTGATCAGTGTGAGGAGCTGTTTCTCTATGCGTGGGCCTACCTGAGCTGTGAGACTGTTGCAGTATATCCATATGCCTACTGACGTGTGGATCACCGCTGAGAACCTGGCTATCCCGGGTTGTGCGTACCCTTGAAAGAACAGCGTCTATTCTTTGTGGACCTAGAGAGTCTTCAGCGTCTGAGATGTCACTCAGGCAATTCCGAGATGGTGTACTGGTATTGATGCTGAGGAGGCTTCTTACATAGTTTGCGGTGCGTTGATTTATATCTTCTGGAGCTGTCTGGTCATAGGTCTGCTCCCCGCCGTCCTGTAGTGCGGCTGCTTCAAAGACTTCGGCTTGCGCTATGGCGGCGGCCGCATCCTCTTCCTTGCTTAGGGCTTCCAAGTTTGCATCTAACTCTGCCTTCCTACGTGCTATGGCAGCGTTGGTGGCTGCTGCGGCGGCCACTGCTGCCTGCTCCTCCTCTTCTATGCGGGCTCTCTCTGCCCTTATGGCCGCCTCTTTCCGACCATATTCGGCCCTAGCACGCGCGGCCTTGGTGGCATTCGCGCTTGCACTAGACACATTAGATTTCACTGATTTGCTTGACCTGGAAGAATGCCTGGATGTGCTGGAGCGCTGCGATGCAGTTTCCAGGAGGAGCTCCTTTCTTTCACTTTGCGCCTCCATAATGGCGGTCTGCACAATGCCGTTGCGTTCCATATCGATTGTTTTTTGCAGATCGCGTTCTCTCAGGCTATTAATTGTGTTGGTTCTTGTCAGATAGGTGAAATATGCTTGTGACAATGCTACATAATGTCTATGACATGACTTGATTTGAGTTATGGCTCGCTTAATGTCCTTTTCTTGTTCGCCAACATTTGTGGCATCACTCATTTCAATTTCGATTTCTTCCCATGCCTTTTCCAACTTAGCACGGTGTATCTCAATGTCAGCTTCATATTTTTCACAGGCTTTTTGTGTCAGTGTAACTGTTCGCTTAGGCCTTGCGCCTTCCTGCATCTGTTGCAGTTGTGTCGCTGTTTCAGTGTCTGACCTGTCACTCTTATGTGTTGTGTCTGGTGAGGGTCTGAGTTCTTCCATGCTGCAGGTGTGTGTAGGCCTTTAGCCAGTTCGTGTGGCGTGCGGTCTGTAACCTGTGTCAGCGGTTGGAGCCGTTTGGTGTCCTGCAGCAGTCAGCGTAGAGGTAGCTGTACTCACAGGTATCCGTAGCAGTATCTTGGCTGATGTCCAGTGGCGTGGCCCTTGGTAGCCTTAACCATGGGGACATGCACAGGGGTAAGTTGAACTGTTGTTCCTAACTTAGTAGCTGGGCAGAAGGTTAACCCAGGCAAGACACAAGAGTGATAATTCTGTGAGTAATACACTGAGCTGGGTTGCAGCGCTGGTGCCTTTATATTGAAGCTGTGGAAAGCTGGAGCTTTCTGTGCTGCTCCCAAAGCACATGGTATCCGTTTTTACTATTCTGGAACCCCAGGGTCAGATGCCTGGATATGAATGTCAAATGCCAGGAAATGAATAAGGTCAGATAGCTTAACTCGTCCCCTATGAAAGCACACAAAGTCTTCTGTATTTTCTTAGATTTATTGGTAAAGTCACAGAAATAAAGGCACTTGTTGGTTGTATAGTGTTGGAAAAGTGCTTCTCTAGAAGAAGGTGCTTTGTTATGAGTGGAAGTGCTTCTGCAAGGGGA
The DNA here is from genome assembly GCF_027358695.1 of Spea bombifrons. Taxonomy (NCBI): domain Eukaryota; kingdom Metazoa; phylum Chordata; class Amphibia; order Anura; family Pelobatidae; genus Spea; species Spea bombifrons. The sequence continues at coordinate 112,106,010 of NC_071087.1, read as the reverse complement.
AGGTAAAAACGGATTGCCTTGCAAGGGAGAAGATAATCAGAACCTGTACTCACAGAGGCTGCTGTGATAGAATGTCCAGGGGAGAGATACAGGTGAACAGGAAAAACACCTAGAACAAACCAACTACAGAAAAGTTGCAGGGGAGGAGGAATAGCCCAATCTCAGCTATGAGAATTGGAAAGTTGCCAGGGCAACCAGCCACTTAAAGGGAAAAAGGGAAATAACAAAATAAACAAACTTGTTCCATGACAGAGATAATGAGAATGGATCAAAGAGAATGGAAGAAAATAAGGAGAAATGGAGAGATAAAGAGATATGGGAGGATATTTGGGTGCTTGGGCCAGTTCTGTGTGTGCAATCCTGTTGCTGGGCAAATACTATGGGTGCAATCTGGGTGGTGGGCAAGTCCTATGCGCACAATATGGGTGCTAGGGATGGATTTTGGGGTGTGCGGCCTGTGATCTATTCCTGCAATGTAGGAGCAGTCAACTCAGGGGTGTGGGTTATGTGCATGATGCTCTCACATGACTCCGGGGTGGCAAAATTAGTTTTTGCCTAGGAGGACAAAAATCCTTGCACCAGCCTTTCTTGGGGGTCAATCCTTTGCTAGGTGTTCTAGGGCGAAGAACTCCTGCGGTGATTGTTCCTTGGTCACAGCAGCCAGGACGTTTATTTTTAGCTGCCCTTGATCTACAGGATACCAGAGCCACAAGCAAAGGAAGATATTTATTTATCCACTTTTTCTTCACACCGTTTAATTTGATTCACAATTGATCACCTCTGCCCAACTTTGTATAAAATCACCTCACCAGCTCCCAATCTTTTCCTCCTTATGAAGTTCTTTTCTAGAAACATACTGTTCATAGAGTTATTTTGATCACCAGAAATCTCTTACTAACCTGCAAAGGTCCATCAGGCACTCCAAAAGCATTACTTTCATGCACTGGTTTGATGCATTTAACAAGAAAGTTAAATTTGTGGTTAACTAGAAACTTTCTTGGCTAAAGAGTTGTCAGAGATGGATGGGTGGTCCTCTTATCTCCTGTTTGTCAGCCAAATGTTGTCCTACCTTAAGGACAAGTAAAGCAATCACAGAGGTGTTGTTAAACCTTTAAGTGTGTTGTTGTATTGTCTCACACATTGAATACTTCATGCTACATTCCCTGTCTGCCCAGCTTGATTCCTCCTATAAATGCCAGTGTTCCAGTCTCTCAATATACAACAAGTGTAAATGAGCAGCTTGGATCTTGTAGCGATAGCTAACAATTAGTTCTCCCACAGTCATTGAATTGAAACTAATGCAAGCCCTTTGGTTTCCTGTCACCAAACATGAGAACTGTCTCTTACTATTTATTTCTTCACCTTACTTCATGCCTAAAGAAATAAATACACCAGTCCCTTCACGCACACATCTGCTTGTAGTAATACCTTCGGAAAGGTGGTTTCCCATTAGATGAAGAGACACTGCACAGTGAAAATGTTCCATGATATTATTACTTTGTATGGAAATACAAGATTTTACATGAAATATGACTACAAAATAACTACTGGATTGGACTTTTGTGAAGATCACTCCTATATATATATATATATATATATATATATATATATATATGTATATGTATATATATATGTATATGTATATATATATATATATATATATATATATATATACACAGAGCCCCATCCCCCAAAAATGGAGAGTGAGGGGCGCCGAGTGGTTGCTGAAAACTTCACGAGCGACCGCTCGGCGCCCCTGCGCGGGACTTAAATTAAAACACTTTTTTTGTTTTAACTTTATTTAACATCCTCCGTGTTAAATAAAGTTAAAAAAAACAACTTTATTTAACATGGAGGATGTTAAAAAAAACAAACAAAAAAAACCCCCGGCGTTTTAATTGAAGTCCTGGGCAGGCGCCCCTGTTGCCATGGCGCCCTGTACGGCCGCACAGGTCGCACACCCCTAAGGCCGGCCCTGTATATTTATCTATGAGTAGTGTATGTACCCTGATATATATTGACAGAGGAATCAGGGGACACAAAGAGGCAGATGCAGGAAATCTGGGTTGTTGAGGGCATTCATGCAGACACCAGTGTTGTGTCTAAACCCTCTCTGGAAGCGTTGTGATGGACTATTTTCTTAAGTGTTTGTGTGTAGCGTACATAATGTAGCTTTTCAGACCAGTATCCTACGAACATTGCATCACATTTTTCTGTTGATTTTGGGGTTTTTTTTGTATGTTATATACAGTTTCTAGATTTTAAGAGATAAGGCTCACCTTAAACAACAAAAGCAAAAAAAAAAAGCATCAGCCAAAAAAAAGAATATACCAGATTTCTCTAAAATGCATTTTTAATAACTTGAGACAATTTAATATGCTGTTTTTCAGGAAGCTGAATGAAACAATTTTCCTTTGCAGTCTTCTTTTCCGGCTGTGTCTTAAGATTGTTTTACTAAAAAAAAGTACATGCTGTTTAAAATATCTGACATTCTAACAGTGTATGTAAACATTTCATATAAACCGAGATTCTTAAATGTTTTTTTCATCAGAAATATATATATTAGCATTCATTTTTCTCAGTAGTCCTTCATGGCTAAACTATGAGAGACTTTTATAAGGGTAAAAAATCATTACTTTAAAATGTATTCTCATTCCCAGAATCTCCTGGTTCACAGTATCAGGTTAACAGAGCAATGACCTGACCACCCTCAAATATTTAATCATGTTTACATAACTCTGATCTATACCCCATCCTGGTCTATAGTCCAGGTGGTTGTTAGGATGCCCTAACTATTGAGAAAGGCTTTATGTCTATCCAAGGCGTCCTAAGAACAAGTCCTTGGAGCTCCCTAAACGAAACTTTCTCATTAGCACCTCTCCAAATGCAACATAATTGGGAACAGGGTATGCCCACAAGTTATGCCCCAACCCCATCTCCTATGACAAGTTAAATTCTAAAGCCATTGGCTGTGATATGCGTTTGGTCTTCAACACTACACACTGAAAGATGAAATGAGGTGGTTGGGTGTCTTGGCCAGATTTGTCCTGCCATCTTCACTTTCAAGGCATCGCGCAAGCACCAGTTCTTTCCAATAGCAGTTGCAGCAGGGTATTTTGTGTTGCCAGTTGATGCCACATTCCAAGATAGCTTCTGGGGGATTTGAAAATATTTACAATTAAGGAGAGCTGACATATAGTCCAATGATTGCCCATGACATCTGCAACCCATCTTGAGAAAAGGGTTTGATATGAGCAGATTTTGCCCAGCCTTGATTTCTAGCAGAAAAATAATTTACAATAAAGTTGCCCAATCATGGCTGTGCTAAGGTATATAATAGATAAAGTAAGAGACCTGTGGAGGATACATCATGTACGTCCAGTGCTATAAGTGAGTTGTGCTATACTATGAAATAAGCTTGCGCATAAAGTACCATTACAAATATTGTGTTAATAATTTGCAGGGACTTGATATATATAGTATTTAGTGACATTTTCTCCATTTGTCTCTGCTCCCTACTCAGAATGTAAATGAGCTCAATCAGTGGCTCTCTGCCCTGAGAAAGGTCAGTCTCAGTAACCAGCGCCTTCTGCCAACCTACCACCCCGGGGCTTATCGAAATGCACACTGGACATGCTGTCTGCAGCACGACCGTACAGGTAAAACATACCTAAATATAAGAGTCATCACATTTGGTTCTCCCCTTTATAATTTAATTTGTCTCCCTCAGTGCGTGGCTGCAGTCGGACACACTTGGCAGTGACTCTGGGTGACTGGAGTGACCCCCTGGATCCAGATGCTGAGGCACAAGTACTTTATCGTCACTTGCTAATGGCAAAGGACATGCTCAGGTCTGCATTAGTTCCTCTGTCCATGTCTTTATCCAGACACCTGCTCCTCCATGTGTGGGCTGCCTGCATCTGAGATTCTGGCTGATGTGTTTCCCCTGTTATTGGACTTTTGTTTATTTAGATGCTTCTACATTTGATAGATATCAAGAACCTTTTTTTTTTCCTTCATTTGTCCCCAATTTTATGCTCCTGAGATTGTATGTATCATTGCTCACAAACACCCAGCAATACCTAAAAAAACATACTATCAAACCCCATCCTTATTCTTTTTCGTATTACCTCTCCATTTGTCTTATCCCCCCAATCACATGCACATTACGTATCAGCCTTTTTTTAACACTATGAATAGTGTGACACATTAGAAGGCCCTCTATAATGCCGACCACTCTAAGCCATTGACAATTGCCTTAAATTAGTCATGCACCATAGGCAGTAGCCTAGTTTCTACTGCGGCCCTGTTAATATCTTCAAATTGTTGCTTAAAAATAATGTAGCTTCTGCATGAAATAAACAACCACCAATGAGCCTAGCTTATCTGGTTGTAACACTTTAAAGGTGAAGTCTTATGGGGGGAAAAAAATTCCAGCATAAAATAGAGTACTGTATACAGAAATACATTGCATTAGGTTGGCATTGACAAAAAATGCTTTTTATCTCGTTTTACTCCAATATCCCCTTTATTGGCAGACCTGGAGGCCATCATTGTTGTCTGTCATGACTTTTTCTGCTGAAACACCACATTTAAGTTGATTCTTTATGACAAAGCTAAGTATGTTCCTCCATAGACCTTCATTAGTCAGAGCGTCAGGCCGGGTGATTAAAATCGAGCCATGCTGATGAGTACTACTAGGCAGTATGATAAGGAGTTACTGTGTTTGTCTAATAGATTGGGCTAATAGAACGCATACAAATGGCTGATATGCAGCAGCCTAAAAACATTACATTATGCAGAAACTAAAACTTCAAGAATGACTTATCAACATTTAACATACTATTTGAGGAATTATGTTCTGTGTGGGGAGCACTGATCTAACATTTTGTTATAGGACTAAATACCTTGAAGGTACAGAGAGTGCAACTTCTGTGAAGCAAGATGCCAGAGGTCACACTGAGAAGACCCGTGAAGGTTTGATAATAGGACTAATGCATGAACTAGTTATATCTGGGAATGTTTCATTTATGATCTAACCATGTCATCTGTTTGTGATTCTCAGGTGCCATAGTCTCATCCCAAGCAAGGTGTCTACTGTCTGCCATTGAGGAACTAGAAAGGGCTCATCAAGCATTTGAAAAGAGAGAGAGGGAAGAGACTCCTAACCACAGCCACTGCATCTAGTTACCTATGGGGCAGCTTCATCCTGTGCTTTAAACGTTACCACTGTAGGGACTTGGAAATGTATTCCACTTAATTTTTGTATGGTTCTTCAGCATAAATTAAATAAAAAAGAAATGTAAGAAATGTCAGCTTCTAATATTACTCTTCATTATCTGCCTTTCAGTGGAAGCTCTTTTGCTAATTTATCCACAGTCTTTTTACATCAGGAAACAAATTAGTCAGCACTTTGTCTTCTGCAATCTCTCCAGTGGGTCTGGCTGAGGCTTGTTTTAAATCCCCCTCATTAATCACTCACTGTCCCGCATTTTAACCTTTGCCAAGCTCAGAGGTAATTCTTGTCCTAGAGGCTGTGTATAATTCTACCCCATAATACGCACCTTAAGCCTGGTGTTTTCTTATTGCTCCTTGGGTAACACAAAATGAACTCCGCTCCAGTGATCATGTAGGTGAATGAATGCTTCATCAGCAATCCTGCTGGACAAGACCTGCAATGAGTCTGCACCACGGGAATTACCTTTGAGGTGCCTACAGGTACATATCCTAGCTGTATAGCTCTGTTTTGCTGTAGTCATTAACCAACTGATCCTAAAAAAAATATCTTACCAGGTCCTAATTCAGAAATGCATGCCATGAATTAACTTTTGTTACGCTTATTGAAAAGGCTATGTTTTCTGTGCATGGTAGAGTTGGAATATAGATCTAAATAACATAAATGGATCAAAGATGTCTTCTCTCCACATATTAACTGAAATATATATGTTCTTAGAACCTTTCAAGGTTCTGTCACTTTTTGCCCAATTTTTCTTTAGCTTGCCTAGCAGGCTCTAGCATGCAGGCACTGGAAGACAGTAACAAGTTCCATCCTGAACTTGCTGCTATAGCATGCAGACACTGGCAGCCAGTAACAGGTTCCATCCTGAATTTGCTGCTCTAGCATGCAGGCACTGGCAGGCAGTAACAAGTTCCATCCTGAACTTGCTGCTATAGCATGCAGGCACTGGCAGGCAGTAACCAGTTCCATCCTGAATTTGCTTCTATAGCATGCAGGCACTGGCAGGTAGTAACAGGTTCCATCCTGAATTTGCTTCGATAGCATGCAGGCACTGGCAGGTAGTAAGAGGTTCTATCCTGAACTTGCTTCTATAGCATGCAGGTAGTTAAAGGTTATATCCTGAACTTGCTGCTATATCATGCAGGCACTGGCAGGTAGTAACAGGTTATATCCTGAACTTGCTGCTATAGCATGCAGGCACTAGCAGGTAGTAACAGGTTCCATCCTGAACCTGGTGCTAAGGATGTATGCCCTGATTCATACATAGCAGACCCGATGCTGCTTTCTGCCTGGAGATGGTTAGCAGCTGCTAGGAAGTGGCATTGCTATGTGAAATAATTGTTTACCTTAAAAGACCTAAGTGAAGGAAATATTATTTGTTTTACTTACACCCACTACCATTTTAAATAAGAAATTAACAAAAGTGGATGGCAGCTTTAGGGCTGGATTCAATTATGGCCTTATCTTGTACGAAGCTGTTCCCTTTAATGTTGTTTCTCTTAAACAGAGGTACAGCGACATGCAATGCATCTTTCATGTTAATAACTGGACCAATCTCAGGGTGAATTGATAGACCCCTGGGTAGCATTTTATTTCGAACCAGTTCCTTTGTTTTCTATTGACATTTAAATATAAGTCTCTGTCCATATTTTTCCGTTTTAATGCTAAATTAGCTTCTTGAACACAGGTGACTTATTTCAGGATATGTTTATCTTTTGACAAGTACTGGTTCCAGGAGGACCTACAATAACCATTTGGTTACCGCCATTAGAGAGTCTATATTTGTGATGGACTATAAAAAAAGCTAATATTTGAAGCATGTCAGGACTGGCATATGTATATAGTTACAAGGTATGTTGATATGGCATTGTCAGTTGCTTGGCAGTTGCTTTACTGCCAAACTAATGTCAGCAAGGACTGGGGACACAAATTCTTGGAAACAAATGAATAAAAGGATATAGGTAATTACTACAAATTGAAGTCGTTTTTACAAAAAGGGTAAGCAACAACCATTATAGGGTCCAAACATGTTTTTTTCATAAAGTACGGTATATATGGACGAAGGTAAACATGAGCTTTCTGATAAAAGGAGAATGGACCGATTAGGTGTGCTGCCTTATTCTTATTAGCTGACCAGACAGTTGGAGCTTTATGACAAAACCATACCAGGTACAACCAGGCAAGGTCTATGAGCTTTGAAGTAACTGATACTGCTTTCCAGGTATCTAGATGTCATATGTTGCTTACCACAGTCATATGCCTCATCGAAAGAATAGTGAGTGCCACTTTCATAACTGTTTAGGGATATTTTGACATATTAGACAAAGATATGCTGCTTGCTGATTTTCATATGGATTTATTCACAAACGCAAGAACATGCTGAGCAAGGATTTGGGGACAAGGGTGTAGGTTGCTCCATACATTCCATGGGTACCCTGTGATGACAACGTCATCTGCGTTGTAGTCCTAATTTGCAGATAAGGGATTAGCTTTTCCCATTAAAAGACAAAAAAATAACCAATCTCTGTTCTTTTGCAATCTGTGTGACCTCCTATTGCTCATTCATACAAGGTGCCCTACACTGCCGCTCTGAACCACCATGGACATGCATTTCCTTAAGAACCAGACAAGGCATAATTCTCCCTCGCTTCATTGATACCGGTAGAAAAAAATCTGATTTTGCAGCAAGGTCTATAGGACCTCTGTTTTCCAGTTGACCAGCAGCACATTTTTATCTGTTTGTTTGACAAGTTAATAGTTGGTATATATAGAATGTTGTGGGGGCTGTGGAACTTTTTCCAGAAATACACGTAAAGTATAATTATAACTACGATAAAAATCATAATTTGGTTGTAATGTCTATAGTATGTGCTGGTAGCAGCTGGGCATGTATACTGTTTCGGGGAGATCATAAGTCAAACTCAATGAGTCAATACAGTACATAGGACCGGTTGCTGTTAGGGTACTTGTACTCAGAATAGGAAGCCATAAGAGGTGCTGCTATAACTCAGTGGGACAGAGTGGGCATATAATTCCTTTGAAAAGAAGAGCTGTCTTGGGGTATAACGGGGTGCACAAAGTGTTAATGTGTTTAAAATCATGTGTGCACCATGTGTCTAAAAAGTGAGTGAAAGCCTGTGATGTATTTTACACTCCATCCTGTGTGCTGTGTCTGTCTGTGAGCTGTGTGTGTGTCTCGACACCAAGAGTTCATGGATGACTGCCTGTCCCTGAATGATTCTATCTGTTGTGAGCAATGTTGGTGTGTGTGGGTGTCCGTGGGTGAAGTGAATTCATGTGTGCATGTTGCCTGACTGTGAGTGCTTTAGGTTGTGTTCATGTCTATCCATGGGTTATGCATGTTTGAGAGCTATGAGTTGTGCCTGTCTCTGTTGAGTGCATGTCTGTGAGCTGTGAGTCTTAGAGTGATGCAATTTCTATACTTTTGTGAGAGTGTCTCTCTGTGAATTGTCTGTGCTGTTTGTCTCTGAGTAGTGTGTCTCTGTGATTGTGTTCTTGTGCAAGTGCCTGTAATCTGAATGTTGTGTTATTGTCTGAGTGCTATGGCTAGTGTGTCTGTGAGTTGTGTAAGGGCTGTGTGTTTTGTGAGTTCCTGTCAGCCTGAAAATGCTGTGTACTTATACATCATATAAATAAACATGGCTTTGGATGGATGGATTTATTTTACAGTGTACCAATTGCAATTACAAAAGTGTTGTATTCAATAGCTGTCCAGAAGGAAGGGGTTTGACTTCTCTGATATATAATGCTTCAGCACAGGCATAATATTTGACCAGGTATCGCTTGAGGGTCCGGGAATTCCCCAGAATGACTTCTCTGCACTAATAGTTAAGGGGATTTCTGGTAAATGTAACATTGTATGATGTCTATTGCCCAAGTCTTGGGTGGTACTCTAATGTATCAGTATTATTAAGAATCTCAGGGTCATGTCTTTTTCAGACTTCCCACGTAGAGGTGCAAGGCGAGTTTGGTTGAAAACATACTATTGTGTAACACTAGTGGTGGATAATTCTGAGCACAGAATACAGAATAGGGGTGAAAATATGTTTTTTGGGGGTGGTGGAAACATTTCATCCACACCAGTGAACATCTAACACTGGAGAGTTTCTCCTATAACAAGAACTTTGTTAGCCCTGCATAATGCATAGTTCAATCAGTCTGAGTTCTACGTTTTTGTTAAAAGTATGCATGCAGCAGAAGCACATCAGGGAATGGTCTTCATAATACTTAGATTATGTGGTGAGATGTTTCATCTTGCCTCAACTCATCTGTAAATTGAAGTTTACCTCAAAATGAGGTTCTGGTGCAAAGTTTCTATAGTAACCTTTGGAACAGTCCAGTTGTTTGCTATGCTGATAGAATGGATCATGGATGGTGTATGTCAGCCATTAGTTCATGTACAAGTAGAGTAGGATTCTGTTATAAAAGTAGCACATGCATTGTCTTCCATTGTTACAAGCCCAAGCCTTCTACACAGGACTGAGATAAACCTAAAGTTTTGGTTTACAATGATTAAGAAAACAATTGTATTAGGAGGGAGTTTTATAAGGTACAGAAGGAGGTTTGGTGAGGGTATTGTAATGATGTAAGGTATGTTATAGTAGTTAGGGGAGAAGATATCTGAGTAGATAGGGACCAGTAAGGGTGGAGTTGCAGAACAAGCTATAGAAGCGTTAAGGAGTGGCACTTATTATTATCCATTTAGTGTTTAAGTGATATGTTGAACAGCCACAGTGAGCGTTGTAGGAAAGCTAAAGCAAGACCTTATAAGTAGTAAAAGCATATAACATTTTTTATACAAAATTTCCAATGTGATCTTCCTTAGGTTTTTCATTTTCCTGCTTTGTTGCTCAGAACCCCCCCCCCCATGCATTCGCTGCAATGTGTGAAGGGTGGCTCACATAGCTAGAGCAGCAGTGCAGAGGATACACCTATATCGCCGACACTATTCTCAGAACACACAGATTCCATCACACACTTGGTCATGTAGAGGACATGGTGGAGTCGGATGACCTGTGTCCATGCTTTGAAATGGGTGGGAGAGAGAGGGAGCAGGGACTGGTGCAGTTTACTGGTGTAATGGGAACCAGCAGTGAGACTGCATTATGTCTCCTACCAGAAGTCAACATTCTGTTATCGAGTATGTCACAGCTTTCCCAAAATAAAGGTTATTTTCAGTTACATCCGTTACCTTATAAAATTTTGTTACAGTTCGCCTTCACGAACATGAATTGGGTAAATGCCACTAGTTGCATTCCATCTGTTTTGGGTGGCATAACGCTTTACAAATTTTCTGCAGTACACCCTGCCCCGTATCTTCCAACCTTTAGAGTAAAGCGTTCATGCTTCTTTGGGCCTCTTACACTGTCCTTCAACTACTTCTCTACTGTAACTTCAATCACATGTGTGCCCTTTAATTAACAGGCAATGCGACAGGCCCATCCTGTGTTTGAAAAAGTAAACCTCTATAAAAGCAGCCGGTAGCAAAAAGCCTTCACGGGGTGTAATGTTTCTTGTCTTTCCAGCATTGGAATAGTCTTTGATCAATAGGGCAGTGCCCGCTCTTCACTTACTCCCTGCAGGGTTAGCTCAGCGAGCACATTGTCTAGATAGTTGTGATCTGGGTAACCATGGCCAGTAAGGTTAGATCCAAATTCAGTCTTGTGGTGGATTTCATTCCACACCACTGTATTGGACTCTCCTGTTGTACTAGATGTGCCAATGGCAAATATCAAACGTCTGTCCCATGCTGCCACAAGTAATCGCAGGACCTGCAAGAAAGAAAAAAAAAAAAAACACTTGAGAAGACTCAGACCGAAAGATGTACAAAGAAAAGACGTATACATGTATTTTTCCAGTAGTGTTTCTATTTCAGAAGTATATTCTATAGTTCATCTACTTAGAACAGAAGAGTAATGAACAATATTTTCAAACCGGTAACCACGGTGACAGGGAACTTTGGTATAAAATGTTGCCAATTTTTCCAGTCATCGATTCCTACAAAACACTGTACTCAAGAGGCTCTGCGAACGCTATATATGAGGTCATCAGTTATGTCACAGCACAACATTCTGCCGTTCCATGTAGTGTACAACCAGATTCTAGGTGTTATACACCGGTGCATTTAACATTCTGACCACCTCCCTTTTGTCCACAGTGATAAAAATGTAGTTGGCCAAAATTATCATCAATGTCTATCTTAATTCAAGAATCTGTACAATACAGATTTATTATTTGTTGATCTGTAAAATAATCACAGAATAGCAATTTTCTTAAATATGATTTACGTGAGGTGTTGGTTTTCTGTTGCAGCTGCTGTCTCATTCTAAGATGCTCTATGTGGTTGAAATCTTCTCAGTTTGTGAACACTATATTAAATATATGAATGGTTTTCTCTTACCTTCCTCCCTTTTTCGTTATCTGGTAAGTAGCAGTGCCGTGGGAATCCTCTAGCTGTAAACTTCCTCCCAGGGTTGGGATGCTCGGGCCCCTGGTAAGAAAAATATATTTATTAACACACCAAAGTGAACTTGCCTGACATGCTACTCACAGAAATAAGACACATACACAGTGGTTCATACCTGCATGCCGCTGGGAATATCATATACAATGCGGATGGTCTTACACTCAGGATACCCAGGCAGGGAATGAGGGATCACATGGAATTCCATTTTCCCAGGGGGCTGTGTGCCTGTTTTTTCTCCATAAATTGCTTTACATGTAGGACACTGTAAGCTGCCATCCTGTCAAAGGAGAACATATGTACCGAACAGTTCTAGTGGTGTGAAACTAATCAAACAACGACGTGCTTATACTGTGAGATAACAGCCTTTAGCAATTTTATTGAATGAAAATTACCTAGAACATCTGCTTTTATGTCAATACGTGTGATGGTCTTTATATCTGCTTTATAAATAAGGGGCTATTTTACTTCAGCAAAGCTGAAGAAGAAAACCCTTGAGGTGGCTGGCAAATAGTGGCAACCCCTCTAAAGGGTTTTCTTCTTCTCATGCCACCCATCTACTGCTACTAAAAACCATAAACATACACAGTAGGAAATAACATAATTGATTAGCATAATCATGCAAAGCCAAGGATCACTGGCCCAGTGCTATATGTTTAAGGTGGTCTTGCTGACACTAATATAACGGTGTATTCGTTTTCTGAACTTTTGAACCTGGAAAAGGGGCAGATTTCATTAAGGGTCACGCTTTAAGGTAAAACCTTAATCATATTCACTTTTTGTGAATAATCATAGCGCATATTCTACAAGACTAATCGTGAGTTCATTTTTAGTTCAACCCATCCCTTTGTAAACAGTCCCCTTTGTGTGGCTGTGATCATTAAGACTGGAGTTTGAGTCGGTATAAACAATCCAAATAGTATTCAGTATACCATCCCAAGCTGCTAGACAACAGTGTGATAGTTATTGTACAACAATCAGACCTGAGCCATTGAGGATATGTTGTGTACGCAATACATTTAGTACATGGTTTTGTTCTTTCACGGTCAAATTTGAATATCTTCCACATATTGGGTTTATACAGACATATGGTGTCACCAAGTGGACCACCTCTCTTAAAAGATACTTTTAAGGTACAAGTATATACATTATATACTTTTCTTCCATGCAAATATTTATATCTTTAACTGCTTACCTTATTTCCATTATTGTACATGGCCACCAAACACAATACGTGGTACATATGGGTACACTTTCCCAGTTTCCCCACTAGGTCGGCACGGACTCCTCTGTGGCTTAGAACCCCTTCATAGCCCGATGCAGTGACCAGACGCTCCATGCAGATGGTACAGTCCTAACGACAGCAGATAATGACACATTTTAATGGCTACCAAGACATAAATCCTTTCTATCCCCTAAAGTCATACAATTTGGGTGCCAGAGCTAAAAAGTAACACGTAATGAATGTATGAATGGTTCCAGGTTTGGCTTAGAAGTGGAAATGTGGATGTATTTCTGACCTGTCTTTACCCAGATCTCTTTCCCATATGATGCTTGATATGAAAAGAGCTGTTAATGCCATGACCATTTGCTGTTTTTGGTCTGTTAAATGTGGTATGCAATTTTCATTAAAAACCTGAATGAACAGTGATTTTACAAAATAATGTATACATGATGTTCTATGTGAAGAGCTATGTGACTCCTGTGAAGCTACTGTGTGGAAAATATAGGAGTGTTGGCTGCGCAGCCATTGCTATATGTGATTTGTTGACAGGTCATGTACATGTAACAATGGCCTCCACCTTCATTCCCAACTGGTCCATTCCCAAGTTCATCGATTGACTCACCTCATCTGGAGGTGATTTAATTTTTTGTATGTACCGCCGTACAACCTCTTCTGGGTTCTTATCTGCGAAATAAAAAGGGACATAGTACTTCATTTGAGCGCTGGCAGACTCTTAACACGGATTCACAACTCTTTTAAATAGATCTCCATTTAATTGTCCCTGCATTGCACCACACTGATAATCCTTAGCATTATACTAGACAATGAGGAGTAGCACATGCAATTAGTTCTAACCCCCTCTATGTTTATCTAGATAAAGCTGCAGTGTATTCCACCTGTATTGCTCATCTCAACATTAACGTATTGACAAGTGTTCTTGTAACCCCACACAACAGCCAAGGGATAGCTCTACATACTCTTCTTCAAGTGCTTCTTCTTGGTCTTCCGACAGATACCACTAATGCCGCTGACAGGTTTGATGTCCTCTTTACTCACAGGAGGTGGGTGCAGGATGGGTTTGGGTGCTCTGGTAAGGCAGACAGGCAGCCCAGCAGCACACATCAAAATACCTGTCATTCCTGAGGAGAAAAAAAGGATGGGATCCACTATGTTTCCATAAGTCAATGGGATCACTGTACTCATTCAACTCATATTTAATAGTTTCGCTGCACCAACCCATTTCAGGGGCAATTGACCTTATTACAAACCCTGGCTAGCCATACTTCACTGAACTGCTGTCACGAACCTCTGAACAAATTTATAAGGGATAATTAGCATCCACATTGCTCATAATTCATCTATGTTTATTTTACAGTACATAGTAACATATATATATATATATATATATATATTATACCTTATGGAAGAAATGCAAAAATGCTTAGTTTACTATATCTACTGATGCTTCTTTAAAGGATGCTTATACATATTAATGCATATACATAAAAGCATATGTTTTAGCAGATGGGATTTGTTTGAAAAAAATGTTGCCAATTCTATTATTCCTAAAGTTTGCAAAAACCACACCTTTTGATTTAAAACTGCCTTTTTAGAGTACAATCCTATTTTTAGTGTGGAAAGACAGACTGTTAATATGGGCGGCAGATCCCTGCCAGGACACTTTACAGATCATTACTCATAACAAATGATTTTTGTTATAAGTGCTTGCGTACAAAATAATGTAAAATAAAGGCATATGTTGAAGAAGATGATGAACACATTGCAATTGAGTGGGACCAGCCTTAAGGTTTCCAGTACCCTAAGTGAAGTACATTTCTGGAGCCATACCTTCTTCATGCTTAGAATCTAGGACACCTTATCCCTTTATTTCTGTTAACATGGGGTGTACTTGAGTGGCGAGCTGTCCAGCTGTCCATGGACCTACCTCTAGAAAGGTCTCCTCTACCACAGAGAGGAGCAAGCCTGTGCTGGCAGACTCCAATAGTAAAAAATCTATCATTTAAAATGCCTGCTTGAGGAAGGTTTACATTGGAACTAGAACATGTTGCATTTAGTTGTTATTTATTTTGAGTGTTCTATGGTGTTCCCGGCTGGGACCATAATACCTTCTTAATTGTAAGTCAGTTTGTTTGCTTATTCCTTTTTTATGTCTATGCAATTTATTGCTATATGATTGTGCAGTTTCCCGCCATTAATTTCCCGCCTATATATTTGTTGTTTTTACTTTTTTTGGTATAATAAAAGATTCTTGCAGTAATCCCAAATTATGTCTTGTAATTTCTTATTTTTTTTTTTAAATCAGAGTGCTGTCCACTTTTTCATAGACTTCAATAGTTTAAATATCTCCAGTAGAAGGGAGATACCTGATCTCTCCGGCCAGTCAATTAAGCAGCGGTCCACCCCAACAGGGCAATCTGCCCCACTAATGTAGCATAGAACCTGCTGTACTTTGGCCTGGCCAGAATATGCCGATGTTTATAACCATGTAAGGTTTTTGTATTCAGAGCTGACTACTGACTTAATTTACTCTACTCTGCAGAAATAATACTACTGCATTTTTAAAGTGCTGCTACAAGGGAAAAAGAAGGGTGATATATTCCGATATTAATATCCTCCACACTAACAAGCTTACCAGTTTTCTTCTTAACATCTTATGTTAATAGTGAATTGTAGCTTGATTTTATTTGCACAAAACCTGGGAGGTTTGCAGAACCCCGACTAAAACTAAACCAATAGTTGTTAATAAGCAGTTATAAAACAATCTTTAATACAAAGGTGGCCTGTGATATAACAAAGAAATGGGTGCCGCTGACCTGCCAAGGCTGGATGTACTGGGCCTGTCCCATTGAGGTTCTTCACAGGAAGTGCTGGGACCCTGAAGGAAAAATATAGTGAGTAAACATCACATAATATCCATGCAGACATGAACTCATATAATTTAAAATAATGAGAAAACAAAAGTAGTCTATATTGTTTTTTTCCATAATTAGGCCATAAAGAAAGGGGTCTATGTCATAAACTATATGGACAAAAGTATTGGGACACCTGACTATTACACCAAGAGGGACTTTGATGACATTGCATTCTAAATACAAAGACATTAATATGTATTAGTTCCCCCCTGTTAAAGCTTCCATTCTTCTGGGAAAACAATACGATTTTGGAGTGTTTCTGTGGTGTTTGATGGGGATGAGGTCAGGCCTCTGTGCGGGTCAGTCAAGTTCTTCCACATCAAACTCACCCAACCATGTGTTTATGGACCTTGCTTTGAGGCACAGTCATGCTGGAATAGAAAAGGTCCTTCCCCAAACTGCTCCCACAAAGTTGGACGCATTGCATTGTCCAAAATGTCTTGGTATACTGAAGGGGACATACCAAGACATTTTGAACAATGCTATGCTTTCAACTTTGTGAGAACAGTTTGGGGTAGGCCCTTTTCCATTCCACCATGATTGTGCCTCACTGCACAAAGCAAGGTCCCTAACATCATCAGTGCCCAATCTCACGAATGCTCTACTAGATGAATGGGCAAAAATTCCTACAGAAACAATCTTATGAAAAGCCTTCGAAGGGTGGAAGCTGTTGTAGCTACAAAAGAAGGACCAACTTGATATTATTGTCTATGTATTTAAGATGCAATGTCATAAAAGTCACATTGGTATTTTTGTCCATATACTGTAACTTCAATTAACTTGTCTCAGTACATAATGTGGCCAGTGCTATAATGTAAGCTGTATCCAGAGCTGTCTTTAACATGGGGCAAAAGAACACTTGGTCTGGGCCCAGAGTTACCTAAGAGGCACATTGGCAGCTGTCCTCTGGGCCCCCAAACTGCAGCCATAGTCCTGATATGGAGGTCTATGCTGCTACCTAATGCTTCCTCCCTTGAGTGCTGCATACCACCTGCAGTTGGATATGATGTCATATTCCAGCACCAGTAGCAGGCAGACCAGTTACTGAAGATATCCCATCATGTACATGTGTCATAACTTCTGTACAACATGAGCAATATTATGATACCACAATTGTGTGCACTTAATATCAATCATTTCATTCAATTAATCAAAATCAAACTATTGTAATAAATAAAGGATCCTTGTCCAGACAACCAGTTCACCAGTAAAAACATCCTGTCTGTCAGATTAGCTCTTACCTCCCAGGCATAGTTATTGTCATCCTCCCTGATCTGCACGTATATATCTGTATACGGGTTATGTGTGTATGGCAGCAACCAGGTAGAGCTGCTTCTTAGGGATTTGCAAGTGATGAATTTATACCTATTTGTGAACCCCTCGCCCCCTCGTTGTGACATCACACACTGCGTAAAGGGAGCTTCCGAACAAAAACACCACCTGCTCGACCCATTGATAAACATGGATTATGGAAGATTAAAGGCTGAAGGCTGAATCCAAGACACGTAAGGAAACAAACAGCTATTTATATACTATTACATAAAGACAAATAAGGAAGCTGGCACTGCAGGTCAGAAGTCACTTGACCCCACAGTGTGTTCAGCACTGTTTAATGGTATCAATTAATTTATCTATCCATCATCAACTTTTTCCACACCACCTTTTAACCCACTGTGACTCTCCTGTGATTTCAGAAGAAATCCAAATTGCAACAAAAATGTATTAAATGTCGATACTAGTTAATTCTAACTTTTTAAAGGGGCCATTACACTCACACTTAAATTGAATATTATATGTTATATATATTATAGAGAAGTCCCTTTAATTTCTGTTGTGTCCCTTTTGCAAATACATGTGGGGATTCTCACAGAGTACTTTAACCTGTATTCTCTTTCAGTGGGTCTATCAGGGACAAGAATCATAAAAAAATTTCATTATACTTTTTTAACCAATAGTTTAGTATATCTTTATTTCATCACAATATATGGCCACAATATTGCAACATTAAAATGTATTTTACTTAAGCAAACTGTTGTAAGGGATTTTTTTACTGAAATAGTGGGGCTATGAAAGCAGATCTAAGTGGCAATAAATCGAAATGTAGTATTTTACTTTCACTAAAAATGCACACCCGCTGAGCTACATGCTCTGTATCGTCCCTGAGCATTACCGCGAAGGCTCTGTACATGGAGTTATCACCCCCAAGAACTTCAATAAAGCCAACAGGACGGCTAAAGTGTTAGAGGAATGATCAATGCTTCCTAATCCATAAGAAGGAAATGGATGGAAAAAAATAAATGCTTGGCAGAAATATATAAAATAAGAAACAGGAAGCACAGATCCTGTCAGTATCAATGCCAGGTCCATAGAGAGATACAGGGTCACTACTGAAGATAAAGGAGACCTAACCCAACTAGTATAGTATAATATAACACAACACCAATTTTGTGATGCTAAGGAATTGAGCATTTTAAATTTCCCACATGATTGGCTTGTATTATTTATAGTATCAGAATATCGCTAGCATAGTGTTGTTAGATTGGTCGTATTGTGCGCCATAGGGTTACAGTATGAATGTAGGGAATTGTGTGTACTACATAATCTGTGTAGAGAGTATGTGATTTATATATTGGGCTCCCAGACTGGCACACACATCCGCAAGATCTCGTCTCCCAATTCATCCCTGTGTTGTCCCCGTGGGCACACAATGTAGACATATAGCTCTGGGATCTGGCAGGCGTCTCACTTTACTGCCCTCGTTAACCATTTCAGCGCATGGCCCTGTGTGGCTAAGCCCCTGACGCTGAGTGGGTTAGATGTAATTGGACATTACAGAAACCTGTACAGATGGTGTCTTGTGTTATGTTTAGACAACAGGCTACACGGCATGTTTGTAGAACACTCTGCAACCTCCCAAGCAGATATAGTTTACGTTATACAGTTCTGTAGAATGACACTAAAGGGAGGGACCTTTGTGGCTGCGGCATGAGTGTAGGGTCTGTTGCTATGAGCAGCACCTGGGCTCTGTTACCATGGCAACAAGCAGCAACCCTTCAACACTGCAGCATCCACTTATGTACTTATTGTGCGTGTATACCTGGCAGATCACATCAACTGACTGACCACATCGCATACATTTAAATAAATACATATATAGAAATGTAACGATTGTTTGATACATAACAATAGCCATGCCGCTTCTTACACAAATGCAAAGAATATTCATTATGGCAGCCCTCCCTGCGACCGGAACGAGGAATTAAGATAAGAAGGTTTATAAACTAAGGATTGATACTCAGAATACCTTGAGTATCAATGAGCAAACTGTTATTATCAGTGGAAATGATGCAGGACTCATATGAGGCAATAAGCTGATTACATTTCAGAATCTACTCAGTGGGCATTTTTTTAGAGACAGATGGAGGTGTGAATACAGATGGCAAAAGACAATTCAATAAGAGTAATACCTAGTTGTTTATTTGCACATTGACGCTGGAGTTTTAATTAGTAAACTGCAAACTGGGTCAAATGACCTGGGTATTATTACTAAGATAATAAATGGCAGGTAATCTTACGGAGGTAACTTAAATCACAAAGATATCTGAACAGTTAAATTACATTTTAGTGCCTCATCTTCTTGAAAAATGGGATCAGTTTCAGAAATATGTTGAGAAAACCATCCAGTTTCTAGATGGAAAATGGGGCTACATGAGGGAATGCTCATGTCATGGCATGACATCATAACTCATGCAAGAGATGTGTAGGGAGAATGTGATTAGGTTTGTACCAATGGACAACTTAGCCACAGAATGCCTCTTAAATTATAGCTAAACCATAATTCAGCATTAAATCTATATTTAACACTATTTGAAATGACCATGTTAATGTTACTAAAACTATTTTAACTTTGACTTTGAAAGCCAAGGGCAGAAGCAAAACTCTCCAGCAACCCAAAGCCTCTGCAATTCAATTTTTTTAGGACTTAG
This sequence comes from Spea bombifrons, assembly GCF_027358695.1. Classification (NCBI taxonomy): domain Eukaryota; kingdom Metazoa; phylum Chordata; class Amphibia; order Anura; family Pelobatidae; genus Spea; species Spea bombifrons. The sequence goes on along the minus strand of NC_071087.1, from coordinate 112,086,143 downwards.
ACTAAAAGAAGATCCATTTTTTCTTGTATATACAAATTAGTGCATATTCCATGGAGGGTACTGGTTCTTAATAACCTTCAAAATTTTGTAAAGAATAAAGAAGAAGCCTGTCTCTGAAAATCAAGAGGAACATGTCAATTTCCTGTTGTTTTTCCACACCATCATTTCTTTATTACATATTCCCCAAGCTGTGTAGAAAATGTATCGTACTGGGCCAAATATAAGCCACTTTTTTACGTGTATTTGGAAATCAGAAAATCTCACAAAATTCTAGTTTCTCAGTCGTTTGGTGACTATAGGCATTTTGGAGGCACATATAGTACAGTGTACACTCACCCTGGTGGTATAGAGGCTCTGCTGCTGCTTCCACTAGTTCTTGGCACTCCTGGCCTGTTGAGATTATTCTGTCCTGGGTACGGAGCCGTGCCTGGAACACTCTGACTACGGGAAAATCCAGAGCCATTTCTGATACTTATGGTAGAACGCCCTCCTTCCCCAACCCTGCCCCACCCTGCTGCTCCACCACTAAATGTATTGCTCTGCCTTAACCCTGCTTGGTGTAATAGTGGAGGAGGTGGCAGGGCAGGTGGTGGACCAGGTGGAACCTTAACTTTCTGGGATGCCAAGATAGCATTTGAAGCTGCTCTAGTACTGTTGACCAGAAGGCACTGAGGGCAAGAGCATGGTAAACCTGAGCCTGATCCCACAGGCCAGGATTGGGATTTGGGTATAGAACCCATGGTAAGAGGGTATGCCAGGTCCATGCGTCTCCTCAGCCGACGTTTGCGGTGCGTTTGACGGTTGACCTGGCACATGCTTTGGAAATGCACCAGATAGCAAAAACCAAGAGTAGTAAGGTCCAGCCAAGGATGCTGTTTCTCATAAGCATTCTGGATAGCAATGCAGATCTCTGTATCATAAGGAGTCCAAGAACCTGCATCATTTTCCCACTCCCAAACAATGCCTTTCCCAGGGGCAGAGGATGGCTCGAAGAAACTGCGTCTTACTGGGCGGACAGTCCCTGACGGAGGAAGAGAAAAGTGAGAGACTACAGTCGATTAAATTTGTAATTCACTTACAGATAAGTCAATGATACACAAATATCAAGAATATATTTTGGCTATTCTGAAATGAGGAAAAATACCCATTACACCCTTGTGAATATCCAATACTATGGTGTGGTGGCAACTCTTCTGCACAGTGTGTCCTTGCATCTATGTTATCATGCAACGTGCATTCATATGAACAGATTCAGGATGCTGCAAGGAGATAACTACTCAGATACTGTTATAAGCAAATATATACTTGTAAGGAAATATGTGCTTTTATTTTGTTGCATTTATTGTATATTACTCCCTACTACTTACTACTGACCTATATCTGCCTCTTCTATAATTGCAGCATGATTTCATGGCGGTCATATATGAATACATACATATTCCTGAGGCTTTAGGATTCTCCTTCAGTATTAAAGGATCTTTAAATTGCCTTTGGCTGAATTATAAGATGAGGAGAATGGGAGAGAACGGTGCAGACTGCCGCCAGTCAAGCACCCCATTTGACGAACATGTCCTACCTCCACGGCCATCATCCTCTCTGCTGCAAACTATACCCTAGTGCTCCTGAGGAGCTGGGTAAGAATACATTTGAAGCTGTGTCGATTAGGTATAGACCTCCATGCTGTAAATGGGCCAGTTACAATGAAGTACGTACCAGGAAGCATGGTAGGCCAATAGAACATCCTGTCCCTGGTTTTGCGGAAGAGGATCCTGCTCCATTCAAACCTGACACTCTAGATGCAGGTCTAGACCAGTATACAGTGTATATACATTGCTTGTAAGCAAATACATGCTTTTATTTTGTTGCTTTCATGCTACGCCCTACTACTTGTCTGCCATTTAATGATGTGACCTATATCTGCCTCCCCTATAATAATTACAGCATGATCTTATTGGGGTCATATATGTAAGCCAAATCTGGTGCCGAGAGCTAAATATAGGAAATCAGGAACATTCCATTGGTTTACAGACCACAAAACAATTTGCAAAGAAACTGACATTCAATAAATTGATATCAAACCTGATATCTAGATTAACCTAAACAATATTGCAATATAAGTCATAATTGTGTCCCTTAGTCATTAAGAAATATTTTTTTTAAATATCATTTTGTAACTGGAAAACAATACCGTTATATGCTTTGATGTCGTTGTGTAACTGATGAAGCATTTAGAATAATTTAATTTAAAAACAGAGTGGTGTCTGTCAGTGGTGTCTAAATGAAGACATATGTTTTTTACCTCTACCTGTGAACAAACAAAGGGATTGGATAAATTATGGTTAATGGATGAAAGATAATCTGACAAGAATTTTTTTTCACTAATTTCTTCTCTATTGAGAGTAATATGTTGGATGTTTACCATGCCCAACTGACTATGTGCAACATAGTGATACTGATTAATGTTGATGTCAGTCTCTGCCAGTGCATGGAGAAGAATCTATAAAGAATCTATACAATAACAACCACTCAACCAGAAGTTTTCCTTGCCGTGGCACAGATCTTTCTTTCCCTGCTCCCTTGTGTGGCGATGAGAATTATTGAATATGTGTCCTAATTGACCACTGCAATATGTCAGAGAACACGGGAAAGAGCTGTTCCACTGGAAGTCTATATTCCTGCTGCAACCATTACGACGAGTACAGCGGGTGATTTCCATGAATTCTTCATGGAATGGTGACAGTGTTGCTTTGTCTGTTACTGTCCATTTATACATCAGAACACAAATTTAAGCTTGCACATTTCAGGACAAGGTTCGAAAACAGGGAAGCTAAGGAAGGTGCGTTATATGAGACAGGATCCGAGGGCACGATCACAAAACCAATGGAACGTAGTACGACATCGGAACTGAGTGGCCAGGCGCGGTGACAGTGCTGCTACAACTAGAGCTCCCTGTATGCAACTGTCACACCTACAACGTTTATTTTTGTCTCTGGTTAGCACGTTCAGATACTGATTTTGATGCAAACAAGTAGATATACCAACCCTAACCATTCCGAAGACTTAGCAACACAAAAACGTAACGCACATAATATTAACTTTTACCCCTAACTCAAATTTTGCTTTTTTACTGGTATAGAGTTGTATTATGTTACCCACAGAAAGAGAGAAAGCTAATTTGGTAAAGATGATACCTTTGTTGACAAATGATTATATTATTATCATACTTGGGAACTCTCCCTGTTTCGCCCCGAGACTACTAGAGAAGCGCAGCTCCAATCTTCGGGTGGATACCCAAATCCTCTGGGTCACGGGAGAGGGACCCTGACAAGCCTCACTCCCCATCCACTTTCCCCTTAAAATGGGGGTACTTCCCGCGACATCAGCAGGCCACGTCCTACAAGGGTAAGCTACAGGTAGCTGGAGCCCACAAGTTCCCAGGTATGATTATTATATTATACCATATAATATGCCTGAAGAAGATACCTAGATAGTTTTGAAAGCTTGCAATCCATTATAGTCAATAAAGGTATCAACGTTACTGAGTATTGAAAACAGAACATGGTACAAACTCAATTAAATCTCCTCAGATTTGTGTCTAAATTAATTATATGTATTACGCTCAGAATGTACCAGTGCATAGCATGACAAATTGCATTTCCAGCATTCACAAGCTCATATGATGCATCTCCATTACCTACTTTACGATTTATCAGTCGTCGAATCTACAGACATACAATCAAATGTAGCTATTAATGGACCATTATTGTACAACTGGTCGGGTGACAGCAATAAGCCCTGTTCCTCTCTTAGGCTAGGTTTCCACTTGGGTTTTTTTAGCTAAAAACGCCTATAAAAACGCCAATAGCGCCACCTGGCGTTTTTTTGTGAAAAACGCATGCAGCCAGATGTTAGCTGTAATTCAATAGGAAATCGCAAAATGCCATTTCCACTTGGCGTTTTTCTGTTTGGCGTTTTTTTAGTCCTCTTTGGCGTTTTTCTGCTTTTTTGGGCTCTGTGGCAGTTTTTCAAAACTGCAGCATGTTGACACTCTGGCGTTTTTTGCAAGAAATCTTGGCTTTTTTTCTCCAATAGAAGTCTATGGGAGAGAAAAAACGCCATGAAAAAGCCATGTGGGTTTATTGCCTTGGCGTTTTTTATGGCGTTTTTTCCACAGTTACAATGCAGAGGATGGACCCAGTATCTGTGTGTCCTACGAGAAATAGGCTGAAAACAAACAGTTTCACACAAAACAAAGTCCTGGACTGGTTCATATTGAATTTTACACCATTTGGAACAAACATGCCATTACAAACAAACATACGCGACCGGATCCTGCGTGCCAAAAGCAACAGCAAACAATTTGCACCATCATTTGGGGCCAATCTTCCCAGAGGAGCAGACATTCGAAATAAAGCATGCCTTACAAACCACAGAAAAGAGACAAAAGGGTCTACCAAGTAAATGACATCAGGAGAGGGCAGATACTTGCCATTTATCCTAATCCCTTTTAGCTGGGTGAAACTTCTAACTTGTAAAGGCTGGAAAAACTGCCTAAGGTCAAAAAAAGCAATTTCCACAGAAAGGCTAAAACGCCAGAAAAAACTGCAGAAAAAACGCCAAAACGCAGGTAAATGCAGCGGCAGTTTTCTTGGCAGTTTTCCTGGCGTTTTTCATCAAGAAAAAAACGCCGGACAAAAACCCAAGTGGAAACCTAGCCTTACCATGGTTTCTTACCATGTAATAATTGTCTAGTAAAGGCCTGATTTCTGGAGACACTTTCAGTAAATTACTCTTAATACCTTATGGAAATACCAACAAAACTCCGGAAGCTAATCGCATATAGGCATATATCCCTGCGAGAAATTATATATGTATATAGAGAAGCGCAAGGACCCTTAACCCACTATTTGCCAGAGGAACCAGTAACAAATGTCTCTATATTCTGTTATTCTCATATGCACGTTATTATGAAAGGAAGTCCTGGAAAACGCCAGCATCCATAACCCTGCCGCTCTTCCTCTCCCCACAGACTGCCTCCCTCTCCTCCGTGTCTGCAGGTCTGCGGCCACACAAACAATCACATAATTAATAATCCAGTTAGGAGCTATGTGTGCTGTGTACAAGATGGATCTATCCCCAAGGGCCAGCTGGGTTTAAACAGTCCCTGGGCAGGGAAGTCTTCATCAACAGGCTGTTGCAGCTGCATTGTATTACTGTGTACCGCTGCATCTTATATAGGCATTCCTGGGATGTCTTAATGCAGTAGATGCTGTTGCCTGCTGAATCCCTGATCATTGAGCGGTTTTATATGAAATATATATATATATATATATATATATATATATAGTGAAGAACTACATAAGCAGCATGGCTGTGCTTGCTTCTTTGATTAATGTAAAAAGCTGCAATAAAAAAAATAGTGGCATTAAGTTGTATCCCTGCTGAACGTGGATGATATGTGTGTATATATACATTTCTCAAACTGTGATTATAAGCCCCAAAACCATATTTAAATAGTCATGTAAAATGTTATTTCTCACATCTGTTCCTTTTAATTAAAAATTGAAGTCCCTGCAGCCTCAGTGTGTCCTGCCAATCTATCAGGCTAGTGTGCCAATGGCACGGAAGGATCATAGCTGGTTTCAATCGTGAACCCAGCCAGTAGGGGAGAACGCATTGGGAGGATGCGCACAGAGAGCCAACAGGGCTGCCTCCAGTTACAAAGCTGCTGCTGCTGCTAGGATAGTGAATGAGCAGCTTTACGGATCCTTGGAGACAATTTTGGGCAATGCTTCCCCTTTAAATAGAAATTTTTACAACATGTTGCTGCATTCAACTCATAGAAACAAAATGTTCTGAAGGGAAGGGGAATAAACAACAATAAACACTCTGTACTGAATATGTGGCCTAAAGTCACAGCCTCACTAAAGAAGAATAAAGATTATTAAAGTACTTTAATCTGCAGTCTTTAAACGGTTAAAATAAGTAAATAACAGCATGTACCTTAAGGAGACGCTGCAGCTCCGCTCCAGAGCTGCAGCTTACCTCCCCCTCCATGTTCTGGAGATTCTTGCCACTTCTTGGTTGCATCTACACTGAAGCTGAGTGAGGGTAACTAAACCAACTAAAGCACAACAAATAGCATGCGTAGGGAGTGGGGCATGAAAGGGACATATGCATATGAAGAGATTCTACAGAATCCCACCATGCATTTGCAATAAGGCCACCATGTAAATTTGAAGAGACCTCTCAACTATCATAGGCATTAAAGTTCACAGGAAGAGACAGAGGTACTTTGGATGCAGACACATGGGCTATGTATTAGGCTTCAAAACATAAAAAAATTCGACGACAATTTAAAACAGTCTATTCAACTAGAAAGTAAAGGACTGCAAGTAAAGGAAATCAAAAGACTGAATTAAAAGGTCAACTAAATTACCTTCCAATAAACTCACTTCACAAAGCTTACCTTCTCGCTGAGTGGACAGAGCCGGTTGCAGACAGTGTCCATAATGCGCTGAAGGATGCTCACTGGTGGAAATGAGTATCTGACACCCCATTATGTACACTGCTGGTACCTGTATTTTTTTATTAAACCTCTTTATATATATAGAAAATTTCACCATGTTTTAAGAATTACAGTGCTTGTATTTAAAAAAGTAGGCATTAGTCTATGCAATTTTCAACTGCTAAAATATATGAAGCATATACCCCCTGGTTTAAAACTGTTATATGACACTGGAGTAAGAGTTCCAAGGCAGGTGTGAGCAGAAATAGCTTCTGATGGTCACTGACAATTCTAAGTCACAAATTCATAGCTCTAAGTGTTTGGGTTCTTTGGGACCCAAATACCCCTGTCCCTCTTCCCTGAGGACACAGGCAGGCTGTTGGAGGGCAGAAATGGCACAGACAAGTTGCTTGGGGGAACAGACAGCACATACATGCTGTTTAGGGGCAAAGATGCACTGTGGGACATGTTGCTTGTGAAGTCAGGGGACCGGGAGTCTTTTCCCCAGGTACTAATTTGGGCCTTTTAACACTTTTGGTTCCAGGGATTTTGTTACCATAAAGGAGCAATGTAACATTATTTTAAAAACAATGATTTAAAGCTATTTAGATGGCAAATAGTGTGACTTAAATAGGTGCATATAAAGGGCCAAGTGATAAAATATATGGGACTGGTGTCCAAATATAAATAGGGCTGCTTTTCATTCCCATTCTGGCCCTGTTTCTATGACATGGGTGTTTATCAAGACTGATTGATGTGTGCTCAATCAAAGTACTAGCACCTTACGTTGGCATACATTCATGAGGCAGTTGATGCTTAGCATTGTTCTAGTTTATATTCCCCTTAGGCCACTTAACATGTTATGAGGCATGCCTAATGCTAAACGCTAATTTATGAAGACCAGCCAATGTCAATAAGCTGGGTGATACAGTGTTGGAAATGGGTGCGTGTCTGTGATTGTCTCAGTCCCGCTGGATCTGGTTCACTTGACTCGACTGATATATACACTTATGAATGACTGTTATTTAAAGAACTAATAGAGCAAATGCTCTAGGGACCCAAGGTGATGAACCTACATATCATAATCTCAATGAGGCTCCAAGGTGGACTGATTTTAAAGAACTGTACCAGGGCCTGGAAGTCCCTTAACAAAATCACGAGTAACATTGATTTGTGGTGCTGTAGGTAAGTACTTAGGATACGCATCTTTTATGGTTATTTAATGAAGTCTTGTGTGACACCCCTTCCTGTTCTTCTATTTTATACATAAGTTAGCTTCTTAAGTTAATGTTCTAAACTACATATAGCAGTACACATCGATTGAATTTAAGCAAGATGAATATTCCTTCCCTGGTTGCAAATATACCTGCCAGCCTGACTAACCCCATCACACAAATATACGCAAACCAAATAAAAATGGGATTTTTTTTTTTTTTACATTTCAAAATAAATTAAATTGCTGTTTTATGTAAAACCTGGAATCCCTTTCTGTAAATCGGTGACCTAAGCAAGAAAGATCTGTTCATTCTGGTTAGATTCCAGTTTGCCATGAATGGTCCTGGTAATCTGCCTGAATTCATACTAGTTGCTTCATTCTTACAACTCCTTTACATTGCTTTCTGAAACCATACAGGAAGCATTTATGAGAACTCTGTGCATACTGCATGAAATGTTAAGTGAATGTAAGTCATACATACGTACGCCCATATCCCCCCATTACCTGTGTCTTGGCGATACTGGTGCATGGTTTGCAGATCGATGACATAAGGTGTAAGCTGTGTGTCAATCTGGCCTAAAGCTACTCGTCCCCGGCCATCCTCTCTTAAGGCATTTTCAATATGATGACAGACAGTAGCTGTGTATGGTCTCCAGCGCCCATGCTCATTCAACCACTCCCAGACTACAACACGAAGTGGAGCCCCTTGACCTCCAAAATTCTGTCCGCTGACTGGTAATAGAGTGCCTGGGCGCGACATGGTAAGAGGAATGTAGTTAAGGTATTCACCCAAATCTTGAATGCTAATATCAGCCTGGCGTGGAAAACAGATGACACAAAGTTAATGGAGGGCAGTCCATGCAGAGCTTAGGGTGGGGAGTATGAATGGACAACTCCACAGAAGCATTAAATCTGATGAAAAAACGAGGAGGTCAAGGGGAAACTTCAACCTTTAATTGAAATATAGTATCAGAGCCGCTCCCGTCCTTTGAGTGATATCAAAACAGGATGCTAAATTGAGTTGTTCACAGTGGGGTATTCTCTTCTCTGGCAAGTATCAAGTCAAATTACATGCTGGTATACAAAGGGCCCAGCTAACGTCAATAGTTGGGCCCATCAGGGTGTACAAGAATGATTCATGGAGGTTGGCCTGCTTTATCTTCTGTGCAAGGAATATTAGTTGAAGCAGCACAAAGAATGAAAAGGGACAATGCTTCTGGCAATCAAAGACACTGGTCCTGAACTATCAGCTCTCAAGGCAAACCATCAGTCTTAGGACACTGGACCTGAAGATGTTCTCTCCTGTAACAGACATTAGATAAGCACATTCATTGGGATTCATCAAACCTGCTGTTCTGAAATTTGTTGCTACATTTATTTGTGTCGCTACCGTGTATTCTGTTAGTTCTTAACAAAATAAACACAATGGAAATTGTCCAGGTCTGCTAAGATTATGAAAACACAAAAAGAGCTGCAATTCTATAGTATACCATCTTCCTCTCCTTAAATCAACTAAAGGGTTAAAATCAGCTATGTGCCTACACCGAAATCTACAGAACCCCCAAATACGTAAATATAGCTTCACCCACACATGCAGAACTGGATTTAGCTTGTCGTCTACCAAAGGCCATGCATTCAGTCTTGTATACTCACAATTAGAGGATTTTGTGCAACAGTTATGGCAATGATCAGCCTATTATGACCACTACAGTTATATGGATACCATTTTATGCATGCAGATATGGGACTATATATGCAGATTACATATAAAACAGATGATACATAGATAGATAGATAGATAGATAGATAGATAGATAGATAGATAGATAGATAGATAGATAGATAGATACCGGTAGATAGATAGACAGATTAGATAGTGAATAGATAGATAGATACATAGATAATGGAGGATAGATGGATGGATAGATAGATAGATAGATAGATAGATAGATAGATAGATAGAAGATAGTGAATAGATAGGTAGATAGATAATGGATAGATAGATAGATAGATAGATAGATAGATAGTGGATAGATAGATAGATAGATAGATAGATAGATAGATAGATAGATAGATAGATAATGGATATATATATAGATAGATAGATAGATAGATAGATAGATAGATAGACAGATAGACAGATAGATAGATAGATAATGGATATATAGATAGATAGATAGATAATGGATAGATAGATAGATAGATAGATAGATAGATAGATAGATAGATAATGGATAGATAGAAAGATAGATAGATAGATAATGGATATATAGATAGATAGATAGATAGATAAATAGATAGGCAGACTCACAGTTCTTTGCCCCATGCATATTTGGCAGTTAGCAAACAATAGCACATTTCTGCATTTTGGGGTCTAATCACCCTGTGTGCTCTCCCAGTGGCTGAGCACAGCGCCTTCTGGTATTCCCCAATGGGTAATGGGGGTTTCTTGGTGTCTCCCTGTGGATGGAGGGGGTATCTTGTGTCTTCCAGTGGACGGAGGGGTATCTTGGTGTCTTCCAATGGATGGAGGGGTATCTTGGTGTCTTCTAGTGGATGGAGGGGGTATCTTGGTGTCTCACAGTGGATAATGGAGGTTTCTTGGCGTCTCCCTGTGGATGGAGGGGGTATCTTGGAGTCTCCCAGTGGATGGAGGGGTATCTTGGAGTCTTCCAGTGGATGGAGGGGGTATCTTGGAGTCTCCCAGTGGATGGAGGGGGTATCTTGGAGTCTCCCAGTGGATGGAGGGGGAATCTAGGAATCTGCCAGTAGATGGAGGGGGTATCTTGGAGTCTCCCAGTGGATGCTGGGCAAGTGTGTCCTAGTGGTCACTAGCCTGGTTTCTCCGGCAGGGTGGAAGTCCTGTACCTCCCAGCATACTGGAGGTTTGAGGCTCCTAGGGGAATGTTGCTTGCGGTTTCCAGGTGGATGGGTGATCAGTATGCTGATGGGGGAGGGGGCTTTATGTCCCCGGTGGTCGGTGCTCGGTATAATCCTGTACAAGGCTATTTCATGCAGATTTCGCTCATTCTGGGGCGCACACAGTTAATGGGGTGCAATTTTCGGATGAGCGCAGCGGCAGAGATTGCTTTGCTTAGGGGTACGAGAATCAGGAAATTACCGAGATCTCCTTGTCTCCCAGTTTTGGTGACTATAACTGTCATTTCCTCTCCGTCTCATGTCTTCCCCGGTGACAGCCTGTCTCATTCCTGCTCTCTCTCTCCCATCTCCAGCATCACGAATGCCTCTTCTCACTCTCTCTGCCCTCTCGCCAGTGGCAGTCTCTGCACTCCCGGTGCCCTGTCTCCCCCATCCAGCCCTCTGTCATTGCCCCTGCTTCTCGGTGTCTCCGAGCAGTGCAGCCTCTGCAGTCACTCCAGGGACATATTACCGGTGTGTGTGAGGGAGGGAGACTGAAATCTGCCCATATTATATATAGATATATACCGATATGTGCATTATCTATAAATATATACCCATATGTGAATTATATATAAATATATACCCATATGTTAATTATATATAAATAAATACCCATATGTGAATTATATATAAATATATACCTACATGTGCATTATATATAAATATATACCTATATATATATACCTATATGAGCATTACATATAAATATATACCCATATGTTAATTATATATAAATAAATACCCATATGTGAATTATATATATATATATTCCCATATGTGCATTACATATAAATATATACCTACATGAGCATTACATATAAATATATACCCATGTGTGCATTATATATAAATATATATCCCATATGTGCATTACATATAAATATATACCTAAATGTGCATTATATATAAATATATACCTAAATGTGCATTATATATATTTACCCATATGTGCATTATATATAAATATATGTGCATTACATATAAATATATACCTATATGTGCCTTATATATAAAAATATACCTATATGTGCAATCCATATAAATATATACCTATATGTACCTTACATATAAATATATTCCCATATGTGCACTATACAAAGCCTCTTAGTGCGGTTTCCATTTGTGTTAACCAATTGGGTTCCAGAGCAAAGCTGCCCTCTAATGCACTACTCATTCCAACAGCACTGAAAGGGTCTACACGTTCACCATGCACCACTTGAGTTCAACGAGACCCAGATCTAATAAGACAGACACAGAAATAGACTTGATAATCAGATAATACTCACATTCTTTGCGCCTTTGATATCTGCTGGTTAATAAGCTGTTCTTTGGCTCATAAGTGCAAACACACACACACGTGATATTAATGTATACCCCCACATACATTAACATGAAGACCCGCAGTGGTGTCTGCATTATCTCAATGGATGTAACGGCGATTAAAACATGGCTGCAGAGGAAAAATGCATAGAACATGACTGCGATTTGATCTCACACCTGTCTGGAACCCAAGGGGTTAAGTATGCACCTGTCCATCATACTGCTCACCCTTTTGTAAATGCATATTTTTATTTATCTTATTCCTGATACTATGTAATCCATACGTGCGTGTTCTGTTCTATGTAACAAGTGTTTTATGTTATTATATATTATATATTATTATATAGGTATAGAGCTGTGATTCAGAAATGCACTAATTGTGATGCAATCCTGCCCACAGCAAATGCTGGAAGTGATCTGCCTCTATTGTCCATGACCTGTGCTCTAGAATCAGGGGAGGGGCATGTATTTGTACTGTATATTGTACAGGAGGGAGAGGGCTAGTTGGGCTATTAGTGCTTAATAGAATGGAGAGGGGGGTGTAGAGTCCATTCGAATCGGAAAGCACAGCAACATCCCTGAACAGATGCATTTATAATGGTGCTATTTCAATATATATTTAATTATATATATATTACATATATATCATAATTTATATAGGAACAAAATTCCTTGTTTTTAGCGCTTTTGGTTTTTCATCTTATTTTTATGTGCTTTTTGACCTATTCGTATATATTGTTGTAAGGGAGTTGGGGGTTTACGGAGAGGTTTAGTTTATATATCTGATGTTTGGGTACACATGCTGCGCACTTTAAGGGATGTCGAACACCGTGAGACCCTGGTGCTTCGTAAAGCAACCTTATGAGTCTCCTGCTTTAGGGGAACAAAAAGTCTTGCCCTATTTCCCCAGAATGCCCCACTCGTCATTACATTTTGTAAATGCCCTAAAAGTGTTTATCCCATCACCACCACAGGCGTTAGGGCCTTGCTGATTCCCCTTCTTTTAGTTACCAATAGATTGTAAGCTCACGAGAGCAGGGCACTCTTCTCCTGTACCAATATGTCCTGATGTGTGTTAACATGAATATTAAATTCTCTTTGTTAAATATTTTCACTGCCCCCTATTGTAGCAGCGCTATGGAATCTGCTGGTGCTATATAGATAAAGGTAACGTACAGAACACACGTGACTGTATATGAGTGGCCAGGGCTGAGCTAGGATTTTGAATTCATAGGGAATTACAAAATGAGGCTTCCTATATCAGCAAGGTAGTCCATGTAGGAGAGGGGTCACCAGAGACAAAGGTTATGTATGGCCAGCCACACATATACATAGTATATAGGTACCCTGTACCCGGCATGGCGCCTGTTAAGACACCCTGGGAGCACTGAGTTGGTCAAGTAGAGGGGTTTAGCAGCCCTGCGGAGAGCTTCTCATAGAAGAACATTGTAGGGAACAAGGGATGTGCAGGCAGACTATAACTTTAATAAAATAATATCGTCATGTTCTTGTAGTCTGCAATATGCACTCACTGGGGTTATTCACCAATGTAGAAGGCGTGGTCTTAACTTCCCAAGTTGAATTTGGATTATAAAGGGCCAACCCTGCAAGAAGGGCTGAGCAGGCCCTTTATAATATATAGTTAAGTAAGACTTGCCACTGATTTAAACATACTTTTTACAGGGCTGTCCAAGCTATTTTTGGAGCAGAAACTCACTGGGGTTGCCCATTAATGATGTAAAGTGAAGCCAGAGTCATAAAAGCTGCAACTTTCCCCAAAGCCATTCTGAGAGAGCGGGACGGCAATCAGGACAATGTCCTAGGCACGCATTGCCATTAGATGGAGTCCCCTTTTAACCAAATTTAAGGCATAATGGGGGTTTCTATAATTGGCAAGAAAGCGCATTGGGATCTTTTCATGTTCTATATGTTGGATAATGTGATGTACATTGTGAGGCTGTGCTTAAAAATGGATTAAAAGGTTCAACGTTGAACGTTGATGGACAGAAATGGCCACCGACGCAGGTTGCATTGTCTATGCATCGAACTTGCCTGTGTTTTATTTCAGTTTTTCTGTATCTGCTTTGTATTCCTGCGTCGTTAAGTCAGTACAGGGATATTTTGAACTCAAACAGATGTGTGATTTGGACACCAAGCGCCATTGTAAATCGAGGTCATCCCATCAGTAAGTGTTATAGATGACCATCGGGTGGCAGCACTTAGTCATGGTCCTTGTTAATAGAGACACATACTGTACGTACAATATATATATATTTTATATATATATATATACATATATATATATATATATGTGTGTGTGTGTGTGTGTTTAACATTATAAGAAGCTGTTTTTAATTAGGATTAAGATTTCCGTATATTATTTATGATGCGGTATACCACACATACAGCCTTTAATTATGTTCTGCTTTCCTTCACATTTCGGTGAAGGCGTTCCTGGCTACAAAGAATGATGGATGGCTGGGTGAGTGGAGTTATGTCCCCCTGGATGCAGTTAGAAAAGACGAGTTTTAAACACTGACAGGCGAGTCTTATGTTAGCGACAAGATGTCCATGCGGCCGCTTACCAGAGATGTGCCGGTAAAATGAAGGTGTTTTATGTGTGCATTACATTATGGAGGGTATGGATTCTGCACCCCTTTTAACAGTATCTCACAAGTAGCTGGCACCCCATAAATATATATTAATGCTGTAACAAATAGTATGTTAGCTTGAAACGCCTTGGCTGTGAGAGCTGCTGTTGCATATGTAGTTGAGCCATCGTTCATGAATATGAAGACTGGACGTTTTTATTTGTCTTGTGTGGTTACTCTGTAATCGTGTACATCATATAGATCATACAGAGGCATATCCTTGTTTATAAGTCACAAAAACAATATGGCTTGCACAGCGTTCCAGAGGGGGACAATTGTCCTTGTGTACCCTCAAAATCCACCTCCCACCAATATATTGGCCATTTCCACTGGACAGATCTGCAGTCATCTTTATTCTGTGGCATGCCATAAAATTACTTCTTGTCTTATAACACCCCGCCATAAACACTTAACAATACATAACAATCTAGCCCTGTGCTGTGTGGGGTGTGTGACTGACACATGTGACATGTACCGAGTTGATTTCTGAACTGAATACCAGAGTATGTCCCCAAATGAAAAGAATGCGCCTAAAATAATTTTTGCTTTTTCTTCTGCATTTATTTGTGTCTTTCTAGTTACCAACCTTTCCTCCCTTCATTGGCTGTAGTCTCTTTCTCTTTTTCACCTTTAGTCTACAGTATCTCTGGACAGATTTTCAGCTTATCACCTCTTGTTTTCCATGCCAAGTGATATCCCACCATCAGACCTCTGACACCGAGCAGGACATGCAGCACACATACAAGCGGCATATCACTGTGGCAATAACACAACGGTCTGATCATACTCCAACAACTGCACTATGATTGGACTCCCAACATGACCACAGTGACATACGCTTTGTATGTATAGAGATGATGGCACCGCCAGACTATGAGATTTATTGAAAGGGAGCGGGAGCCTCTTCTTCCATAGTCTAAAACAGACAGATCAAGGGAGTCTGTGAGCCTCTTCTGCATGTGACAGTCAGACTAAAGCTAATCTGTGTGCATGCAACAGTCACAGTTTAATTGAAGCTATTCTGTGTGTGTGTGTGACGGTGATAGTCTTATTCTACACGAGTGTGACAATGATAGCCTTATTCCACATGTTATTCCACATGGGTGATGATAAAAAAAATGTCTAACGTTTTAATTCTGCATGCGAGTGACACTGGAGGAATAGTCGAGCCTTGTCTGCATGCGTGTTGCATTGACATGAGCAAAATCATCCCCTGTGTGTTCAGACTATGTCTGTTCTTTTGTGGCTTTTTGGGTATTTTTAACATTTTATTTTGAGACACAACTTTTGATTGAAACCACAGTCTCCTTGAAAGCAGATTTTTAGAGTTCTGTGAAAAAAAAATAATAATTACAGGTCCTGGAATTAAACATATGGAGAGGGAGGCCATGAAGAACACGAGAAAGGAGGGATAAAGAATGAGAGGTACTGAAGGAAACATTTAGTGTGGGGTGGGGGGAGACAGTCAAAAAGGGGGAAAAAAGAGACAGACCGATCCTGTGCATTTTAAAACAGCCCACAAAGGACATGAATTGTCTCACTGAGGAATAAAAAGGGACAAGGGTGGAGGGGTGAAAAAGGAAAAGAGAGAAAAGGGGAGGAGAACAGAAGAAAGCAAAGAAGAAGAAAAGAGTGAGGGAGCTAGGAAGTGAAAAGAGGAGGGGAAGGAAAGGAGGGTAGGTAAGAGAAGGAGGAGAGAGGGTAAGGAGGGGGATGTTATCCCAGAGTTTTAAAAACACTCAATTGTTTGGGGTTTCTAAGCTGATCCAAGAAGAGTAGGCAAAGTCTGTGCTGATTTCTTTCTTCGTTCTCTTTGCAGCGTGGGGGGCAGATCCTGAGAAAGGCAGGGGGTAGGGGGGTGAGACTCTTCACTTAGGAGGCTGGCTGGAGGCCGGATTTGTCCTCAGTGACTTTGAGAGACTTTATTGAAGATCATCAAGTGGTTTCCTCACGAAAGAGTTGGATGCACATCGCTTGTTACCTGTGCCTATGGAGGGGGGAAAGCTAGTGGACTTTTAACTCCTTCCCGTCCTAAGCAGCTTTAACACTGGCAGATCAGGATCACATAAGGGAAGAGTGGGATTAACCGTGTAACTGAACCATGAACGTGTGGGTGCCCGGCTCCTGGTGGCATGTCCTGCTGTGCCTCTGGGCGCTTCTGGACAAAGGGTATAGCACGTGGACATCAGGAGCTCAGTACCGATATGCACCAGCACTGCAGCTAAAGCCCAGAGAGTCACCCGCCAGCCCCAAAAGGTAACTAAAACAATGTTGGCTGTAGGCTGCTGTATGATGTGCCTGTACCTGCGCATGCGCTTTCATTGACTTGGGCAGGTATACTAAATAGTTTCTAATACCCTATTAATGCAGGGGCTGTTGCGTCGGATCCACAGGGGAAATGCCGAATCTCCGACCCCAGGACCCTGCTTTCTTAATTAGGCTCAAAGGGCTGTCTTAGTGATTGTACGGCTGGAGCAGCTATTTCTGTGATAGGAACGAGCTGTATGGTGGCTAATTGGCAACTATGTCGCTGCAGCGAACACAAGCAGTGGCTTAGAAAGCACTCTTTAGTGGGAATCAGCTGGAATCTTTTCAGCTCATAATTCAGATGTCTGCATGGCTATGAATGCAGCTGCGGTGACCCCCCCCCCCATACAGATATGATGTCTTCTGCTCCTGGAGGAACATAATAAGTTATGTCCAGGATGAGCTGACTGGCTGGATATTTGTGGCCTGAGGATGTTGAAGTGGGAACAATAACAATTTATATGGGAAGATCAACAAAGGAAGGAGAGAGATAAACAAGCTGTCCACAAAACCTGCCCTGTCACAGCAAAATTCAGGACTTAGACAGAACTTGGTCCCTCTTAGTGCGCCCTCTCCTCCAAAAACTCTGAGATCTTATTCTCTTGCTGGGGTCATCTTGTGGTGTCGCTTTTATTTGTGGTATTCGTTGCTCATTCATATAATTATGTTAAATGTCCTCACTGCATATTTTTATAGTGTCGTTTTAATTAATTTGGCAGATGTGTTGCCCCCAGGCAAGTACACAAGCTGGCCTGAGTATGGATGTGACTCTTGTGCTGTCTGCATAGCGTGTTACTGTTTACCCGCAGGTCAGCTACACCTTGCGCATGCACACTGTAAATAAAGGGGTCTCTGGCACACAGGTAGTGGGTGCAGCCTTCTGTTTACCCCTGGAGCAGTCTTAGAGTGTCTGGCACTCCCTCCACTTGTGAGAGCTATCCCGCTCCCCTAAGGCAAATTCAGCAGAAGATTCACATAGGCTTTCTCTATGGTGTAGTATTTTTGTATCACAATATATTTAAAGGCATACGTGTAATTATATGTTATCCATTGTGTCTCTTTCTGTATTGCAGGAACTGGTGCTCCGTGCCTGTCAGCCGGACGGTCTCTTGCCAGGTTCAGAATGGCACCTTCTTGCAGAGGGTCTACCAGAACTGTCATTGGGCAGCAGGCTGCTCCGGGGGGAGGTGAGCATTAAAGCACATGCCGTCTTCAGGTCTCTTCTTTGTGTCCTCTCTCTTTTCATGTCTGCTACTCTTTGAATATGATTTTATTTGCTCCTTTTGCCCACCACATTCCATTCATATCTCTATGTTACATGCTATATTTTTATCTTCCAATTCATATCTTGATGGTCTGTATACCTTTGACTCTAGCACTCGTTACATTGATGCTCAATGGCCAATCTCTTACTTTTCCACTCGCTCACTCATACTGTCTGTGTAAGAGCCTTGACTTTGCTCACTCATAGTGTCTGTGCCAGAGCCTTGACTTTGCTCACTGATAGTGTCTGTGCCAGAGCCTTGACTTTGCTCACTCATACTGTCTCTGCCAGAGCCTTGACTTCGCTCCCACTCATACTGCCTGTGCCAGAGCATTGACTTCGCTCACTCATACTGCCTGTGCCAGAGCCTTGACTTCGCTCTCACTCATACTGCCTGTGCCAGAGCCTTGACTTTGCTTGCTCACACTGCCTGTGTCTGAGCATCAGCCTCTCTATACATTACACTGCATGAATCTGAGCTCTAGCCTCTCCTTTACACATTGTTCTTCATGGCTTTCTTCAGTTACAGAACAGTTGTCAGACCAACCTACAGACTCAGTTATAAGACAGTAACATCTCTGGAATGGAGGTGCTGCCCAGGATACAGGGGTCTTAATTGTGAAGAGGGTAAGAAACTGTCATTTTTATCTGCCTTAATGCGAATATCCTTGGCATTTATATCAAGAAATGCATGACAAGAATGTTACAAATGGAGTAACATTGTCTGTAAGAATGGTGTTTATATGTGGGGAATTAATGAATCCAAAATGTCTGGGACAGACAGAGTGCTTTCCTGTGGTTGGGTAGTTGGCAGACTAGGTTGGCCAGACCAATGGGTCTCTAGAAGAAGGCTAGATTATACAAAGCCCTTCCTCCAAAACTCCTCAGCTCAGAGATGTAAACTGGCCACTGTTCCCCATTGATGTGCCTCTGTCAATGACTGGATGAGCTCTTGCTAAGCAGCTTGCACTAGGGCTCATCAATTTCTAATTACGCGCTTGCCTTCCTGATGTAATGAAAGAAATGTATAAAAGATACTGTTACTGGCACAGTCATTATGGGCAATGTTTTTGGACTGATTGCAGATAATGCCGTGGATATGCTGGTGTAACACTGTGTAGTGATCTAAATATGTTGCACTTTTGGTTTTTAAGTTCAGTTGCCCTATTTTGGTTGGAGTTGCAATCTGAGATATTATATAGCATATATATATATAATAGTCTGTTTTAGTAAGTATTGTGGAAAAACAATCCCCATATCTGGGTATTATGACACAGTACAATGATTTTGAATAGATGGAAAATGAGCCATAAAACTTGCACACATGGAGCCAAGAACCACTGATTTACATAAACTGGACCTTCACTCATGTTTTGTTACCTCAAATATCGTTTGTCTTTAACTCATCAACCATTTATTTGTGTACACGTTGCACAGTATCACAGATCACATATTTGTTTGTTTTGGAACCAGTCATATATCTGTTGGACAAAAAAAACAACTAATTATTTGGTTTGTGAGAAACCAGAATACTCCAGAGAAAGGGGCCTGTCCAGCGCATTGGGGCGTTGTACGCTTACCCAGAGCATCTGCATCTCTTCCTGTTCCTGACAGAAGGAAGATGTAAATCTGCAATGGTTATAGAACTAATATAGTCTTTGACCTGTGCCCTTTCCTTGGATCCCTTTGGTCATTTCCTAACAAACATAATACACAACAATAATATCTCCTGGAGAGGAACGAGGTGCTAGATAAATAAGTTAAGTAGTGGACCAATTTTCCATTTTTAGTGATAATATACATTTGAAGAATTATGATGAGAGGGGGGACAAAAGCTAATAAAGACTTATTGAAGGATCTTGTGAAAATGCAAATTCAGGTAACTGTATTTATACACACTATATAGACAACTAACCATTACACCAACAGAGACTTTTACGGCATCACATTCTAAATACATAGACATTAATATGCAGTTGGTCCCCCTTTCCAGCTATAACAGTTTCCACTCTTCTGGGAAGGCTTTCCACAAGATTTTGGAATGTTTCTATGGGAATTTTAGCCCGTTCATCCAGTAGAGCATTTGTGAGGTCAGGCACTGATGTTGGGCGAGAAGGCCCGGCTCACAATCTCCTTTCCAGTTAATCTCAAAAGGGGTTGAGGTCAGGGCTCTGTGGGGGCCAATCAAGTTCTTCCCCACCAAACTCATCCAACAATGTCTTTATGGACCTTGTTTTGTGCACTGGGGCACAGCCATGCTGTAATAGAAAATGGCCTTAGCATAGCATTGTCCAAAATGTCTTGATATGCTGACAAACCAAGACATTTTGGATGAAAGGGCAAAAGTTCCCACAGAAACACTCCAAAATCTTTTGGAAAGCCTTCCCAGAAGAGTGAAGTTGTTAAACCTGCAAAGGGGGAACCAACTTCATATTAATGTCTTTATGTCTAGGATGTAATATCATCAAAGTCCCCGTTGGTCTAATGGTCAGATGTCCCAATAATTTTAGTGTATGTATATTGATACAGTCATGTGAAAAAGAAAATACACCCTCTTTGAATTGTATGGTTTTACATATCAGGACATCAGGGTCTAAAAATTAGGTAAATACAACCTCAGATGAACAACACATGACATATTACTTTGTGTCATGATTTATTCAACAAAAATAGAGTCAGATGATTGTTATTATGTCCTGATATGTAAGACAATATAATTCAAAGAGGTTGTACTTTCTTTTTAACACAACCGTATGTACACTATATTGCCAGAAGTATTTGGACACCCCTCCTAAGTATTGAGCTTAGGGTGTTTCAGCCACACCTTTTGGTAACAGGTGTATAAAATCAAGCACATAGACAGCCATCTCCATCATCATACATGGGCCATTCTGAAAAGCTCAGTGACTTTATACGTGGCACTAACATAGGATGCCGCAAGTCAATTCGTCAAATTTGATCTTGATAAATGTGCCCAGGTCCACTGTGAGTGTGATTGTTGTGAGGAAGAAGCATCTTGGAGTAACAACTTCTCAGCTTCGAAGCAGTCGACTATGCTAACTCACACAGTCCTGCTGCTAAGTGCTGAGGTGCATATACCACAAAAAAAAACAAAAAAAACGTCATCTGTAGCATCACTGATTATAGGGTTCTAAACTGCCTCTAGAAGCAGCATCAGCACAAACGCTGTGGACTTGGAACGCCAAATGCAAGCGAGGCCTTCTCATCCAACTTTGACGCAACTCCATATAAATGCCCATGGTTTTGGAATGGGATGTCCAACAAGCTCATATAGGTGTGATGGTCACGTGTCCACATACTTTTGGTCATATAGTGTTTATATACATGCAAGGATTTCCATTTAAAGTCAGAGCTCTCTTGATTTTTTTAGCCTTTTCTCAAGGGACTTCAATTGGGAATCGGGGGGAACTCGTCAAAATTCAGGCAAGTCTTGGATTGAACTTTGTGGGTTTTGAGAGGGACCATAGCATATTGAAGCTGAGATCTAGGAGGCCCTGAATAGCCTTGTGTGAATACCTCAAGAAAACCCCCAGGCTTTCCGACTTATTCGCCTGTGCTAATTTAAGGGCCACAATTGCTTTGGATAAAAATCGTGGTATGATAGCAACACATCCCAAATTTTAAACTTTTTAATTCTTATTTGCAACTACATTCTTAAAGGTTTTCTACATAACTGTATTTTGATGACATTACAACTTAGAGTAAACATACTGTAAACCCCATTTTTGTCTAGTTGCAAGGGATCAAGTTGGCCCAAGAGAATGGAAATTCATCTTCGGATATTCATTGCTCCTTAAGTGATGGGTGTTTCACCCTGAGAGGCTTTCATACTGTAGCTTCCCAGAATTCCCCAAACTCTGGGAAAGTTCCCTCAAGCTGAGCACAGTGAGTTCAAATTAACAAATATACAAGTTGAAAAAACTCAAGAGTTGTTTGACAGATAGAAAGTAAGCTAATTTCCCCAATGAGCTCTTTGTTTCTCTCATTTGAAAAATAAGTTTTCAAAGTTTTCATTTCTAGAGAACAGGAGGAATGGAAAAGCTTTGAGTGTAACAAAAAGCAAACCCGCATAGAAAGATATACAGAATAAGATATATATGATAATGCACACGGAAAGACAACAAACAAGAAGCTTGGAAAGTCGTATAGAATAAGAAGCAGAAATATACAGGGACAGCTGAAAGAACTGTACAATGTACAACCAGGTATCACAGGACTGGGTTGGGAACAGCAATTTTATTACCTGAAAAAAAGCATCTTATGAAAAGCTGCAGCTTTGCTGCTGCACTTTTTGGCAGAACTTTCGAAATAAACTTGCTTTTAATTTGTTTTTCTTTTTGTACATTTATAATCATTATATACATTTGTGAAGGATTTAAGTTTGTCTTATGCCCTTCCCATATATTTGTGTTCATCTTCTACTTTAAATGATCCTTGTCTCATGCAACTAATGGGTTAATCGAAAGGCAGAAGGGGAAGCCTGCAATAAAATGTTGCTTGGGGTGCTGTTCTCTCAGATGGGTGAGGCAAGGGGTAGGTGTGGAATATGATATATGTAATATGTATTATGGGCTCCGCTAAGCTTGCTCAGGAGGCTTAGTTTCTATAGGAGAAGATTACAGAGTATTTTGAGCGATTTAATAAGATTAAAGATCTGTACCTTTCTCCCAGTAACACAGTGAGGCAGCCATTACCATATGCTGGGGTGGGGGGCTCCCTCGCAGGCTCCCTCCCATCTGATTTGACCTATAGGAAGGCTATTCCGAGCACTGGGAGACAGATACATAAACAGTGGCTCTTTTTGTACTTGGGTAGCCATGCTTGTATGGAAGTAATAAGTGTTTTATGAAAAGCGTGGGAAATAGCTGGAATAGCTTCCCACTATAAGATGAACATAGGGGATTTTAAAAGGCCAGCTATATGAATGACGGCATCCTAAAGAATAAATACACAGTTGGCAGTACCATTTAATCAGATTAAGCAGCTGATCCGTGGGGCCCCATTCCATGTTGGGTGGAGAGACATATGAATGACTGTGAAGACTAACAACATTACTCTAATGTATGGTTTTTAAACATATAGATGTGATGGTCAGGTGTCCATATACTTTTGGTCATATAGTGTATCTACGGTAGTTTGTGTTAGCAGGGCAGTGGATGAAATAGTGTATTTTGTTTATAGAGTATTACCCAAGGTGGAATGAAAGATGATCAATAAGGACTTCTCTGTCTAAAAGACAAAATAAATTCCATAAACAGGTTGATTTAGAACGATGGTACAGTTTGTGTCTAAAGGGTGTAGGTATATTTGATATGGGTTTAGCGTGACTAGTATGTGCAAAGCAGCAAAGTGACATGTAGTAGTGGAAGACAAAGAAACGCAAGATGTTCCAAAATGCTGTATATATTATGTATTGTTGTATTATTGTTGTATTGTTATGTATTGATTTATATAGCACCGTCATATTCTGCAGTGATGTACAATAGGTAAACAGGACATAAGCAGTAGTGCATAACATAACTTAACAATTCTGACGTACAGAAATAAACGTTAAGGAGGGTCTCGGTGAAATGAGTTGTGTGTCTTTCCTTTTGTTCCAGAGACTGGATCCTTGGCGGAAGTACAGGAAGCTCCCCGGGTCAGCGCCCCGCTCCGGAAATTGCCCGCTAAGGCAAGGGGCAGCTTCTCAGGTAACTTAGACAAGTTCAGGTGCCTAATTGCTTATCTAGGTCTCAATAGCAGAAAGTGCGTGTTTCATCGGGCTAGTGGACATGAAGAAGATCCTGTGCTTCCAAAGCTTTGCTTTTACAGATGAAAATAAGTAACTGCATTTTTTGGTGAACGGGGACTTATCATCACACAGAATATTTGGGTGATTACAGGTCCAGAATATATGAAGGCATGTACAGCGATACAGTTGGACTTGGCGGCTCACAATCTGTGTACTTTTTGTACTTGTGTGTTTGCACTTGTGGGTTATGGGACTGTGTCCTCCTTTCACCCTTCCATGCTTCAGTTTTTCTTAGATCAGGGGGTTAAACGCAGAGATCACAAACTGTGCCAAGCCAGCTGGGAAAAAGCGGGCAGCTGTGTGGGAATCAGCTGCTATACTGAATAACCCTTTCACTGCTGCAGGCAAATCCTAAAATAACCCTTTATGTGTCAGGCTGACCTTTTGTGTTAGTGGTAGGTTGAGCATTTATGTTAGACTCTGATTTCCATTTTTTAAGGAAACCAGCCAAAAAATAAAATAAAAGTGACTACAAAACATGCTTCACGACATCACTATATAAAATAGGTCTTGGGTTTTGGCTCTTACCCATAACGCTCTAGGGCCTGGCGTATGAAGACACCCTCCCCAGTGCTATTACTGCACAGAGTGATCCACTTGTTACCATGGCAATCACTGCAATGTGGCCTGCGAAAGAGATGAGGAAAATAGGAAAGGTTGAAAGATAATGGGAGTGAGTTATACAATAAGATATAATAATAAATGCAGCGGAGGAGAAGATAAAATACACAAAATGTGTTGTGCGATAATCAAAATAACAAGTCTAATAACTAGGGGCAGTATATTTAAAAGCATGTGGAAATATAAAATTACACTTAAAATACAGAGTTGTGTGCTAATTAAAATATAGAATAATGTAAAATGAAGAAAGGAAAGCAGATAAAAAGAATGCTGAGTGAAAAAGAGGTTAAAGGGAAGAGTCATTGCTGTGAGGGGGGAATAGAATGTGAAGAAATCCAAGTCCCGCACTCCAAGGTAAGTTGTTAAGTTATACATTTTATTATTTATATAAAGTGCCAGTGAAGCAGAAGGAAAGGTTTAATCGCTTAACGCGTTTCGCGCTTAACTAAGCGCTTACCCCTAAGAGTAGAATAAAACCAAAATAGAGGGATGGGATTAAAAACATATATGCTACTAATAAAAGAAAGCCTGGGCTGTGCACGGCTCTGTAACTGTCTGTGTACCCACAGTCAGTATTAACACCCTTGGTAGATACGGAGACATTTACACTTACTGTGCTGGTAGGATATTCACATGCTGGGACAGCTATATTAAGGTCAAATGTTAACAAGACACTGCAGAAATTAGTACTTGAGGTCAAAGGTCACCGCTCAGGGTTAACTGCTCTGAGTTTTCTTTGTAGGTGTAAAACAGAGATTCGCTGGAGTATATGATTTTAGAAACGGTGTAGTCTCACATTTGTTAAAATGCGTTGCTTTTAATGCAAATAATTGCTTGGCTGTTTGGCCATCCCTCAGTTGCATCATGAAATTTAAATACATTTTTATAAATTGCACTGCTTTGTTGAATTACTCTTTTTTGCCTATAGATAGATAGATAGATAGATAGATAGATAGATAGATAGATATGCCCATGTGATTAGAGGTGTAGTGCAGGGGTTCATTTTACTGCTCTGTTTTATATTGTGTGAGTGCTAATGTCAGGTTACATAGTGGATTACCTTATTATCTCTGATTCTCTGTTTTGATTAAGGATGTCTGAACTGCAGTCGCATCCCAGAGATGAATGTGCGCCTGAGCTCCCTGGAAGCCAAGGTGATATGTCACAGTGGAACATGTTTACCGTTCTAGAAACAGAGGTGTATGCGTTCTTTGGTCTAACTGTTCTCTTTTTTAGGTGGCAATGATCTTACAATCTGATTCGACTTTAGGGGAGAAGCTTGGGTCTTTTTCTGATACCTCACATCTATGGGGAAGCCAACAAGCCCGAGGTAGCCCTGGAGAGGTGGGAATAAAGGGTAAGGGGAGGATATGTGCTCTACCTGTCTGAATGTCTGTCTCCTACAGTTTTGCACAGCACCTTCGTCAGTCTACTGGTACTTTTTTAACTCTTCCCCCTGTACAGAATGCTATATCTGCTGTATTCATTATTTTGAATGCCCAATGCCATCTTGGTCTGCTTTTATATGCTCAGGTTTAACTTCATTGTCCACCCTCCCTTCTTCTCCTTACTGGAATCCTGCCCTGGGTCCTCTGACTTCCATTTTTGGAGGATATGTGTCACAGGACATTGCACATGTGTGAGAGAGGAAGGAACTGGGGACACGAGAGGCCTTTGCCCATCCTGTGACGCCACGCAGAAGTCATTGGACCTCACCCTTACCTCTTAACCCTTTCAGTGGCAGTGTTCTTCACCACATGGTTCTGTTTAAACTGTACTCATCTATTTGTGTATTCACTAAATAATCATTACCTCTGCATTCCATGACATAACATGTTCCTCATCTTTTCCTGTAGGGTCGTCCATGACACAGCATGCAAAGGGATCTCACCTTGCCCGAGATGGTATGTGATTTTCCTTTAGGTTGTTTGTTTTTATCTCGAGATACAGCCCTATTTATCATTATCTTAACTTTGAATCTTGTTCCAGGTATTCTTCCAAGGAATGTCCCTCATGGGCCAGTAGGGGATCCTGGAAGCCACGGATCACCAGGAATTAAAGGTCCATCTGGACCTCCAGGTGAGATAGTATTAGGTTTGCTTCTCTCTGTCTACTTTTTTCCATCATGGGTTTTTTAAAATTTTGTAGCACTTTATGTTCTGTAATTAGAGTCATAACAATTAAAAAAGGTTTCCCCCAGACCACAGATTACCATGTACAAGTTTAATCTTTAAAACTGTAACCTTTTGAATAACAGAAGAAGTTAATGGTGTATTACTCTCTAATTTCATCAAAACTCATTCCTTACACTGTATCATGTCACATGCAGAACATCATGTTGTTTATTCATCACACCCCTTCCTACTTGTTTCACATATCATTATCCAGCTATTTTTACTTAACTCTTTGAATGTCAGTGGTTAACAGGTTCTCATGGTAAATTGATGTGCATTTGCTTTTAGAGCTTTTACACTAAACAATCATGTGTGTGTTATCACTTTTATAATGTTTCAATATATCTCTAAGGTGTCACTGTTAAAGCCACAAGTTAAGGCTTATGTTTCCAGCTTTCTTATTAAAGTTTAACTGAGGCCGCTAACCCCACTCCTAACTTTTTTTTAAACAACTTTACAAATTAAATCATGTAAAGAGGAAGTATAAGGTATCCCTAAAAAATCAGATTTAGACTGGTAGATTACTGGTAAAGTCCCCAGTGTATCAAAAAATACTTTTTCCCCTACAAATTCACGCTTGCAATACCTACAAAGGCTAGGGAGACTCATATCTATCTACTATGCTTGGCACTCAGTGAGTGTGAATATACGGCAAGAAACCCATGTTTACTAGCCTCACTGAGTGTCCCACATGCAATATATGAGCTTTTCCCCTCCATATCGTTCTGTGCTATTTTCTCTCTCTTTCTCAACCTTGTGACAGCGATGGAACGATCTACTTAATGTTTCTTCACACAGGTCCACCTGGATCACCAGGTCCACCAGGACGAGATGGTGCAGTGGGACCCCCTGGTGAAAGAGGCCCTCCTGGTCCTTCAGGTCCTCCTGCTCC
The DNA here is from genome assembly GCF_027358695.1 of Spea bombifrons. Taxonomy (NCBI): domain Eukaryota; kingdom Metazoa; phylum Chordata; class Amphibia; order Anura; family Pelobatidae; genus Spea; species Spea bombifrons. The sequence goes on along the minus strand of NC_071087.1, from coordinate 112,058,456 downwards.
AGTAGTGCAGAGACTAATGGATCAAGGTGAGCTTGTCTTGTACATGTTGTTCTTATAGAAAAAGAAAAGTCTAAATCACATCAATATTTGTGTGAATACTCTTTGCCTTCAAAACAGCATCAATTCTGCTAGGTACACTTGCACACAGTTTTCCGAAGGAACTCGGTGGGGAGGTTATTCCAGACATCTGGGAACATCTTGCCTCTCTCCATGTAATACCAGTCAAACTCGATGATGTTGAGATCAAGGCTCTGTGGGGGCCAAACTATCTTTTCCAGGACTGATAAAGAATAAACTATTAACGTGTCTATTTTTTTTAAAGCATTCTTACCGTACAGCCTTTTTCCCACACCTACCTAAAACGTTTGCACAGTACTGTATATATGTTCAATATATTGGCAGGTGCTTAAAACAGCATCAGCGTATATTTTCTGGAAGTTATTCCCTTTGCACAGTGGCACCCCAGCTGATAAAATGTGACCAAAAAATACTTTCTGGGCAGGATATTGGTGAAACATGGGCAGAACACGGCCAAATATGGATTGGACATGCTTGGAAACTGGTGGAACATGGCCAACAGTGGGTGGAGCTTAAATAAAGCCACCTTCTTTTACGCCTCATAGGACATTCCTATAAAAAAGGTGCTCCAGTCGCATGCCAGGTCTACCTCCCGCAGAGCCTTGGCCTGTGCCCAGGAATTGAGAAACTATGACATTTTATTCAGTTAAAGATCAGTTATTGTAAACAACTAATTTTTCTATTTGAATAAAACAGTTAAAAGAAAAATTGTGCCAAGCAGTACAAATGCAAATAGAAAGCAAAAGCCCCAGGCAAAAATGCTTTCTTTGTTTCTTAAATGTATTTTTAAGTATCATTAATTAATAAAATACATATCATGTAAAAAAAAATTACTGCTGGAATAGAATGTGGATCTTCTTGACTGTACGCATGCGCGCTGCGCCCTCTTTTACTAACGTATCAGTTTGACTTAGTCTGCCAATTCTAGTTTTGTCATATACTCTGAATATATGTATTGCATGAAGCGCTGTGTATATTGTTGGTGCTATTTAAATAAAAGTTAATAATACTTTGACTGCTGGAAGAGATCTGTTCTGGAATGAATATCTGACAGTACTGTGTGCTTTGTGTAGTGGTGGTCTTGTGTGCAGACCACTTTTGGGGAGACACCAGTGGCAAACAGGACATCTGCAAAATAAATAGATTTTTTGTTTGCTATATAAAAATATATAATCAGTCTTGCATTCTTTTTACCCCTCTCAAGCAATAGTGTCAGAAAGTCAATTTTTGTCAATATCTGTATAATTTGCTAAATAAGATGTGTTTTTTTGTAGACATTTTTAATTCCAACCGTTTTACAGAAACTGGGAGCCCCCCAGTTCAAGGGCCAAGGGGACCTCCAGGACCTGTAGGCAAGTATTGTATGGTTTCTTTATCATTACATGATTGGTTTTTTTATGTTTTTAATTTTAATCTACCCCATTTCTATTTTATACTCTTTAGGGCCACCAGGACCCCAAGGGCTAATTGGACCCCCGGGGCAAGAGGTACTAGATTTGTAACCACATAGTCCTGTTATATAACATAGACAAATGTGATTCCAACCAGTGTTTTATAATTGTTGTTAATATTTTGTAGATTGTGTTGCTAAGTATTGTTGTGTTAGTATATGTTGATTGTTGATGTCTTTACCATTCTGTCGCCAGTAGCACCTAATGGCAAGTACAACAATTATGCAATAATGATATTGTTCAGGTTGTTGAAGACATAGAAATACTATCAAAACCTGAACCTATGAGCTACAACTATCTTATGGTAGCTCTGGGGGAGATCACCACTACTATTCGTTACTGCAGACTGACTGGCTATAATATGCTCTACATATTGTTATTTATTGCCATTCATTGTATTGCTGTTGTCATTTTATAGGGATTACCTGGCCCACCAGGTAAAGATGGACAAAGAGGAGAAAAGGGAGACATTGTAAGTGACATATCCAGTGAAAATGCTGCACTGCCTACTGTTTAATAAAATCCAAAGACACCAAGGTTGTATCTAAGACAGAGTTACTTAGTATGACCCAGTGACTGTATCTTGCACCGTATAACATTACTCAGTATAGCTCACATGCTGGATCTTGCACTGTATAACATTACTCAGTATAGCTCACATGCTGTATCTTGCACTGTATAACATTACTCAGTATAGTTCACATGCTGTATCTTGCACTGTATAACATTACTTAGTATAGTTCACATGCTGTATCTTGCACTGTATAACATTACTCAGTATAGCTCACATGCTGCATCTTGCACTGTATAACATTACTCAGTATAGTTCACATGCTGCATCTTGCACTGTATAACATTACTCAGTATAGCTCACATGCTGGATCTTGCACTGTATAACATTACTCAGTATAGTTCACATGCTGGATCTTGCACTGTATAACATTACTCAGTATAGCTCACATGCTGTATCTTGCACTGTATAATATTACTTAGTATAGTTCACATGCTGTATCTTGCACTGTATAACATTACTCAGTATAGCTCACATGCTGTATCTTGCACCGTATAACATTACTCAGTATAGCTCACATGCTGTATCTTGCACTGTATAATATTACTTAGTATAGTTCACATGCTGTATCTTGCACTGTATAACATTACTCAGTATAGTTCACATGCTGTATCTTGCACTGTGTAACATTACTCAGTATAGTTCACATGCTGGATCTTGCACTGTATAACATTACTCAATATAGCTCACATGCTGGATCTTGCACTGTATAACATTACTCAGTATAGCTCACATGCTGTATCTTGCACTGTATAACATTACTCAGTATAGCGCACATGCTGGATCTTGCACTGTGTAACATTACTCAGTATAGTTCACATGCTGGATCTTGCACTGTATAACATTACTCAATATAGCTCACATGCTGGATCTTGCACTGTATAACATTACTCAGTATAGCTCACATGCTGTATCTTGCACTGTATAACATTACTCAGTATAGCTCACATGCTGTATCTTGCACTGTATAACATAACTCAGTATAGTTCACATGCTGTATCTTGCACTGTGTAACATTACTCAGTATAGCTCACATGCTGGATCTTGCACCGTATAACATTACTCAGTATAGCTCACATGCTGTATCTTACACTGTGTAACATTACTCAGTATAGTTCACATGCTGTATCTTGCACTGTATAACATTACTCAGTATAGTTCACATGCTGTCTCTTGCACTGTATAACATTACTCAGTATAGCTCACATGCTGGATCTTGCACCGTATAACATTACTCAGTATAGCTCACATGCTGTATCTTACACTGTGTAACATTACTCAGTATAGTTCACATGCTGTATCTTGCACCGTATAACGTTACTCAGTATAGCTCACATACTGTATCTTGCACTGTATAACATTACTCAGTATAGCTCACATGCTGTATCTTGCACTGTATAACATTACTCAGTATAGCTCACATGCTGGATCTTGCACTGTGTAACATTACTCAGTATAGCTCACATGCTGTATCTTGCACCGTATAACATTACTCAGTATAGTTCACATGCTGTATCTTGCACCGTATAACGTTACTCAGTATAGCTCACATACTGTATCTTGCACTGTATAACATTACTCAGTATAGTTCACATGCTGGATCTTGCACTGTATAACATTACTCAGTATAGTTCACATGCTGTATCTTGCACTGTATAACATTACTCAGTATAGTTCACATGCTGTATCTTGCACTGTATAACATTACTCAGTATAGTTCACATGCTGGATCTTGCACTGTATAACATTACTCAGTATAGCTCACATGCTGGATCTTGCACTGTATAACATTACTCAGTATAGCTCACATGCTGGATCTTGCACTGTATAACATTACTCAGTATAGCTCACATGCTGGATCCTGCACTGTATAACATTACTCAGTATAGCTCACATGCTAGATCCTGCACTGTGTAACATTACTCAGTATAGCTCACATGCTGTATCTTGCACTGTGTAACATTACTCAGTATAGCTCACATACTGTATCTTGCACTGTATAACATTACTCAGTATAGCTCACATGCTGTATCTTGCACTGTGTAACATTACTCAGTATAGCTCACATGCTGGATCTTGCACTGTGTAACATTACTCAGTATAGCTCACATGCTGTATCTTGCACTGTGTAACATTACTCAGTATAGCTCACATGCTGGATCTTGCACTGTATAACATTACTCAGTATAGTTCACATGCTGTATCTTGCACTGTATAACATTACTCAGTATAGCTCACATGCTGTATCTTGCACTGTATAACATTACTCACTATAGCTCACATGCTGTATCTTGCACTGTATAACATTACTCAGTATAGTTCACATGCTGTATCTTGCACTGTATAACATTACTCAGTATAGCTCACATGCTGTATCTTGCACTGTATAACATTACTCACTATAGCTCACATGCTGTATCTTGCACTGTATAACATTACTTAGTATAGTTCACATGCTGTATCTTGCACTGTATAACATTACTCAGTATAGCTCACATGCTGGATCTTGCACTGTATAACATTACTCAGTATAGCTCACATGCTGGATCTTGCACTGTGTAACATTACTCAGTATAGCTCACATGCTGTATCTTGCACTGTGTAACATTACTCAGTATAGCTCACATGCTGTATCTTGCACTGTATAACATTACTCAGTATAGCTCACATGCTGGATCTTGCACTGTATAACATTACTCAGTATAGCTCACATGCTGTATCTTGCACTGTGTAACATTACTCAGTGTAGCTCACATGCTGGATGCACTGTATAACATTACTTAGTATAGCTCACATGCTGCATCTTGCACTGTATAACAATTCTATGATAAACTCACACACATTATATCATACCGTAGGGCCCAGCTGGCCAGCCAGGAGACCCTGGGACCAAAGGTGAAATGGTAGGTTAGACTTATTTATCACATATTTCTCTCTCTCTCTTTTGTCTTTCTCTCTCCATCCTCCCCCTCTCTTTCCCCTCTCTCTCTCTGCTCTTTTCCTTTCCTCATCTTATTCTAATAACTTTTTTATATATTTTTTTCTTATCTTTCCCTCCACAACTTAATTTTCTTTTGTAACTGTTCTTGTATGCCAGGGTCCTCCCGGACAGAAAGGTGAACCAGGAGAAAGAGGGGAACCTGTAAGTATGGAAACAAGCAAAACTTTATCCTCTGATATCACCACTTCCAATTCACTAACCCCTCTGGGGATCCTCAACCTATGTGAAGTATCTATAAACTCAGTTACTCCAGTGTATTTTGTCATGTCATGCAATATTATGTGAAAGTATTATATCTGTCTATACTATATTTGTCTTTTTACATGTTATATCTACCCATACCTCAAGCTACCCATCAACTCAGAACATTACTTTTTACTTCTTACTAGTGTTGTTACTTCTTAATAGTGTTTCTTTAATATCTGCTCTTCATTCTAGTTCTATGATGTCATCATTATTGCCAATGTGTCTTTAACTTCCGGTCCCTGCTTACCTATCTTATTCTTCCAACTCATATCAGTTTCCCATCTTGTTGGCAAACACTTTTTCCTATAAAGACGCCCAATAAAGTCTTAGTAAGCAACAGTACCTATTGATCTTATTGTTTATTATTTAAGGGACTCCTAGAACTCTAATTTAGGAATTAGATGTTACAATGAGTTTGGTGGGTCTTTGCAGTACAGAGTGATACAGCTGTGGGGATTCCCTCTGTCTCACCCTCTTCTTTCTCCCCACGGCCTCTTTTTTTAACACTTTCTATGTTCTTCAGAACCTGCCACGTAACCCTTCCCCTGATGCATTGTGTCTTTTTAAGCAACATAATGGTTAATCATATTAACTCATAGAAACCCAGCATGTAACAGCCAATCTTAACATTAAACGTTCTTCTGGACAATCCATTATTTGTAGGTTTTCATTCATATAAGACAGTGTAGTGCTAAATTAGATTTCAGTCCTATTCCATAAGGCCTATGTAATGGAATGGGTTAGCACAATAATGCCTTAAAGATCATATGAAACTATATTTTTAAAAGTGCAATCCTACAGCAATGTTCTGTTATAGCTTGGTCAAGGGGACTATAACCTGTAAGAAATAGACTTCCAACGTAATCTTGTTACACCTCAAAATTTCGATCACCTACTTTCAATAAGTCGATATCTGGGGAGAATTGCCACTATATGAGAAAACATGACCCTATAGTTATTTAACCGAAACCTCATCAAGTACTTTTATTATTGAAAATATGTTTAGGATAAGTGGCGGTATTCAAATGTTTTTTTTGTAATAAAACTATGAAGGCTGACATGCTAGAAGGACTAACATTTTATTTGTAATCTGAATACTGCAATAAATTGTGATTGCGCTCTTTTCCTACCAGGCTTATGCATGAGTCTTGTTAACTGTTAGTGTGCCAGCATTGTAGTTGCAGCTTAAAGATGTCTTAACCTTTGAATGGTGCAATATGGGTGGGAGGGGGTTAATCCCTCACAGCTGTGTCTGTCTCTTGCTTGCACAGGGAGAGAGAATGCTGCAGATCAGAGAAGCACTGAAGATTTTAGCAGAGAGAGTATTAATATTGGAGACAATGATTGGAATACATGGTGAGTATTTGGGTAATGTTTGAGAAGAAGCGAGAGGCAGTCATACAGTACTTCAAAATGGAGAGATCAAAGATCTGATGGTAGGAGGCAAATGTGGCAGACAACAGGAGCACGGGGTTTTGTGGAACAGGGCGAGTGGGTAGGAATTCAACAAACATTTTAGATAAAGGAGAAATAATGAAAAAAACGGGTCCTGTAGGTGTGCATTTTGTTTATTTTCCACTTTAAAAAATGGTATGTCTGCACAATGGCGTGATCTCCTGGCCACATAGTATCTGTGCAGATACATACAGGCTTCAGCTTCTAGTTAACATAGTAGGTAGTCTCTGGACAGCCAATCCCTCCAGCCTTACATTAAGGTAATAGGTGGTCTTTAATGACATATTATGTGAATGCGGATATATTGAAATAGGCAAGATGATTGATTGAGCTAGAGAAGGACATGATATTGAAAGAAATTCCATTTTGATCTGGGCTTTTAACGCTTGTAGAAGCGTCCGTATTCTCAGCCAGTTACACCAGCATACTGTTTGTTACTAAAAAAACATATCTATACATTTGGCTAACTGGTAAAGCTACAAGGTATACTTGTATTGGTTGCAGTTTATGTAACAGGATATGTTTACTGCTGCCATTATTAGAAGCAGTAGATTCCTTCGTACTTCATACTGTGATGTAAAGGTTGTATGTGAAATCACAAATTACACTCATGTTGTTAAGAGTCCCAAATTCTTTAGAGTGCCTAGATGTCTGAAAGTGAAATCTGTCACATAATTATCTCAATCATTGGATTAATGGTGTTATTTTTATGATATTTTCAAAGTGTGTTTTGAAAACTGCATACATCTGGAATAACTGAGTGCGCCTGTGATGCCCTCTGGCTGGAAGTGACATCAGACTCCAGCCACTGTTTAACTATGCTGGAATGTACGCTTCATACTTCTGAATCTGTAAAATCTCTGTGTTCCCGCATGGAGGAAGCGCAGGCTGAGCAAAGTACTACTTCCCATCTGTCAGGGTCGAACGGACAAGGGTTTTTTTCAGTTTAGTGACCACGTCTGCCATTTTTCCCATAAAACTAAACATTTTACATGTCGCTAACCAACACGTGTGTTGCCCTGACTACTGTCCTGCATTATGTGGGATGCTCCAACACGCAGAAGGGATTTCGGTCTTAAATTTTATATCCAACATACTGCACGGTAGTCATCACCCTGGGTAAAATAATTACAGCATGCAAAGGATACAAAACGTATGTGTGTGTATATATATATATACGTGAATTATCAGAGAAGGTGGTTAAACTTGGTAGCAGAAGCATTATTAAACACTCATCTACAGACACCAGACACCCTCAGAAATCTCATGGTGCTGCCACAACCACAAGGGATTCTGGGTAGCCGCATGCAAATAAGGTCAACAATGATCACCTTTTGCCTATATATCCACTTCATACATGGATCCCTTGAAAGTAATTGCCCGCTGTACAAGACAGCCTTTAGACAAAACTTGGGAAGAGGTGCAGTAGCCAGATCACCACTCATGGACAGCTGTTTTGTCCTTAATGGGACTCGTCAGCATGAGGTTGTGATACTGGCTTAATACTTGAGGCTTGGGGTAGCACGAGAAATACCATTACATGAGTTATGGTGGGTAAAGGTGATGGAAAACCCTTCCACTTAAAATTAAGGGGAGTAGAAGCATTATTAAACACTCCTCTACAGACACAGATGATGTGGTGGTTAAACTTGTCAGAGAAGTCAGCAAAATGTATGATAAGCAATGGAATCTATGTGCTCATTAGGCTCCGTTTTTCTGGAAATGCCACCAAGTTAAGAAAGACTTTGACATTTGGTCTGAGCTACAATGAAAGCTGTTGATAAATAGGATGTAGAATTTAAGGGCTTTGTAGTTGTATTGCGATACACTAAGCTCTTTTTCTTTGTTGCAGTGCCCTCTGGTGGAATAAGTGCACAATTCTGTGGGTCATAATTAAAGCAAACCGGAGATAATTATGGAGTAGAGTGCTATTTAAGATGAAACATTACATGTTTCTCTGGTGTTTTTACATATTTAGTACTTTACCTAAGAATTAATTTATCGTAATTCTTGATGATGGGGATGTTCTCCCCTTGGTCTGACATTGTAACAGAATTTTAGCTTTTTTTTAGATCACTTCTTATCCTCTTCTGTTCTTCATTGATCCAGTTGTCTATTCATGTGTTCTTTGTTTTTGTACACTTGTCACTCCAGAACTTCCCATCACACACCTTTCCTGCCATTTAAATATCATGTTCATTCCTCTTCATTTCACTGCCTTCACCCATCCTTCACACCAGTCCATGTGCTTCAGTGTCCCATTGTGCTATTTTCGGTCTGACAGGTGGTCAGCTTAGCCTCCTTTCTCCAGCTTCAAGAACAGCTGGAACTGCTGGTTAGAAGGGTCACTCTGCTTGAGTACATTATGTGGCCAGGTAACAATAGCCTTGCACTGCTTGTACCGTCAGTAAGCTTCCCACCCCTGCATTTCTCCAATGGTCCCGCAACCGCTCTCAGTACTCACAGGGCTGTGAAGGTACCATGTTCCCAACTGCTGAAAGTAACCTCATATACCAATTTTTATGTTGCTGTGCAAACTATATTTTATGAGAATTTAGTAGCTACTGGTCATCATATGAGTAATTACAATTCCTAGGATACATTTAATCTTATTTTAATATGCATTGTAAATGAAGAATGTGCTATCATTACAGCCCTTGTGATTGTCCAACTAGAAGTTAGGTCAAAGTGCGCATGTTACCTCTGCATTCCTGGTGCATGAAGCTGCAAATGTGCACGAGGCATGTTGTAGAAAGAAATGCACGTTTGTGTCTGTATCTGTGTTTAAAGAAGCTACATTGAGTGGTTCATTTGTTCCCCCTTACCTGTTACATGCTATGTGGCCTCTCCATACTTCAAATTATTATTACAAATCCAGCTAAGGCAGTCTGATGCTAGTGAACATGGGCAGCAATACCATCATGCATGTTTAGACTAGAATGTTATGATGTGATGCTTCAGTATTGAAACTTTAAGCTGTCCCCTTAAGTACGTTGGGTTAAAAGACAATTGTTCTATAGAGGCATCATGGCGATGAGACCTTTGATAAATTATGGTCTGGAAAAAGAAAAACAGACAATAGTTTCATTTTTAACACTGAGAATAGCCTTTGCCTGTTCTTTATATGGTTACATAGTATTCTAGAGGCTCTGGTGTGTACACTGTTGCTGTCTAAGTGGAAGCTTCATATAATGTCTTACAGTGGAGTTGTAGAGAGTCATGATATAGTGTTTTGCATCTGGTTAACTTCACTACGTCTCAGACTCAGACAAGTTCACTTAAAGCAGCTCAGGAACTGTGGTGGTGTTTAAAAGAATAGGAAAAAAAGAGACTTGCTGGAATGCCATAATGTCCATTGGGAGAATAATGATAGCCAGGCTTTAGGTTTTGTAGCATTATTACTAGAAATTAAATTAAAGAGGGAAGAATTGAGCCAACCATGAAATGAGATGGGAAGATATATTGGGTAGTACCGGTATGCATTATTTGTGATTATTGTCAGTAAGGAAGAGGTTCGTGTGCTTCATGTAGGATATCTGGGAGTGAAGTCAGTGTTAGCACTGTGGCTTCTTTTTTTTGCCAATGTCTGGACTTGATTAAAGCGGTCCATTTAACTTTTATCTTTTAATTTGTTGTATACAGATATTACTAGGTTCTTAAATCACTATGATTAGTACTGTGGATAGTCTGTTTAGGTGTAAAACTCTAGATTGTTGACTGAGGGTAATTTGTCATTGTGGAGGTGTTTGGGGTAGTGGTTGAGGTGCTCCAATTAAGTAGTGCAGTAACAGAGAAGTTATTTAGGGTCCGTGTCATTTCTTTTAATATTTTTACCCCCATTTTTCTTTCAGAAACAGATGCTGGCTCAGGGAGAGAACCTTCCCCAACAGGCACTACTGGCTTCTATAGGGGCAGGCGCAACGGGCCCTCGCCATACAGGATTTTATCAATTCAACATAATGAGGATGAGGAGGATGAGACTTACTGATGGTTCCAGACATACTGCTTTTATCCAAACAACCTTGGATATATCCCTAACCCACCTTCACATCTTAGTGCCTTTTTACCCTAACATCAAAGATGCAACAATTGGAAGATGGTTTCTTGGAATAGATTAATACTTATGCAGCAACATTTCCATGGAACATATTACAAGATTGCTCTTGCAGAAAAGTGGGTTATACATTTTGTTGTATTATTAATGTAGCCTGTTTCCTTTTAGCACTGAGATAAAACACAATTTGCATATTCCATTCCTACATTCATTGAAGGCAATGCTAATACGTATTATAGTACAGTGCTGCAATATTACATTCAACTCAACAAAACCATATTTATTTTTAGTGGGCATCCATACAGTACTTGTTGGCCCCATACTTTTAATGGTTCCTTTCTCTAAGAAGACACATTGGCCTTTATGTTAGCACTTAAAATGGCAGCAAGAGTTGCCAGCACAAGGGGGTGCTGCTATGTGAATGCCACAACATGATAATGATAGATCGGTTGTCATGGTTATTATAAGAAGATACGTACTTTGTTATATGTTCTTTACACGTTTTATTATTTTAATCCTCCATGGAAGGGGAGCACATTGTATAAATAAAATGATTTTTTAAATTGAAATCCAGGTTGTTTTGTTATGTTTCACAGGTGGAAACTGTGTATATCAAGCCAGCCCTGAAAGTGATTTTGGTGGATTGGAGACACTAAAGTTTATCAAATACAAAGTTTAGTAAACACCCGAAGAGGCAAAATGCTATTCCACCAACATCGTGATAGCAAAGATATCTATTGACTCTTTTGGCATATTTTCTTGGATATGAAGATATGATAGCACAGTGAGGCTATGTGAAGCGTTTGCACATATTTTCCTTGGTTATAGTACTCCTTATCTTTCACTGGTCACATTAATGTCTTCGCCAACCTGTCCCTCCACAAGCAGGGACACCGCTCTGTCCACCTTCCCAGTAGCTGCTAATGCTACCACCGCAGGTCCTGTAGGGAATCCCATCTGTTCAAGCTGCTGGAGCCTGGAATCATAAGAAAGGAAATGAGGGTAGGTGTTGTTCAATGTGATTAGAAATGAAGCTGGTACGAGTGAGAGATACAGATTTGCCTCCAACAAGATAGCTGCTGCCCTTTCCTCTTCTTGTCACACAATGCTTGCCGTCCCTTGAATGGAGGGGTATTTCTGCTGCCCTCTCCCACTGCACAGGCAGACTCAGAGTAAGTCATAGGTTGATCGTGTGCATGTACTGTGAGTGGAAGGGTGCTCCTGGGAAAAAGTACTGGCAAGGGACAGCAATGCTTCTTCCCTCTACAGTCTACCCACCTATAACCCACTCTGTATGAGAAGGTTGTGCAAGGCTGTTCAGATTTTTTTACATCTGGTTAATGTAATTTGTGGAACCTAACAACTTTATCTAGGTGTGCAAATAAAGGGGTGTACTATTATTTTGATAAATGATCTCCTATGTGGCCCTCTCCAAATACAGTTTTCTGGAGATGCCATCGAAACAGAAGATACACATAAATAGAACTTGTAACTCAGGTCTCCAACAGGGAACCCTCAAGCTACTAGTGGCTGGAGAATGGAGACGGCAACTGTATATATTCTAGCACCTCTAAATGAAAGAATAAATATCAGCATCTCAGTTATAACAGTGTTCTCTATTTCAAAGGCCAATGAAAGTTAGGAATGTAAAATGTCAGGCCGTCTTGGTGTAAAACATTTACTGAACCGTGGCTAAATAGACAGTACCACTCCATATGGCAGTTCTTCCCACGCCGACAAATGAAATGTCATGTATTTCTATCAAAGTGTAATTGCCTATACCTAGGCATTTGTTTCGTATACCTAGATGTTAAAACACAGCCCAAACAGATTATGACAAAGTACGGAAAGAAAAAGAGGATCTGAAAATAAAAAATGGATAAACAGCAGTGGATAAAACATTAGTGTCCCAAATGTTATGAAAGAGGAGAGTTCTTTCACGGATAATCCATAACTCGGAACTGTCCCGGTTTGACCCAGACTCAAAGCCCTGCTTGTCTGGGTCAATTTTTTTTCTCCCAACAGGAGAGGGGCATGCTGCCTTATTTTGCCTACCACTTGTCCAATTCAATCCCATTAAAGCAATACTTCTTAATACAACATATATTTGATATATACTGATATGACTTCACAAAAGAAGAGATGATGTAGAGCATCAATAGTACTAAACAATGTTTCAGCTCCACCACTGGAGATCTTGATAAAAGTCCCCAAGAGGTAATGAAAGATCAAGTTTCATTACAATTGTCACTATGAAGATATTTCTGGCGTGCCCACTTTATTCCTTCAAATGTTTCATTTGGCTAGGGGAAGCACCCAGGTTATGTCTATATTAATTTATTTGACCAAAATCATTTGGCACCTGACCAACACATCTATAAGATCTTGTTGGAGATCCCATTCCAAAACCATGGGCATTAATATGGAGCTTACATCACAAAAGCTCGGATTGATGAGACACAGACAGAGATTTCTACGCCTAAGAAGATGGATATTAATGCTGCAGAGAATAAGGAAAATTCACGGGATAGGGAACATCAACCTGTAACCTTATATGAAGTTATGTTAACTGGAGCAAATAACCCAGAGCTTGCTACTCAAAGAGATGCCTACAAAGTGGAAAAAAAGTAAATTAGAGGAATTAGAGCTGAAGATTATTGAAACTGAAGATAGATCAAGATGCAATAATGTGAGGATTAGATTTTTATTCCAGAGGAAATATAACAAATGAATTTGGGGGCTGGGGGTCCTCAGAGATTACCTTAAAGAACTAGGTGTTGTTACTGATTTTATAACTATTTTTTTTTTAGAAAACTCACAGGGCTACAAAATCCAAAACTCTGCCTGAAAAAGTCATTCATAAATTCTGAGATATTCTTCAAGCATTTAGAGAATCAAGTATTAAGGATGGAACCTATGCTGACAGAAAACTATTTACAGACTTGTCTTTCCGCACTAGGACGAAGAGAAAGTCCCTTTTCCGGTCACTAACTTCCTGAGGAAACATCACATACAAATGGGGACCTCATACGAGGCTCATAGTCATGAAGATAAAATAGAGCCTTTTGGTTCAATGATTGACTCAAATGACTGGCTTAATTTAATAAGGTTTAGAATAAAGGCCTAATTGAAAGGGAAAAGTCATTTTCGCATAGCGCTTTTTAGGCCTTTGTAATGACACAATGCGGATGACTGATGATTTTGATTAATGCTAGAGAATTTCGATTTAAAGCACTGTACCTTGATTATTCATTTATAGGTATTTATATAATACCGTATGTTCACATGGAAGATATTTTTTCCCTTTTTTTCCTCCTGCACATAATCTTAGGACTCTATGATAATACAAGCGAATGATCCAAATGATTTTGGTGTAAACTTAGTCAATTTGGAACAAAGTATTATATTCTGGCCTAGTAATTTATAGATATTGATTTATAGACTATGTTCACAGAAAAGACACTTTTTAAAACAAGCATGCAATTTATGTGTATTTGTATTCCTTTACGCTCTGTATTGTGTGTAACAATCTATGGGGATTGGTGTATGAAAAATAGGTACATAGAGTTCACTCGGAAGCTGTGGCATTTTTTTATTATTATTATACCCTCAGGGAAGATAATTTTTTTTCTAAAGAACCATATTTTTGTGTATCTGTAATCTTTATGGCACTCTTATGCCTATAATAATTTATGGGATTGTGTTATTATTTTTCTCTTTCTTGAAGTATAGCACTTTTTTAGGTCTTTGCAATAAAATAAGTAAATGACCCACGTGATCTTACACACACATTTCTAGTTACTGATTTATAGAACGTTTGAGGCACTGTATGGCACATTTTCTTCTAACGCATTATACCTTTGCCTATCTGTATCGTTTAAGGCACTGTTTCACAGAGCCGTAGCTGCTTCTTTTGCTCCCAAAGCAAAAACAAAATTACCCTCCCCCACTATATTTTCACAGAGTTTTTTTAGGAAACTAGTACTGTATAATGATACACTACATGGACAAACGTATTGGGACACCTGATCATTACACAATGAGGGACTTTTATTATGACATTGCACTCTAAATAGATAGACATTAATATGTAGTTGGTCCCCACTTTGCAGCTATAACAGCTTCCACTCTTCTGGGAAGGTTTTCCAGAATATTTTGGGCCATTTCTATGGGAATTTTTGTCCATTCACCCAGTAGAGCATTTTGGTATGTCTCCTCCAGCAAACTGAGACATTTTGGACAATGCTATGCTTCCAACAGCATGACTTTGCCCTAGTACACAAAGCAAGGTCCATAAACACATGGTTGGATTAGTTTGGTGTGGAAGAACTTGACTGACCCACACAGAGGCCTGACCTCAACCCCATCCAACACCTTTGAGATGAAATAGAGCGGAGATTGTGGGCAGGCTTTCACGTCCAACATCAGTGCCTGACCTCACAAATGCTCTACTGGATGAATGGGCAACAAAAACAGACACACTCCCAAAATCTTGTGGAAAGCCTTCCCAGAATAGTGGAAGCTGTGAAAAGGGGGACCAACTACATATTAATGTCTTTGTATTAAAAATGTGATGTTATAAAAGTCCCCATTGGTTTAATGGTCAGGTGTCCCAATACTTTTGTCCATATAGTGTATTAAAACTGCAGAGAATTATAAAAAAATAATAGTAAAGCAAATGTATTCACATTTTGTGGTTTTCAGGGCCTGAGCAAGTGCTTCTCATGAGCTTTATGGGACATAAGGGACAAAGGGGCAGTAAAGTAACCACTCTAGAGGTTGTGTACTATAATCCCCATTATGCACATGCAGGTGTCACAGCATAACCCTCATCATCGTATAGTTAGCCAGACATGGATATGATACAGTGCAGCTCATAGTCAGCATAAGCACATAGTGAACCTGATATATGTTACACAGGATAAATCCCATTAGTATATATTGAGCCAGACACTGATGGTTGTACTGTATAACTCCCATCATGATATATTAAGCCAGATACTGATGATGGTACAGCATAACTCCCATAATGATATACTAAGTCTGACAGTTGCACAGTATAACTCCCATCAAATATACTGACCCTGACAGTGGTGCAGCATAACTCCCATCACTATATTCCGAGTCAGACACAGATGGTGGTACAGCATAACTTCCATTACTATATACTGAGCCTCATATTGACGGTGGTACACCATAACTTCAATTACTATATACTTAGCCAGACATTGATGGAGGAACTAAAAAATGAGCCAGTCAAATAGTTGTGCAGCATAGCTTTCATTGTATACTCTTGCTGAGAACTACCTATGATGCTCAGCAGGTATCATAAAAGACATTTGGCTGGTTGGGACGCTCTCTCATATTCAGTCATATTCAGTGTCTCCCTACGTTCTCTGCTGACCGATTTCACCTCCCTGTCTTCTTTTTCCGCAGCACTAAATGCTTTCTTCTTCTGGTGAGCAGAAAGCAAGTCCTCAAATTGGCAGAGCCTCCACGCAACCCTCTTCCCTGTTTCTCCAATTGGGGAAGAGAGAGATGTGCAGAGGCTCTGCCTTGTTGAGGACTTGCTTCCTGCGCCACATCACAACTATGCCCGAGGCTCTTCCTACAGCTTTCCTGTTTTCCACGTAATAATTTATTGTGGTATAGAAAAATTCACATACGCTATGTTGTAACTTACCCTTTTTTTGTAAACACATATATATGTGGTGTAAGATTCCACAATAATACAAAGATAAGAACTACAGTACTTTTTACAATACAATCAATACAATCTTATGTTTCTTACCAATTCCAATTTAGTCACATTTTCTCTATATATTTTTTGCAATACGCCCTCCTTTATTGTTAGCACTTGTTTACCTGAGTGCTGAAACACTAGACTTGTGTAGAGTTGGTTCCTTTATTCTTTCTTGTTGCTTATATTCCCTCAGAGATGCTTGGATCCCAGCCTTTAGCATTTCATTTTCGAGTGCCTCTGGATCTCCAAATGGAATGGAAACAGGAGACTCCGTGAATCTGGCAAGGAGGGCATCTGGGATAAACACTTCTGCCAGCTGCTCATCCGTAAGGAGGACAGATTGGTGCACATCTCTAAAAGACAAGAGTCTGAGAGAAACACATATTTAACAAGCATTTTCTTTTACTATCTTCCACAGACTTTGAATAAACAGTTGTTTGCTTTAGAATTCCCCTTAACCAGCAATGTCACAAGTTTTGAAACACAAAGTTACATTAAACTGTCACAGACAGGACCTTCAGTTCAAGAGTGGTTCTGAAGCACCCAACCTACACAATAATTACTGTGCACCAGAGCCCGAGTCTAATTTGTAAGCGTCATGAAGCTTGCAGCAATGTATGAACATTTTTAAGGATGTGAATACTTTCGTGAATTATTGAATTAGATTGGAAATGCTATTTACATGATGTTCTCGAAGGTGAGTTTAATAATACGCACCTCTCTTCTGCCCTCTCTTCTTCTCTATCAGGGTTCACCGACCCTTTATTCCTTGAAGGTATGAAACGTGCAAGGGGCAATAATGCAAGACTTTGAAATATTTGGATTCTGTCCAGTGTCACTCTCCATGACTCTGACTTCTGAAGACATGAGAGCGATGCTGAGCGGACTGTAAGAAAATGTAAGGAAAACGCTGTCCGTGCAAAAAAAGAGTAATCCACTCCCCAAATACACACTGTACATTAGAGCCTTGCGCGGGACTGTTTTTTTTAAATCCTGCCTGCTCCTGCTGAATTTCTGACCATTACCACCCGCTCCCGCGTGTGTGCTTGCTGGACTAAATAATAAAATGTCACTCGGGAATATTGCAGAAAATTGTAGTTATGTATAAAAATATTAAAAGCATGATGGTTACAGTACGTAAAATTTTGCCTGTGGCCTTAATGTAGAATCACTGGCCTTTATACATAAGGACGCAATTCTGCCACTTAGGACACGGCAGTTAATTATGTCTAAAAGCAGCACTTTACCTCTTATGTAACTATATTATAACACAATTCTTACGTTTTGCAATACTTGTTATGTCTTGTTTACCCAGCACCGTAGAATATAATGGCACTACATAAATCAATTAATAAAAATAATGATTTATTTATTATATTTTGGCACACAAAACCTCAATCAATATTTATACATAGGATACACTACATTTCATAGCATGATTTTGTACTTCTTCATTCACGTTCACACTTCACTTCTTTTTGAAATAGAAGGATACACACTAGACCAGCAATGACTCCACACACATGGAGAAGCAGGGAAGATTGTGGGCACAGGATAAATATAGTAACCAAGACGCACCAGGGTAGTAACATCATCATCCTTCTGCCCAGTCGTCGTTGCAGTGTTGGGCGTTCTGCCGTCAGTATAGCCAACTGGGAGCCCACGTAGCCCGAGGCAGGGGCAATAGAAGAAGGCAAGAGCCAGGAAAATAGGAGATAGAGGGCAGCACAGCCCACAGTGTACAGGCAAGAAAGTTGTAAGTAATACAGGGTGCCCAGATGTTCCTCCAGCTCTCCACAAATAATGAGGAGGAGAAGCAGGGAGATGAGCAAGAGAATGATATCAGGTGCACACAACACATGTGTGAGCAGACGATGGCCTAATATAAAAAAAAATAAACACTTTAATAGCAGTATACAGTGTAGCATTAGAGTAAATACATTCCTAGTATGGAAAATGTTTTGTATGTAAAAATAAAACTTTTAGTAATATGCTTTGTGATGTGTTAACAAACAAAATAAATACAATTTATTATTTTCTTTCATAAGCTTAGTCTAATGACCAGTAACACGGTAGGAGATTCTGCTCTCTCTAGCAAAATGTGATCATATGGAGTAGACACATGGCATAGCTCAAACTGAATTTTAAAAAAAAAAGTTGTACACTTTGGTCATTAAAATTAAAGACATGATAATCTTCTGGGAATAGTTTATATAATAAAGGCTCTCCTTTTAATGCATATAGCTCATAGCATTTGAATTTGGCCCTTTCGAAAATGCATAGGGGGGGGTGCGGAGAAGTTAAATGCCATGCAGGAGATCAGCTGAACGTCTGACCGTGAAGGAGGTCACATGACGTGACATCAGGTGACCCTAAAGTAGTATTACGGAGTTCCTGCGTTTTGTTGGCTGGCTGCTACAGATGCAAGAAATTTCACGATTCCTGGTATTAACCATGTCACCTGTACAGTAAATTGCCCTTAAATGAATTAAAGATAAGGATGTTATGCGGCTGTATGCAACTCACCATCCCAAACCTCTCTTAGGGTTTCTAGGTGTAATCCCAGTTGTTTGCAGTTTGACAGCAGTCCTCCACATGTCATCACAGTCAACAAAAAGCAGCAGCCTAAAGGAGGCACTCGTGCCAGCAGCAATCCTTTCAGCATCTCCATAGATGGGACATGAGACCAATGTGAAGAAGACAGAATAGACCTTTATAGAGAAATGATCTTTTCGTCACTACAAAATCTGAATACAGCAGCGTCATATCCATTTAACAAGTTTGCATACATTGTGGAGGGCCAGCCTCAGTGAACATTTCCTGCAAGAAGGGCTTGCCAATCGAAGCAACGTCCAATAAATCTCTCCACATTAACTATGCGTTATTCTTGCAGAAGACACTCAGGCCGGCCGTTAATTCATAAGTAAAATCGGTACGTTGAAATGTTTAACGCACCTGGCATCTCCAGGTTTATTGGATACACCTTACAATCTTTGTTTAACAATAAAATTATAGTAACTGTAACAACATACAACAATAACAGCATATGAACCGTATACGAAACGCCTCTAGAGGGCACTTAGTGCTTATTTTTCAGGCACCGGTATAACAAACTGTTTGCTTTAAGCAATCCAATTTCTCAGGCATGAACTACATCTCTCCCAAATTGCTAATCATTTGATGTGGTTATTTCGGAAGATTTTTTTCAGGTGATTTATGTCAGTATACTCAGTTTAATTTGTGAACAGTCTGCATCTTATAAATTATCCAAACATGCTGGTCGTGGGTTGTGTACTTCTTGGAATATGTGGGTTTTAAATGAGCAAGAGGGAGAAAGTATACAAAATGGGGTAGAAAATTCCAGAGACGTGGTGCAGCATGTGTGAAAACCTGAATAAACAAGTGGAAAGCGGTAATAACGGTAGAAGAGAGGCGCAGGTCACAGGAGGATCGAAGAGGGCGAATAGTAGTATTTTAATTGGATATTAGAGATATAGGGGTTACAGAGCTTTTAAAGGCGCTTTAGTTCAGGGTAAGTTTAAATTTAATTTTGGAGAGTATGAAGAGCCAATAGAGCAACTGGCATAGAAGGGGAGCAGATAAAGAGGTGGGAAAGGAAACTTGGTCTGGCAGCAGTGCTCATATTGGCTTGGGGGGGGGCCGGTTAGTAGGGAGTTGCAATAGTCCAGATGGTATATCACTGCAGGAACATAACTGCACTGAGGAGTAACTTTATATTCTGGATTTTTCTGTTTGATTTTCACTTTGTATTGTAAGGGCATCTGGATGTTTGGTATCTGTTAGAGCCCTTCATGGCACTGAAATGTCAGGTGGATCTCAAGCTGGTCATTGCTCTATCTCCTATATCCCTTGTTTAGAAGTCTTTACACATATCTAAAGAAATTCCATGGACTGCGGGAAACAATTTAGTTAAAATACAGTATAGCAGGGACAATTTAACCATTTCAATATCAAATGGTGCTGAATCTCTACACATAAAAAGGCTTGTCACTGTGGGAATTGTTGGGGGTGCTGGGCAGGTATTAAATTGATGGTCCAGGGTGGAGGGGGTGGATTAGATGTTTGCTTTATGCCCGCCTAGCGTGATTGGCAAATGTCACAATGATCTCCCCTAAAAAAGAGAAAGAGAGTTTGGGGTGATGCAATATCGTTAGAGAGAATAAGAAAGGGTTTGTACCGAAAGTTATGGTGTGTGTACTGCAGTAAAGTTTAGGATGTAAGTGTGGTTCAGCAATCGTGTGAGATGTAATAAGAAAAAGGAAGAGAAGATGAAAAAGAAAAAGGGTTCACATAAACCTTTTTATGGCTATAATGCGTACATTTGTAGAGACTATTGTAAATGAAAGGCTTATATATAAATAATGATGGGCAATATTTAGGTAGCGCATAGGAAGGGTTAACCCCTTTGCATGTACAGGTAAGTTCATAAAAGATGAGGCAAGATTTCCCTTAGCATGTCCCTCGTCACAGGTATAACGGTGTTATAATATGAATGCCCAGACATTCCCTTCTGGTAGGCGTCATTGCTGACTACCGCCAGAACCACTCTAGACCCTGCAGGGTCCGTATTAATCCTGCTGGGATCTCAGATTGCTCCCCCTGCTGGCTCAGCGCACACATTGAGAGCAAGAAACAACATTTCTCGAACTTGCAAGAAATGGGGGGAAAAGTATATATTTTTTTATGACAAATTTACTGAGGGTTATTTGCTTAACATAAAGTACTAGAGAATACAAATAAAATTTGACGGAGACAATTAATAAACATGTGGTTCATATGCTTCCATTTGCAAATCCACACAAAGTATTATCTTAGATGTATGCGGTTTTCCCATATTGCTGACAATATTCCTTGATAAGTGAATAAACCCACCTTTAGTAAATATGTGCTTTTGGGCAGTAACAGATAACAAGGGTGTGTAGCTACAAATGGTATATGGCTAGTTTGCAAGTTGCAGTTGCATGTTTGGCCAGAATATGCTGCTTTTAATTATAACTTTCAATTTTTTCTTTCTTTTCTTCAGAAAGAAGCTATATCACAGAATCATATCCAACTAAGTAGTAGTAGCTGCACGTTGTACCTTTCAAAAGCTTAGTATTAAAATAAAAAATGAAGGGAGGTAAACACAATTATTACCTACCTGATCTTCGGTAACAAAATAAAATAGACAGTTATGCCAATAAGCTTTCAATTAGTTTATGACAGCGACTCCCTTGAAGGTGCATACGTTGAGAATATTGACTAATTGAAACAATATTTTAATGAGAGGAACATACTATTATAAAGTAAACATATATATGTGTAAGCAAGACTATTAGGAACAGGGATAGAGAGAGAATTGCATAATTAAACAAACTGGTGTTTTCATCCATCCCTTGAAGTGTTTTGCCTTGAACCCCATGTTGCAGAACCTGACAGGCACAATCCATCAGGTAAACCAGTATTGGAGGCCGCAATGCTGCAAACAGTATCTACTGCTTAGAAAAATTCATGGGAATTAAGTGGAATTTTAGTGCTATGTCTAGAGTGTGGTTATACGTAGAGGCATTAGTTGCAGAAAGAGGGAGGTGGTTATGCCATTTACAGATCTCTGCTCAGACCTCATCTAGAATAAGAGAGGAGAAACGTGATACAAACATTTAAATACTTGAAGGGGATTTAACAAAGTATGGGATGGAAGTTTATTTCAAAGGAGGAAAATGTTAGAACAAGAGATCATAGTCTAAAACTAGAGGGTCAGAGGCTTACATGTAACGTATAGAAGTTGACTTACACAACATGCCTACCACTTTGAAGATGTAAAATATTTTTATTGTGAAACAAACAAGAAATAAGAAAGAAAAAAAAAAGAAAGAAAGAAAACTCGAGCGTGCATAACTATTCACCCCCCAAAGTCAATACTTGGTAGAGCCACCTTTTGCAGCAAATTACAGCCGCAAGTCTCTTGGGGTACATCTCTATAAGCTTGGCACTTCTAGCTACTGGGATTTTTTGTCCATTCTTCAAGGCAAAACTGCTCCAGCTCCTTCAAGTTGAATGGGTTTCCACTGACTCTTCAAGTCATGCCACAGATTTTTAATTTGTTTGTTCGGGGTTTGACGAGGCCATTCCAAGATATTTAAATGTTTCCCATTAACCCACCTGAGTGTTGCTTTAGCAGTAAGCTTAGGGTCATTGTCCTACTTGAAGGTGAACCTCCATCCTAGTCTCAAATCTCTGAAAGACTGAAACAGGTTTCCCTCAAGAATCTCCCTGTATTTAGTGCCATCTATCATTTCTTCAAGCCTGACCAGTTTCCCAGTCCCTGCTGATGAAGAACATCCCCACAGCATGATGCTACCACCACCATGCTTCACTGTAGGGACGATGTTCTCAGGGTGATGAGAAATTTTATTTCTTTAAGCAATGGCTTTTTGGGCCACTCTTCCATAAAGCCCAGCTCTGTGGAGTGTATGGTTTAAAGTGGTCCTATGGACAGATCCTCCAATCTCTGCTGTGGAGCTCTGCAGCACCTTCAGAGTTATCTTTGGTCTCTTTGTTGCCTCTCTGATTAATGCCCACCTTGCCTGCTCTGTGAGCTTTGGCAGGTTTGTTGTGGCTCCGCATTAAATCCATTTCGTAATAATGGATTTAATGGTGTGGGATGTTCAAAGTTGTCATATATTTTTTTTTTTTTATAACCCAATCGCTATTTGTACTTTGTCCCTGACCTGTTTGGAGAGCTCCTTAATCTTCAGGGTGCCAGTTGGTTGGTGGTGAACCTTTGCTCAGTGATGTTGCAGACTCTGGGGCATTTCAGAACAGATATAGATATATATATACCGTATTGGCTCGGATATAGGCCGCCCCCGTATATAGGCCGCACCCTAAAAGTTTGGTGCTTTTTTAAAGAAAAAGTTTTTTTCTTTAAAAAAGCACCAAAAAACATGCTGCCACTCTGCCCCCCCCCCCGAGATATGCTGCCACTGTCCTCCCTCCCCGAGATATGCTGCCACTGTCCTCCCTCCCCGAGATACGCTACCACTGTCCTCCCCCCCGAGATACGCTACCACTGCCCTCCCTCCCCGAGATATGCTGCCACTGTCCTCCCTCCCCGAGATATGCTACGACTGTCCTTCTCTGCCCCCCCCGACTTACCGGAGCAGACTCCCGGGTGTCTTGCGGGGCCGGCGGGGGACATCTACGCAATACTACTTCCGGTGCCGGATGTGCCGGCACCGGAAGTTGTATACGCGTATATTTCCCCCGCCGGCCCCGCAAGACACCCGGGAGTCTGCTCCGGTAAGTCCGGGGGGGGGCAGAGGTAAAACGCATCGTGCGGACGGTCCGCACGATGCGCTTAGACAACCTCCCGTGCCGGCACCCCCCCGTGGGAAGTGCTGCCAGGGGAGGCTGTCTGAGCGTATCGGGGAGTAGGATGCAGGTCCCCTGCACCGCTGCGGGGGATCTGTATCCTAACCCCGCTGCCTGCCCGGCGCCCGGGACTGCATGTCCCGGGCGTCGGGCACTAGACCCCGAATATAGGCTGCACCCCCACTTTAAAGACTTAAAGTGGGGGAAAAAAGTGCGGCCTATATTTGAGCCAATACGGTATATATACTGAACTCATGTGACCCTTAGATTGCACACAGGTGGACTTTATTTATCTAATTCTGTGCCTTCTGAAGGAAATTGGTTGCACCAGATCTTATTTAGGGGTTAAGGGGGTGAATACATACACATGCATTACTTTTCTGGTTTTTTTTGTTTTGTTTTGTTAAATTCCTTCTTTTCAGTTCACCAATTTGGACTATTTTGCGTATGTCTGTTACATGAATCCAAATAAAAATCTATTTTAATTCCAGGTTGTTATGCAACAAAACGCCAAGCGGGGTGAATACTTTTGCAAGGCGCTGTAAGTAAAACAGTTTAACATAGGAAGTGGTAGAGGTTAACACAGTAAGGGAATATCAACAAGCATGGGATACGCTATATGAATAACTGTAATGTAATGATAGGTATACGACCCCGGAGACCAGGACCTGTTTAAAGTTTGAGTCTTTAAAGCAGGAACAAAAGATGAGCAGACTAGATGGGCCGAATGGTTCTTATCTGCTGTCAAATGCTATGTCCCATCACAATACTACAATATGATTCACTAACCTTTTCTAGATCAGTGATTTCATTTTTTCCAGCCAAACATCACTCATTACAACAAATATCATAGGTTCCTCAAGTACCCCAACTACATCCTACGTGAAGTACCTCTTTCCCCATGATGAATAATCTATCACAAAACAAGAAACTTTCCTTTACATGAGACATAAGCATTCACGCAAGGACACTGGGTAAGGAACTCGTCACAAACGGTCAGCTGGAACGGCCACACAACCATCTTTTAAGCTGGAGAACACATTTTCTGGGTAAAATGTTTGTAGAAGAGGAATCATAGACCCAAACAAGGCCTTAGCCAAACCCTGCCACATATTTAGTAATGCAACAGGAACCTTTTTTTCTCTCATTGAGACCAGGATCTCCAAAAACCAAATGCACAGCAACTTCTACTGTGCTGTACTAGCCTATTGTAGTTTACATTTCAATAGGACAGCGCGTTTCACATGCATAATTCTGCTTCAGCAATTCATGTGGCCTCAAAAAGGGAGTGTGGGGGGATTAGGTGTTATGTATTGTTTTATATAGCACCATCATATTCTGCAGCGCTGTACAATGGGTAAACAGAGGAGATGACAAGTAGTAAAAGACAGACTTAAAGAAACAACAGGTGAAGCGGGCCCTGCTCAAAAGAGGTGTTTTCCAAAACAAAAGTCCTTTGTAACAGGGATGTACACTAATCAGCAGCACACATTATTGTTTGGGTTATAGCATCTCTCTTGGCAGTTACAGCAAAACAATGACATCTACGGCAAAAAGTGCTTATGTAAGCATTCCTTTATTTAAAGGCCATCGCAAAAACCGGTGTGTAAAATGTAATCCAATTACACGTACGCCACTCCATGGCATAACACAAAGGGGGTCTATCCACCAAAGGAAGATCGGAGATATCTATATTTTACTTTATATTATCAAAGGACAACCTCTTCTAGGTTCCAGCCCAGGAACGGTATGGTTGATTCTGTATAATGCATAATCAAGTCTGTGAAGGTTCTTCAAATTCTGTTTACACAATGAATTATGCGTTATACAGGGCCAGCTCAGACCTTCTTGTTAAACATACGTGCTAGCGATGGCCCTTCACAGTTAAGACCACAACTCTCCCTCTAAAGAATAGGCGCCCACAGCTCCGTTGGCGATGGTTACGTTGCTGCATAACGGCGCTCCTTTCAACAACACGGTCTTAAAATAGTCCTAAAGCGATTGCTTCCCATACACAACCGAACCTTTCCCCCTAAGCGGCCATTTTAACCCAACGCCCACCTTAGCTTATATTCGGTGTCGTACCCCTAACGTTAATGGATCACACCATATTCTCACTTTCTGGGGGGAACTACAGATGGATTGAGCCCAGTATTCATTCACTTCTCTAACATTTGAAGCTACACTTAATAAACCTGAGTCTAACCATTTCAATGTCGCTTTTCTAAATCATTACGTTCCCTTTAGGCTTGGCGATGTCAGCTCTAGGAGGGTTTTTTTCTTACCCTAATCCGGCTGCGAAGTGGTATGGCCCTTTGGTGTAATGTTTGCGCATGCGCAGCGCGCTTTCCCTACATACAGGCGCTGAAGCAGTCGAGGGTGTGCAAAATGGCGTCTACCGGTGAGTAACGGATGTTGCTAATAATTATGAAAAATAATTAAATGGGCTTTCGCGGATTAGCAGCGATGCCTTTTGTCAACGTTTACCTCGATGTGGGATCGTTTGTCTCTTGTTTGTTGCCTGCCTTACCCCCAGGTTCCTTAGCTCGCACGGCTTTTTCCTGTCTGCTAGGCCCAAACGTCTCATTCAGTACCCAGGTTCAGGCCGTTTTGGTTAGTATCTAAGGCGATGGGCAATATGTTTAGGCTCTAACATTATTGTGATATCCGCTTGTTTCTATATCACGCGCGGTTTCATCTTGGTGGACGGAGTGAATGCAAAAGCAGCCTGTTGCTCGACCAGAGCGAGTGTTTGCTGGGAATGCTTCACTTCGTGCAGGCTTAGTCTAGATGTGGGAAGGAGCCTCGAACTGCGCTTAAGTATGTATAATGAGCGTGAATTTCATATGATGGTGATATGGGGTGCGTGTTTTTGCACATGCGTCTGTATACACGTGTTAATAGTGCCCTGAATCATGTTAGTATTTTGTGAGGAGTATGTCTCATACACTGCTTTAGCTCAGTAATGGTGGCCCCATTGGCAATTTTGTGTGTAGGCACAGTTTTAAGGAGTCCGGCTGTCATATGCCCTCTAAATCACACGGTAGCTGTGTGGATCCGTTACATTTTGTGGCATCCTCCTTGCAGGTATATCCCGTATGTTTGCAGTTTTGCACCTCACTCCCAAGCATTCTCTATGCAGGGGATCTATTGGGCTAAACACACGTCAATGCACGTGATGTACTTCCCATGTGTGGGAAGAGCCTCACTGATTTTAGTTGGGGTGTTTTGCTGCCAATGATCTGCTGCTGCTTCAATTTTTTTTTTATTAGCAATGCATGTTAGTCTAGTACTTTAATAACCCTTCTTCTGTAGTGCTGCTTTCAGGCAGGTAAACTGTCTCTAACTACTACTAGAGGTAAGGTAAATGTTGTCTTCTAGTGCTCACCATTGTGGAGCAGATATCTTGGGTAGAGGGTCAATGTATCCTCACACAAAATACAATTTCTCTCTGGCTTCAGTAACTTGCCAGTTCTGATGAGCAGAAATGGAAACTGGCATAACCTAGCACTGAATTGTGACTGTGACCCATCGGTCTATCCACATAGAGTTGTCCTTGGGCAAACACGAAAAGGCCCCCCTTTTATATAAGCCGGCCTTGTGTCAGAGGAAGTGTCCTGAGCAGCGAACGCATGTGAGTCTTTGTGCGTTCATTTAACCTTCCCCCTATCAGTCGCGATATTACCGCCGGCTCATTTAACGATGTGTTACGTGACTCAACTGTCCTCCCGTCTCTGCACCTGTTTGAACAATCTTGGACTGACCCGTCATGTAGAGGCTTCATTGCATTTACTGAGCGTTTTATATCAGTCTTTTAAGATTCATCAATCAAAACACTCTAATGCCCTACTGGGGTAGCTTTATTACCGGTTAGTGTACGTCCTGTTCTGCACGGGCAGCCTGTGGGGGGTATGAAAATGGGAAGAGGAAGCTCCTGCAACCTTGACTCCAATATACGTTTTAACAGCGAAACTGCCCTCTGTAATGCAGGTTTTGTGTACTGCGAAAATATTTTGCAGAAGTTGTGGCAACTGATGTGCATTTAAGAAGATAGTCATCTTATGCTTAACTATGCATTGGTCTGTGTATTCATTGGTGTATTGCTGTCCGTTAAAGTCCTGTTTGTTCTTGTTGCAGATTATAGCACCTATAGCCAGACTGGAGCCCAGCAGAGGTAAGTTCTACTAGTTGTCATGGATTTTCTAGTACTTTTGTTATATTGGCTTTTGGTTACTGATGGTGTTTTAGAGCTGAAGTAACTTTGTATTAAAGTGGAGGCTTTTTTCTTATTGCCAGTGTCAGACCCTTTGGCACCTGTGATTTGAAGTTTCACTTGTTTTTGTTCCTTTTTCCCCCCTAATGCAGTTACGGAGCTTACACTGCCCAGCCTGCTCAAGGATACACACAGACTGCCCAGGTAATATGTCAGTCCTATTACTGGTATACCTAACTTTGTTGCACTTATGCTGTATTGTCCATTGAATTTTGACCATGTTCAGATATTTTACGGGACTGGTTAGATGTTTTAACAAACACTAATCTAAATATTAGGGGGGTCTCTCTATCACTAAAAATAAGGGGAACATGTGAGTATTGTGATGGTATCCACTCTTCACTTCAGCAGGCAAGCTATGGACAGCAAAGCTACGGCTCTTATGGCCAACCAAGTGATTCCAGCTATACACAGACACAAGCAACAGCAAATGCATATGGCCAGTCCGCATATGCTGCTTCCTATGGACAACCACCAACCGGTAAGGTGCTAATGGTTAAAAGTACTTATGTATGTAAATTATGCATATAGACAGGACCACTCCTTTGCGCCAGCTGCCATACTCTCCATTTAACATTGCATGCAAATCACTTCTAAATTAGTGTTCTGCCACTGTCCTAATGATTACTATAGTACCATGTAAGAAATGGTGGGAATGTTCCAAATAACACCCCTCTGGTGAGTACAAATGTTGTGCCAGTAAGACCATACACACAAGGAAAAGTGGCTAGGACAGAATAAAAGAGAATGCTCTTCTGGTATTTTTTTTTTGTATAAGTAAAATGTTGCTCTGACTTCCCTTTCTACTTTCTGGATTGTGCTTGCAGTAGAAGGGACAAGCACAGGTTGGCTTCACGCATGAATCACTTTTAAGCCTGGGGGGAGTTGATGTTGCACATTCACATACAGTACATTGAATGCTAGCTGTTGTATCACACTTTTACAAAGCAATTTTGCAACATCAGTCTAATTTTCATTTGTAAATTTGTTTTGGTGAGCCTGGGGATCTAAAACTGTGCTCAGGCAGTTGTACACGTTGCTGGTGGGTTTCCATACATTTTGTTAACTCCTTTTGGATAGTTTGATTCAGTCCTGAATAAATGCCAGGGGCCACATAGTAGACTTCTAACATTTTGCTGAACATATACCCTTCCTTGTCAAGCAGGCTACAAAAAAGCTTAGATGTGCCTATCCTTCGGTTTCATTCTTAAAACCTCAGAAAGCAAACCATTAGGGTATGCATAAATCTTCAGCCATCACAGTGCAAGAAAATAGTGTCCCTGTTAAAGGATGACTGCCTAGTCCCATATTACAGCCAA
Organism: Spea bombifrons; assembly: GCF_027358695.1. NCBI lineage: Eukaryota > Metazoa > Chordata > Amphibia > Anura > Pelobatidae > Spea > Spea bombifrons. Next base: position 112,028,891 of record NC_071087.1, on the reverse strand, counting down.
GTGGATTAACTGCTTTGTACTTGGTTTGTACTGGGTTTTTAAAATTACATATTTACTCTTTCATGTGTTCTTTGCATCTGTGCAGTCACTTTTGCTCAGTGACAATTCAACCAGTTCAACGTGCATGTGCTTAAATGTTGGTTGTCTATAAATACATGTCCCATAAAGTAATCTACATGCTTAAAATAACATTTGAATTTGTGCCCTGTAGTATGAAAAATGAGTCATTTTGTGGAGGGAGCGGTTGTTGAAATGGATATTGATTCTAATTTCATTGGGGGGGGTGGAACAGAGTGTGGGCACTGAGGGAATATTAACATGAATGGGAATTGTATGACTACCCTATGAATGGAATACTTTGACCCAGTTCTTACCTGCTGCTTAATTCTGTTTCTATGTAGTGTAAACATGTCCTGCTTTTTATAACACAATTTTAACTTAAATAAATATTTGGGGGTTTTTGTTTATGCTTGAAGGTTACACCACCCCAGCTGCTCCTCAAGCTTACAGCCAACCGGTCCAAGCATATGGATCATCAGGTTATGACACCACCACCGCAGCCGCCACCACCACCCAGACTTCTTATGCAGCGCCATCCGCCTATGGATCTCAGCCTGCATATGCTTCCTATGGACAGCAGCCTGCCAGTGCTGCTCCAACAAGGTAATTGGGTTTATTAAAAGAATTGTTGGCATCTGAAAGCACGAATGCTTTTTTCATAAAAACAAATTGTACATTTTTCTAAATTCTACACCACAAAGGTTCTAGATATATTCTTTAATAGCTAGCTGTCTGTTTTGGGTCATGCAATATATTGCCTTCAATGCTTTATTTCAAAAGCAGTCCTTTTTATACATGCTCTTATACATGGAGATATGGGGAGCATTTAGTCTTGAATCAGTACTACCAGCCCTTGCTTTGCCTTGTTAGACCTCAAGATGGAAGCAAGCCAGCTGATACAAGCCAACCACCACCAAGCACGGCCACGTATCCTCAGGCCAGCATGGGCTACAGTCAAAGCAGCTATAATTATCCTCAAGCCCCAGCCAGCTACACAATACAGCAAGTGAGCGCTCCTCCATCCTACCCACCCACCAGGTAAGACTTCACAATGGTATGCAAAGTTGTTTGGTTGAGTGACAGAAAACGGAAGTCTTTAATCAGTGGTGTATATTGAAGGGAAGGGCTTGTTACTAGTGGGGTACCTTAGGGGTCAGTATTGACATTTTAATTTTGGTAATGGTAATCTTACCATTATGATATTATGTAGTATGTATTTTTGGCCTGCAACAGAGTAGTCCTTCCAGGTGGAACAAGTCAAATGACAAATGATTTAAGTAAACTAGAATGGTGTGGCAGATGCATTAAATGCAAAATGTAAAAATCCCAAGGCAGAAGTATAGCATGGGGGTGCTGTTCTGTCAGTGACAATGAAAGAGGGATTTAGGAGTCATTATTTCTGATCTATATACCTATGTGTATACAAAGCAGTTTAATTACACCTTTTGGGAAGCAAGTCCACAGGAAACTATATAGAGGAAGAAATCTTTCAAGATATTTCTTAGGAAATGGCTTCAGTTGTCAGTCATATTTTTATTGAATTGAGTGCTAAAAATGTTGCTTCCGAGTAAGCTAAAATGTGTATGGTGGAGCTATAGATTAGCGGTGCTATTTAAGTTCTGCACTCTTGTCGGACAAAACTATTCATCAGTGAGGATTGTTCCACACACACCATGGAGTGGAAGATTTCTTCCAAAATACACTTTCCTGTAGGGCTGAAACAACTAATCGATAAAATCGATAATAATCGATTATGAAAATCGTTGTCAACGAATTTCATCATCGATTAATCGGATCGATTTTTATCGATTATAAAAAGAGGTTTTTTTCAGAGCAAATGCTCTGAAAAAACCCTCTCCTTATATAATCCGACCTCAAACAGAGATCGGATTATAACACCGGAATCCAGATCCCCCGCAACGCTGCAGGGGACCTGGATTCCCCTCACTGTCGGCCGGTCTCTCACTTCCGTCTCTCTCCCCCCTCCCATAGACCCCTCTGACTCCTCCCCCTCCCATACGTCACTCTGCCTCTCTACCCGGCACCGTTACTGAAGGCACTTTCCCTGCAGCTTCATAGAAGCCTCAGTGTAAGTGAAGGTGAGTGACGGAGTCTGTCTGTGCGATGCAGACCCCCACCGGCTAACAGAGAATCATCCTCTCTGATGGCCGGTGAGGGTCTGCATCGCACAGACAGACTCCGTTACTGCACTTCACTTACACTGTGGCTTCTATGAAGCTGCAATGAAAGTGCCTTCAGTAACGGAGCCGGGTAGAGAGGCAGAGCGGTGTATGGGAGGGGGGAGGAGTCAGAGGGGTGTATGGGAGCCACCCTCCAATACACCACTCTGGCTCCTCCCCCTCTCATACGCCACTCTGCCTCTCTACCCGGCACCCTTACTGACAAGCACTTTCCCTGCAGCTTCATAGAAGCCTCAGTGTAAGTGAAGGTGAGTAACGGAGTCTGTCTGTGCGATGCAGACCCCCACCGGCTGACAGAGAATCATCCTCTCTGATGGCCGGTGAGGGTCTGCATCGCACAGACAGACTCCGTTACTGCCCTTCACTTACACTGTGGCTTCTATGAAGCTGCAATGAAAGTGCCTTCAGTAACGGAGCCGGGTAGAGAGGCAGAGCGGTGTATGGGAGGGGGGAGGAGTCAGAGGGGTGTATGGGAGCCACCCTCCAATACACCACTCTGGCTCCTCCCCCTCTCATACGCCACTCTGCCTCTCTACCCGGCTCCCTGGTGTCTTGTCAGAAACGGAGGTTCACAGGAGGCAGAGTGGAGTATGGGAGGGGGGAGGAGGCAAAGCGATGTATGGGAGGGGGAGGAGCCAACGTGATGTATGGGAGGAGGCAGAGTGGAGTATGGGAGGAGCCAGAGTGATGTATGGGGGGGAGGAGGCAGAGTGGTATATGGGAGGGGGAGGAGGCAAAGTGATGTATGGGAGGGGAGGAGCCAGAGTGGTGTATGGGCGGGGGAGGAGCCAGAGTGGCGTATGGGAGGGGGGGGAGCCAGAGTGGTGTATGGGAGGGGAGGAGCCAGAGTGGTGTATGGGAGGGGGAGGAGCCAGAGTGGTGTATGGGTGAGTTATAGTGGTGTATGGGGGGTATTATGAATTTTTAGGGCATATAGGGGGTATAAGGCATATGGATATTAGGCATATCAGGGGGCATAAACATATCTGGGGGTAAAAGGTATATCAGGGGGCTCAGTGGCATATAGGGGGTATAAGACATCGATATTAGGCATATCAGGGGGGCATAAAACAAATCTGGGGGTAAAAGGTATATCAGGGGGCTCAGTTGCATATCACTGGCATATAAGGAGTATACGGCATATCAGGGGGCACAGTGGAATCTGGCATATAAGAGGTATAAGGCATATATGGGGGCAGAGTGGCAAGCTGGGGGTCAGATGTGCATAACTGGGGGCAGTTTGGTAAATAAAAAAATTTAAACAAGGCTTTTTTCTCAGTTTTTATTAAATATGAAAAATAGTTAACATATGAATTAATATTTACTAATAACTTTGTATTAAAACCTAGTTTGAGAAGCACTGTGTTTGGGTTCTTGTAGCTTTTATTATTATGTCAGTAAAATAAGAAGGTGAATAGAGAGAGAGAGGCCATTGCAATAAAGAGATGAAAGTGTAAATTGTACGTTTTTTATTGCAATTTTTCTTCAATTTAAAATAATGTATTTTTTTATCCGATTAATCGATTAATCGAAAAAATAATCGGCCAACTAATCGATTATTAAAATAATCGTTAGTTGCAGCCCTACTTTCCTGTGGCTTTGCTTATCAGCCCCCCCCTCGGGGTCAGCTGTTCTGTACTGAATTGCAAGTTTAGGAGACTACCCTTCCTTAAAACTGCAGATGGTCCAATATGAAGCTGTGATAACTCTACCAAGGAGTTTCACGTACTATGTGCCCTCTTTTTGGTGAAGGTTTCTACCTCTTGGTACATCATAAGATCCTGAACATTTTACAGCATTTTTTTTAAAATAGATGGTAAATACTGTATCAGAATGAATACATGGTAGTGTTTCAATTCATAGACATGGTTAATGACTTCTGTTTTTTTATATATTTTAGTGCATGCTTTTGTGCACTATATTATGTGATTTGAGCCCTTATTCACATTTTTGGGGCCAGACCAAGGACTAATAGGGATTTGAATATCCCACCTCAGAAAAATGGACATACTATAGGCCGAATGGTTCTTATCTGCCATCAAATCCTGTTTGTAAATATTTGGTAACTAAAAATGTAGGCAAACATCTTTTAACCCCTTAAGGACTGGGGACATGTCACCTTTAAGTAGAGGATATATTACATAACTACTTTCACCAAACGCAGCAAATTCCTGCCACCATTGAATCTGGGTCTGCTGTCTTGCTAGTCTGCCCTGACTGCAGGGCAATTGGAGCCCTTGTTGAATGTGCCAGATAGAGTTGGTGTAAGGGACAAAGATGTGTATGTATTGTGGTTGGCGCTTGTGTGCGTGGATTTCAGTTATTATGGGATGGGGCTGAAACACTGGATCCAGGGGCCACTAGCTTTACCCCTGTGCTCAATCATTGGTATAGCTCAAATATACCACATGAATACCACATGAGTTTAATGGAACACACTTTACTGAGCGTGTGATTTTGTTTCACATGGACAGGGATGCCTCTGAGCATCATTTTCGATAATTACAGCTTCAAAGTGCATTTTTTTTTATTCCATAGCTATTCGAGCTCCCAACCAACTAGCTACGAGCAAAGCTCATATTCTCAGCCCAGCTCTTACTCACAACAAAGCAGCTATGGGCAACAGAGCCCATATTCCCAGCAGACTTCTTATGGGCAGCCAAGTGGCTATGGACAGCAAAGTGGATATGGACAGCAGAACAGTTACCAGCAGCAGCAACAACAACAGCAGCAGCAGCAGCAACAACCCCCTCCAACTAGCTACCCACCTCCGGCTACATCCTACAGCAGCCAGCAGTCGGGCCAGTATGGCCAACCGAGCAGCAGCTACAGTCAGCAGAGTAAGTCACTTCACGGTTTATGGTGCATAAAGCAGTAGTTGCGTTAACTTTTCAAAAAGACACATTGCAAAAAAAGTTTAACCTTTGGCTTTCTTTATCCAGGCAGTTATCGTCAGGACCATCCTGGTAGCAAAGGATCATATGGCCAGGAACCTCATCAAGGTTATGGAGGCTCTGGTGACAGCCGCATTTCAGGAGGCCTTGACTCTCGTGGCAGAAGCAGGGGCATGTTTGACAGAGGCGGCATGAGTCGTGGTGGGCGGGGAGGCCGTGGAGGCATGGGGTAAGAAAACCTTTTTATCTCTGAACTAACCGGATTTCTCCCAGTTTTTTTAGCTTATGAGGCAACAAGGTAGACATGTACTAAACCCGAAAAGACCCTTTGGAGTGTTTTACCTAAAGGAGTGCCATTTTTGTGTAGTGGAAGGGGATCTTGAAAAGTTGCTTTGGTATAAACTGTTATCTGAAGTCTTAGATGTGGATGAAGCCTAATTACTAGCTTGTCTTGCGCTACAGCAAACTAAGTGTTGACTTTATTTCCAACACCCACCCACGTTATGCATTCCTTCACTTGACATGTCAAAGTAAAAACGGACACGTATTTTCACGTTACCTTAAAGGAGAACTGTCACATGCTCTTTTTAACAAAGTAAATTTAATTAAAACTAACTTTTTTGGTGGTCAGTGTAACTCGGACTCGGTTTTAAGGTTAATATAATGGAAACAGGTCTGCTACAGTCTGTGGTAGGGTCAGCATTATCCAATCCATTTTCCTTATACACCCTTACAAAGGATGCCTGAACAAATCAATACTTTAACTAAAACATGGCGTTTCATGGAGATCATGAGAAGAGGAATTATATCAATATGTCAAAGGTCGTGTCTATTGTACAGAACTATACAATGATAGGTTTTGGGTAAAGTGACAGAGCTCCTTTAAGATTTATAGGTGGTGTCATGGTGCTTTATTATGCTTAAGACTTTTTAATTTGGTTAGCAGAACAAGCATAACCAATCTAACACCTTGCAGAGTTGAACCGCCATTATATTTACCAATATATATGTACTATTTTCTTGTTGGCACATTGTTGTCGGATATAAACTTGTATATGTTGAGTAAAAGTTCTGGAAAACCTGCTTGGTCACCTAAGTTCACATTCTTTACTGCGTCAACATATTGCAAGTGTAATACTTCCGCTGTTGCTGTACTAGATCTGGTGCAGTGTCCAAGCAATAACTTTTCCATATACCATGTACTTGAAACATGAATGGAAATGTAATTTCTTAAAATAAAAGTCAAGTAGCTAGCTGAAAATTTTGATGGCTAGTTGGTGACTCGCATCTCTTCTGACCAACCTTGAGTAATATGTTGAAGTAGTAATATTTCCCCCAGATGCTGCCTCTTCTATAACCAGAACAAAATTAAATTAAAGCTCCCATTGGCTGGTGTGGCCTGGTTCTCCAATCTATACGATTGAGGGGACCTTTATTTTTGGGCAATGTAGGCTCGTTACAGCATAGTGTTAATACGCATACCAAATTAACTGAGACCCTTTATTTTAATCTAATGCAATTGTCAAAATCTAAAGACCTCCCTTAATATTTGCGGCAAGGGATCAGTTTATATCTTCATGCACCAAGCAGGTTTTTTGATCTCCAAGGTAAGTGGTTTTTTGATTCCCGTTTTTAAGTTGAATATTTTTTGTATAGTAACAATCAACTCCATTTTTTTTGTTTTTGGAAGATTTATGCATTTTTGTAAATATCTGGTTATGTGATTCTCTTATTGGATGTACCTGAAAATCCCATATTTTAACATGCTTTGTCAAATTTATATGCCACAGGTAACAAAGTGAGAGCGTTGTATAGAACACTTCAGTTCTAAAAAGTGCCCACTCAGCCGGCAGCATAATGAAAAGTGGGACTCGGTGTCTAAATGGAGAGGAAAAAATTATATCGGGCCATAAATAAAACTAGAACAGACATTGTTAATCATTGTAACTTAAAGTAGCAAAATTATATGGTGTAAAAACAAGCGTAATATTTCATTGTGTAAACATTTTGTTCTGTAAACCTGTATATTCTTCTGGTGTTTAAGGTTGATAGCTGCTAATGACAGCTAATATGAGTTGCAAGATAAAATGTGTATTAAAGGTGCAATGCTTGCATAGCTGTCGCTGTCCTCGCCTTACAAACAGGTTTGAGGGGCCACAACCACGTTAACTTTTTCCGTGGTAGGGGACGACTTTCCGTAGCGGATATTAAGACATTCTTCAATGTGACTCTACAGCAGCTAAAGCTTTTTCAGGGGTCTCTTACACAATTCGGCTCTTGGAGCTTACTTGCTGTAAAGTTGCCATTTTTATCGGAATTCTGCAATGCAAAGACAGTCTGGTGTAACGTGTTAAAAATGGGTTATTACATATTAAGCCTTTTTTTTTTGTCCTAGTAGCATTGCACGCTTAATACTACTTTTGGGACTATACCCACTGAATCAGATAAAGGTTTCTGCAGATCTCTGTATAAATTTAGAACAATATATACATACACAAAAAACACCCTTGAAGATTAGTGCCACGCTGAGACAGATGCTTTGTATGGAGATGTTAAGCCACTGCCGGCTCTGTACCCTTGAACCCCATTCGAGGCCCAGAATGCTAAATGGCTCTTTAAAGGGAAAAAGGCCTTCATTTCTTCACCTTTATTCTCCCAGCAGCGGTGGAGAGCGAGCTGGCTTCAGTAAGCCTGGTGGTAAGTTTTTGAGTATTACAATGGGTAGTATAACAAAATGCCCCCTTTTCTCCCTCTTAATTTTGTGTAACTTTAGCCATTACCTGTATTCGCTCACCCTCATACTATGGTTTATAATTCCGTGTGCAGAATTTTAAGGGCCTGGCCGGCTTTTTGTAGGGGTATAAATGGTTGCACAGTGGAAAAAGACAAACAAACTGTTAGAAGTGTGTGTAATGCGGGGAAGAGTTGTGTTTACGATATGAAATTGGTTTCTGTATGAGCTAGAGGTTGAAAGCATGACTATGGGCACGTGATACAGTTTGTCAAATGAGAAACTGTAAAAATGTAAATATTGGCCCAGCCCTGTCCCTTAATTGGTGCAGTCCTTCATTGCTACCATGCTGCTTTAAGTGGGTTACAATGAAGGTGCCATACACCCCACCCCACCTTTAGAGGGGGGATTCACAAGCCCTGTGGCAATTAAAGGTATAAGGAAATTGCAAATCTGCCCACCAGCTGTGCCCTTGAGGCCCCTTCATTTCACTGCGGTGTTAAGTAATTTTGATGTTTGTGTACACAGGGACACATGACACTGTAAACTAACTACTCTCTTTGCTTTCATCTACCAGGACTCTTGGATGATGGCCCAGATCTTGATTTAGGTGGGTACCTTTCTTAAGGACATTGTCCGGTGTGATCTTATTGGTCTACTATTCTGAACTCCTGCTATTAACTGTGCAAAATGTTATCCACCCCTTTGCAATATAATAGTGGATAGATTTATTTAAAAGTGCCGCTTTGCTTCCTATGCATTGTAACATGTAGCACACCTGTCATTTATATCAATAGACTGACCATTTCTATTGTCAAATGTTGCCATTGATGTCATTACAAGCTGCACTTCGCGTTTGCGTTCTGTTTTCAGTATCCTAATGTAGTCAATGTTCATTTTAAAAAGGCTTATTCAATGTAGGACCCCCTATGGAGCCAGAAGAAGAACCGGAAAACAACACGATATATGTGCAAGGTTTCAATGAAAATGTCACTGTCGAAGACATAATAGAATTCTTCAAGACATGCGGCGAAGTCAAGGTTTGTGACCTATGTTACTGTCTTGATTGCATAGCTATTATGATGCAACATCACTCTGCGCTCTACAAATACCCCACGAAAAATGGACGCAAGTGTTTGTATTGCCTATAGTATGAAAACAACTGAAGCTTAAAGTAGTAAAGTACTTTTTCATATACTTCTGTTGTCGTAAAATGTAACGATTTGGAAACCTGGAAATATAGAAATAAAGAACGCTTATCAAATGTGTTGGACACCACAATAGAAAGGCGTTGGGTCAAATATTTTATATCAATGAAAATCTTAAAAAGCCTATTGATAAAAACTAAGCCCACAATTTTCCCATAAGTTTTTACTTTCCTGCACCATCCTGCCTACTGCTAGTGTTATAACCACTTACATGTAGGAGAAAGCTATCATTGCATTCAAAGCCTAAAAGGCATAAACACTGATTTCCAGATTGCTGTTAGAATGCCCAATAAGTACACAAAGCAAGCATTCAGCGCATGCCCAGCGAATACCATTCAAGAAAACACCTATTCCGTCACACTATATGGCCATATATTGCTTAGCCTTTCACTATGCCAAAGTACCCCAAGTTTGGCGAGTTTGATCTACACTAAAATCGGCAACCTGTACTCAGTCTCTTATCTCATTAAACTAAAATATAGCCAGCTCGGACCACCTTGCTGGAGACACTCAACAATATTTTCTACTCTCACCACCGTGCAAAGTCAGCTTGGACCAGTGAAGAGCAGTGATATGGAGACTTGTCCTCTTTAATTAAGATTCCCCCCAGCCTTAGGTCTTGCTTGGGATAGGTTTGCCTGAACAATACTCCCAGCTCTCCGGGACACTAGGCTGCCTTTAACAAAAAAGGCAGCAATAACTTAACGGCGACAAAATCCTCCAAGGACTACAGAAGGTAGCTGCTTCCCATGGTGTATATATACTGGTTTTAAAGTGTGGTATGAGTACAGCAATACTCTTACATGGATAGTGTGTGTGTACACATTCTCTTGGTTGGGTACTGTTTAATTGGTAGTCTTTCCAAAGCCGTAGGCTCTAATTTTTCTCTTTGTGAGCTGTAGGTCATTAATGTATAATGTTCATTATTTACACAGATGAATAAGAGGACTGGCCAGCCATTTGTCAACATCTTTACAGACAAAGAGACTGGAAAGCCAAAGGGAGATGGGACGGTTTCCTTTGAGGACCCACCTTCAGCAAAGACAGCTGTTGAGCTATGTGATGGTTAGTGTTACTTTGGGTTCAGATGCTTTGTGTGTACATTGTGTAGCTTCATTTCTTTGTAAATATGAATCAGTAGTTTTTCATTTGTGCTTTTGGCGGGTACAAATGTTGTGCTTGCTAGTTAGTAAGTTGATTACGGTTCATGACCAAAGTGCAATTTTAAGCATGTAAGATGCATACGGTTCTTGCATACATCATGGAAAATGTCACAATTTAAGATTGACAGTTGGCTACCAAATCCTTGCCCTACTAAAAGGAAGCCTGCTTTTTGATGTGATCCCCTTGAGCCTTTGGACCTTCAGTCTGAAGAGTTTAACCATTTTGCTTTGTGCATTTAAAAACAGAAACAACTTTTGATACCTTTCTCTGTCCTTGAAGTATATCTAGCCCGTATTCCAATCTAGTCCTACTAGTCTGCAAGGTCTGCCACTGGTCCCAGGCGCCTTGCAAGTGGTTTATTTTTCATGTTCCCAATACTTTCAAATTCTCCTAATCAGTGATATTTGAGGACAGTCAGGGGTCAGGAAGATATCCACCCTGCATAATGTTTGCATGCATATCTATAATGCACTGCCGCTAAGTCTCAAAAGCAAGTGCAGGCGTTTGTGGACTTGCTATTCTGCTGACCGTTCATGTGTTGGTTGCTATGAATGTATATTGGTTTGGAAAGTGTAATTTGTGCTGTTTGTAAATGTTTTACTCTTCCATTTAGGGAAAGAATTTCAGGGCACTGCCTTGAAAGTGTCATTAGCCCGCAAAAAGTCGTCTCTGCTCGGTAACAGAGGTGGCTTTGCCCCACGTGACGGCCGAGGACAGCCACCACTTTTACGTGGCGGTAAGATTTTCTATCCTGAATTTGCATAGGAAGATGATTATGTATAATGCATTTTATGAATTGGTTGTGTGGCAGCCATACTTCATGGTGGAAGCATTTGTGACTGCATTAAATAGGGTAAAGCTTTTCTGTGCAGCTGAAAATACATGGAAGCCGGAAGTGCCTCATTCCAGTTTCCGTAGAAAGCAAAAGGCGTTTCTGAGATACTGGCACCTAATGCAGTGACCACAGTAGACTTAGACTAAGTAGTCCCCCTCCCCAACTCAGGCCAAAAAGGCATGTCTTTAACTGCCCTCATAGCAGTTGTTGACAAGCACAAGGCATTTGCACCCCTACCTGGCCAGAAGGCTTTGGATCTTCCAGGTGCCCATTGCCATAGAAAAGCTAATCTTTACATGTATAGCCCTGATACTGGCACTTTCCTGTGTCCAAACAACTGGTGTAATATACACTTGGTAAAATAAATTGATCAAAAGAGTAATGACAAAATGTTCTTACAGGACCTATGGGACGAATGGGTGGCAGAGGTGGTGAGCGCGGAGGATTTGTGCCAAGAGGACCTAGAGGACCACGTGGAGCTCCAGTTGGCGCCAATGTACAGCACAGAGCCGGGGACTGGCAGTGCCCGAACCCGTAAGCATACAAAATCACTTTTTGCATGTGAACCCTGCCATAAGTGTTTCCAAGTTTTTTTGCACACTTTTTTTTTTAATTTTTAAGGAGCTGTGGAAACCAAAATTTTGCTTGGAGAACAGAGTGTAACCAGTGCAAGGCTCCTAAACCGGAGGGTTTCGTTCCTCCCCCTTTCCCGCCTCCAGGTATGTTCATTTGGCATTGCCACTCTAGGGCTGAATGTTTTATCATGCAAGGAGGAGAGTTTGGATCCTGTTTCTATGGAAAGCTCTTAGCACCCATTGTGGATAAATGAGCCATTTCCTTTTCCCTTTGTTCTTGGTTTGAGTAGATAAGACTTTAACTATAATTAAGTGGTCATGGGATGTAACCCTGATTGTGTTGAAGATAAGATAATCAGTGTTTGCACAAATGTTTGCTTTAAGCTTGCTGTCTAATGTAATTACGTAACTAAAGTATTTGCTGAGCTGCACATTTAAGGCTCCAATGCCACTCATTTGTCACATAGAGTGAAAAAAGTTTCACTTTATGGCTAGACATTTATATTTCTTTTACAGACTGTGTAGCTCTCATGGCTTTTTGTTTTAGAGAAAATGAAAGCAATAGTGGCTGGGGGTACAAAAAGTATCCTGTATCCTAGTGAAGCTTTTTAAATTGAAGTGTTTCCTACATTAGTACCATTTTGTACAACCTTCACATATGTCCTAAATTCATAAAGAACCAGATTTTTCCCCTTGAGAAACTTAAATGGTACTGTATACTTAAGTTTGACTTTTTTTTCCTTGTTCTTGAATGTATTTAACCAGGCGCTGAAAGAGGAAGAGGAGGACCTGGTATGAGAGGTGGCAGAGGTGGTTTAATGGACCGTGGTGGGCCTGGTATGTTCCGGGGTGGACGTGGAGGAGATAGAGGAGGCTTCAGAGGACGTGGAATGGACAGAGGATTTGGTGGAGGAAGGCGTGGTGGACCTCCTGGTCCCCCAGGACCTCTCATGGAGCCAATGGGAGGTGGAAGAGGTGGTGGAGCAAGGCGAGGTGGACCTGGAAAGATGGATAAGTGTGTATCTGGCCTTTTGCAATGTGTGCTTTTAGTAAAAGATGCGTGATATGCTTAATCCTAAATCCTTTTTCCTCTTCTGTAGGAGCGAGCATCGCCAGGAGCGCAGAGAAAGACCCTACTAGGCCGAGCCTTGTTTATGATCAGATTTATTTTTAAACCAGAAATGTTTTAAATTTATAATTCCATATTTATAATGTCTACAGAGTTCATTCTGTCACATTATGGTTATTCTTTGTCTGTAACTTTAGTATTCACAATTTGTGGAGATATTAAATAGTTTGACTGTAGTACCAATGTATTTTTATTTTTAACTTTTATTTTTTCTGCCCCTCCCCCTTAATTTTCTTGAAGAACCACTATAAAGTTCTAGGTATGCTCCTTGAAGGTCCACCCCATGTTTTGCAGAAGTGACTTTGTAGGAGTGTGGCGTATGTTGTGGGTTTAAAATGTGGCTAGAATGGGAGTGTTGGTGAACCGCTAGTGACTTTGTATCTTGTGTTGAGCTTTTTTGGGTCACTAGTGCCATCTCCTTTACAGCATGTATATATTTGCTTTAGAAGGAAAGACAGGAAAGTGGGGCATACCTTTTTTTTCTGGAAAAATAGGATGTCGTAGAGGGAATATATGGATTATTTTATACTCTGGCTTGTACAAACATGTTGAATCCCACAATGCCGTAATAAAATACTGTTTAAAACCTATTTAAAGGATGACTGTTTGTTTTTGCGGTTCAGTAAAATAAATTTTTATGCCTGCACCTCACATTAACACCTTGCACTGTAAGTTTATATAGAAGTAGTTACATACTGCGTTGATATTAACATGACACCAGGCTACGGGTCCATTTTGAGTTTTTAACATATGCGTTTGAGTTGGTACTTGGGCTCTGTAAACGTGTGTGGCCTTCTAATTTGCACAGGCACTGACTTGCAGTCTCCAGGATCAATAGACAGGAGCTTACCGCTTCGTATATTCTCTCGGCACCCTGCTGTAATGGAAAAGATCCCGTGTCCAAAACCCGATGTCTGCACTTAGCACACTTCCTTCCAGCCGTTGCCCTGCCCTAGTCTGGCTGCTGAGCAAAGTGACCTCACTATATTTCCGAATGCACAACCACGCTGTCACTGGGAAAATTACACTATTGCTATTTGTCTCTCATGTACACAGCTTTCAGTGGTAATCTTGGGGGACCCCTCTTGTGCTAAATAAATTCACTATACCCTGCATAATGCAGTAATAGTAGATGGTGCAGTTTACTGATCTGAGGGATCTTTAAAGTTGGAGGTTACAAGTTGCAAGTCTTAAAACTAGTGTATTGAAATTCATGTTTTTTTTTATTTTTTAAAAATGTAGATGGCTACTTGATCATATTCTAACCTGGTAGTGTTAAGGCAGTATGCATGGCCTTTTGCGCAATCTCAGATCAAATCCTAGAAATAAAAGCATGCCTGTTCTCATAACTACGGGTGAAGTATTCCTGCAGCAGTTGTGGTAATCTGGTGTGGGGGATGCTGGTCCAAAAGTAGCTGCTATATACCTAATTTCCCCGCATCTGTCTAAAAAATAAAAAAAAAAATCCTTGCAGAGCACTTTCAGCTTTGTTGGGACTAAGCAAGCAAAAGGAAAAATGATCACACATGCACACGTTTATCCCTAAATGGCAGACTACAACACTTTCCACAGTAAGTTTTTGGGCCTTGGCCCTTATATCAAAGGGTTGCCATATGGTTCTATTTACTCTTTGCTCGATCACAATATATTCCACAATTAAAAGGTTTTGGTAAAGTTGTTTCAATCGTGTTGCTAAAATCACATATTTCACCATAGGGATACATGAAACATATAGATTAAAAAAAACTAATCATTTTTGCAGTCCTACATTTTCTTCTATACTGTAAGCACCAATTTATGTTGAGCAACATGAAATTAGTCACTACATACATTTTAATGCAAATTAGAACTCCTCTGTCAACCCAAACCTTATCAAGGATCGGGTGAGATCTATAAAGCGTGCATTAAGCACAGTTGTGTTCTCTAATTTGGGAGCTTGTTGCAGAGTTGCTGTTTGTGACTTCACAGATTATGAATAGCAAAGCCAAGTGAGCTTTAAATACAGCTCTAAAAGTATGGCTGTTCCTGTAAAAAAAATGTGTAAACAAGTGAGGTTTTATGAGTGTTGTGCAGCGCCAGGGATGGCCCTTTATAATGCATACTAAATAACTGGGCTCCAAACCACAGTTCTGCACACTTTCCTACCAACATCTGTTTTAACCCCCCTTTTGCAGTCTGGAACATAGGGGCTATGTCACAAAAGATGGGTCCTAGAAGACAGGGAAAATCCCCTACATCATGGACGTTAAGTCCCTGCTGGTGAATGGGAGATCAGGCTGTCAAATATGTAGCGCCACATTAAATGTGGATTTAGATGGAAGATTGGACATTTCTTTCTGGCAGCATCATTGCTGTTGTGGCAGGCATTTACGATATCTGTAGATACCCCAATCGGGTCTCCTGCCACAGTAACTCACTGACTGATGGCGCAGTGTATGACCAGCCTGTGTGTATGCTGTAGCCTTATGACGGATCTGTCAGGTTATCCCTGTGCTGAGGAGTGGAAGAGGGTGGCCACACAAAATATTGACACTTTGGGCCCAATTTGGACATTTCCACTTAGGGGTGTACTCGCTTTTGTTGCCAAGGTTTATACATTAATGGCTGTGTGTTGAGTTATTTTGAGGGGACAGCAAATTTACACTGTTATACAGGCTGTACACTAACTACTTTACATTGTAGCAGAGTGTCATTTCTTCAGTGTTATCACATGAAAAGATATAAAATATTTACAAAAATGTGAGGGGTGTACTCACTTTTCTGAGATACTGTATGTGTGTGTGTATAAATATAAATATCACACCAATCAGCCATAACATTGACCAAAACATCCCTGACCCGCCGGGGCATGGGCTCCACTAGACCTCTGAAGGTGTGCTGTGGTATCTGCACCAACACGATAGCAGCAGTTCCTTTAAGTCCTGTAAGTTGCGAGGTGGGGCCTCCATGGATGCATCCCGGTGCCGTGTGCTCTGCAGGTACACATAACTTGCCAACGCTGCCACTCCAGCAGCACATCAGGTCCTGCACCGTTAGATGTATGTGCCAGGGCTGCTTAGTCATGGCCAGTCTGGCCTGGTACGTGCTATTCATTAACTCTTTATCTGTATTTGCACTGGGGGTTATTAATAAAGTGGAACGTCATCTAAGCAGCCATTGTGGCGATGGCACCGGTTTTATCACTTTGCACCCAAATGTATTGTGTATCTAATTGACGCGAAGCACCGTTGGATCGTTTGCCCTCATGGCACATCAAAGCTCTGTTAGTGGAAAATGTCTAACTTGCACCTTCCCTGCATGAAAACAGGTATGGCTGCGGAGTTCCGTCAGCCAGAGGTTAAAAGCAGAGTCATTGTCTCTTTTTTCCGCATTGGCTAAGACGTTAAAATATTTAAACTCGGGCCAGAAGCCAAATAGTCTGGAGTTCTGATACAAGCCAGCCTCACCCTCCCTGCCGGCAGTGAGCTCATCCTTAAAGTGACAGTACTCATTTCCAGAGGAGGCCTTGGCTGTGAGGGCACCGGCACCCAGGACTTCATCTTGTTTAAAAAGGGCGCGCAGCTCTCCTATAGCATTACTTAGGATTTGAATTTGGTTTAGAATGATAGCTAGGAAATGTCTATATGAAATTTTCACTCAATGGCCACTCATTCCTTTTGTAACGTCAATCACAGAGCCACAAGCCTTTCGTTTGAAGGCCAGCGCAACCATCTGCCCCAAAGCAAAGTCCCTGCACCGATGCACTCCCTCAATTCTAACAGATGTGACTTGATACCATAAAATAAGCTGTGCACTTCTGGCACTGAAAGTGTGTACTAATGACATCATGTTTTTTTTTTTTACTTCATCGGTGTTGTTCTGGGACAGCCAGTCTCTATATAATAAATATAACGGACCTATTCGTTAAAGTCTCTGTCTATTCGTTGTCTCTGGGTTACAACCGGACCTATTCGTTAAAGTCTCTTTACAAGAGTGAATAGAACACAATGCATAATTTCTACAGCTAGCAATGTCACAGCAGTTAGTGCATGACACATGTATGTGAGCCTCCAGGATAGTCATGTATTACACATGTAAGCGCGCAGCCGCCCACACGGGCTTCATTAGTCACCGACTCGGCTCCCTTCCTCCTTTATCCACGTTGGTCCGAATCCCCCCTTCTCCCCTCCCTTTCTTTCTTCCAAATGAATGGAGTGAAGTCCCCGGGCCGGCAGGAAGTTGTAATGAAGCGGTCTCTTCTAGATGCTGCTGTCCCTCCCAGGGAATAAGGGAAGGGCGGGGGAGACAGGCAGCTTCTCGTGCCAGGGAGTGCTGGGATGGGGCTTCCTGTCCTGTGGTCCAGGAGACAGCTGAAGTGACAGGGATGCTGAGAGTGACAGAATGACACTCAGGAGACGGCGGAAGCCGGCAGAGAGTGCTGAGTAATTACTGCTAAGCCAGTGAGGGACAGCGGAGGCCTGGAGGGTGCTGCAGCCGACAGACAGGCTGTAGTGAGGATTAGACTGCCTCATTAACCTTGTGCAGAGGGCGAGGCTCTCTGCTTCTTACACTCTCTCGCCTCCCCCTCTCTGTCTCTCTCCGTCTCTCCCCACCTCCAGCCTTGTCCTGCCCGGACTGCGGGGATCCGGAACACATTCTGCCTCCCGCCTCCAATCTCAACTTTTACCGACTGCGGCATAGAGCAAGGAAGGAGGGCGAAGGATTCCCGGGGCGATTCCTAAACCATTCCATTGAAGTCAAGCGAGAACATGATCCACGGAGACAGTCACTTTTGGGGTGTGACATATGGCGCGACCCCCCACTCCCTGCACTGTGTCTGAGGGGGGTGGGGGAGTAAATCGACCAGAGCCCCCCAAAGAGATGAAAAGGGCCAGTTTGAGGTGAGTGAAAGTACCGGGTCCGGTGTTCCGGTCTCCTTCCTGTGAGGGCTGATCAATCTCTGCTCTCAGGGGGTAGGAATGACTCTCCATGGCTCCATATAACTGCTGCTGTATATGACTGACCGAGTGAAGTATACGCTGCTCACCCTGAGCATATACTACACTCGCCCAAAGTAGCCACTTGACGACGTATTGTTTATTGTTATTTATTTTATATAGTGCCGTCATATTCCGTTGTGCTGATGTTTATAGTCTTATCACGCAGCAGTTTAGTAAATATACGCACTTCATATTTTGTACGTTAAGCCGATTGAGCTGATCATAAGAGCATTGTCGCTATAGACCTGCATACGTCACCAACAAGCTGAACAAAATAATGCAGAGCCACAAGTAAACAAAATAACTGTGGTCAAGCAGGCATTCTCTTTTTGTTTGAAAGCTACCAACTGAGAGCAACATCATATAATGAACCCCGAAAATAGCTAAACTCTCCACAAGATTCAGAGTACAGTAAAAAAGCACATCTTTGTCACCTATGTACATACTGCCATTAATTACAGTATGGATGTGTACACTACGTGGATAGTGAGGGGAATTGTAGAAGCCGGAGAGAACCCAGAGGTAATAATGACTTTTTGTGACATAAGTTAAACCTGATGCAAGTTTGAAATGATTCTGAAGGAGCTTCTGAGTCTTTATTATCATTTATTGCGCTGCATGTTGTTTTCCATCTACTGGATTTGGCATACACTTTAGATTGTAAGCTCTTGGGGACAGGTCACTCTGCACCTTCTGCCTCTGTTCTTTGAAATAATTCATTATGTGTAACTGTTTAGAATTCGATGATGTTATATAAATAAAAGATCATAATAATACTCCATTTGTCTTTGTTCTGCTATAGTAAGGACACTAGAACTCCTAAGGTTGCTCATCTCCTTCACGGGGACATTTGTTTCTATTTCACTCTCCATATGATTTACTTGCCGCTCGGTGCACTGTGATCCCATAAGCGCAGGATGATGAGAATGTCCTCTTAACCTATCTTCTATGTTATATATTGCACAGATCAAGGTGATTGACGCGTGGAATGAAGAGAGATGGCAGATCAAAGCCAAATTCAATCGTCCGCTTCCAAAAGCATCAGGCCGTTCCGCTCCAGTGAGGAGTACCTGGAGGCGATGAAAGAAGATCTGACCGACTGGCTCAATATGTTATATGACCTGGACATGGAGGCCGTCAACTTTATGGAGTCTCTTGAGACAGGCTACACGCTTTGCCAACATGCCAACAATCTGAACCGCTTAGCACGAGACTTCCGGGAGCAGTTCCCTGAAGTTTCCGCAAGCAGGAGGCTGCCCCAGAAAGACGTGATATTCCAGGTGAAGGGGGCTGTTCCAGGCTCATTCCTGGCCCGAGATAATGTGTCCAACTTTATTGGTTGGTGTCGGCAAGAACTTGGGATACCAGAGGTTTTGATGTTTGAGACCAATGACTTGGTGCTAAGAAAAGGAGAGAAGAGCTTCATTCTATGTTTACTCGAGGTGGCCCGAAGGGGTGCCAGATTGGGCATGCCTGCGCCAGTTCTTATCCAAATGGAAGAGGAGATTGAGGAAGAATTGAGCCGCGGGAGGAGAAGCACTGAGCAGACATCGTACCCACGTGTTAAATTACCTCACCGGCCCGCTCGTACCCTGTGTGATCTCAAGAACTTGGATGAGTTGGTGAGACCCTAAACACACTGTCCCTTTCCTTGTAAAACGTCTCTTCGTTACGCCACACAAGACCCAGTTCAATTCATTATTCTCCCATCCATTCACGGAAAGAGTGTATTTATTGCTACATCTTGATTACATAGTAAACCTACAGAGCATTAATGGGTTTAGACTTTTGGCCTTTATAATAATCATACGTAAACAATATATATATATATATAATATATAATATTTTTTTTTTTTAAATGGAAATTGCAATAAGTCTTACCCCTTTATGGATTCCTCCCATTTGGCAGGGAGCAGCTAATAGTCATGTGAATCACACAGTATATTAGAATGAAAGCATCCTTTGTGGCTTTCGATTCTCTTCCGCACGCTGATAAGCAGCAGTTATGTTTTCAGCCAACCAGACTAGTTTATTGTTTTTCAAATTTGTGCATAAAGGGTTGATTAACTATGACATTCACCCCTTTCATTGGGCTGCTTTTAGCTTAACAATCCTTAGAATAAAGTGACTAACTTCTTAAATGTCAGAACTGTGTAATAAACCAGAAGCTATTAATCTTTATTGAGGAGATTCATTCACATATCAGAAATAGACTATTTTTGCATTATTTCTTTCAGCGGGTGTGGGGACAGCAGCCACCATGTTTTTTATTACTGTAGCATGCAGTTCTGATTTGGTCCTCTGCAGCTTCCGGTCATTTATATCCTTTCTCATTTTGACAACCTGTATGATGAGCTCTCTCATTGCTTACTTGCCAACCCCTCATAGATAATTCTGTTTGCTAACTTAATTTAAATTATCCGTCATAATGACCAGATTTAAAAAATATCTACAAGTTAAGAAAATAGGCAGAGCCTCCCATCCCCCCACATTTTCATATAAATTGGTAGCTTTGTTCTATATATAATTATATATATTATAAAATGAAGGGATTATATGTTGTTATGGGCAGCTGTTCACACATACAGGGGACTTCCACTTGCACCGCAAAGCCTGTATGTCTATGGCATTCAGAGGGTTCAAGGAAGTGAGTATTTTCCTGTCTATTTTCTCAGAAGTACATTAAAGGTGCTGTTCCATGTAGGCTGCATCATTAAATATCCCCATCATACAAAGAGAAGTCAAAGAAACCTCCCTGCCACTTAAAACCTCATTAAAGGGTTTATTGAGATACTAGAGTTGCTTAGAAACAGAATCCTGTTATTCTTCCAAAGCCCCCTGCAACCATTTCCAGTCCCCGTTTAAAAGAGAAGCCCTCCAAGCAAACATCCCTTCGGTGATGTCAGAAATTGGCAGGCAGCCCGAGCAGAGCAGCGCAGAGGGAACACATTAGGAGGCCCCATTGAAAGTTTTTCAACAAGTAACTAAAGAAAAATGGTGCATAATTTTAAAACCGGAATTAGTTTAGTTACCGCGTATGGAAGGCCAGTACATAGTAAATTAAGTACTTAGGAAAGTTGGAGGGGGGGTCTAGGTGGAACAGCACTTTTAATCTGTGAATGGCCCACAAATGTATACGTATCAGTGGTTATACACCGACAAATATATAATCTACCCCTTTATTCAAGTTTTTACACCCCGTTTGCACCACCTTGTATAATATATTCTGTAATCATTAACTGTTTATTACAAAGGCCAAGCCCGGTGAGTTTTTACTCGTCAGCAGACCTGGAGTCATCCATTGTTGTCGGCCGTGTGACATTTTGGATGACTTTCCCTGCTCAAACACTACACGGAGCTGATTGTTTATGGCATCGCTAATGAAATCTGTTACTGTTTAGACTTTCATTAGTCAGAGTATGTGATGGTGTCATTAAGACCGAGACATTCTATCGTGTACTACAGGCAGTATAGGAATTGAGGATGTTTCTATAGGAGATTAGGATTAGGTAACAGAGCCAGAACACATACTAACAGTTGATATGCAGCAGTTGAATACATTATAGTATGCAAAAAACCATGACTGCTTTATAAAAGAATACAGCATAATATTTTTGAAAACGTTTTTTAATCAGAATCTGGCAATAAAAAAATGGCAAGCGTTCTGTTTTAAGCGCTGCTCTTGTGTGCATAACAATGGATCACTAAAATTGTACACAATTTGTAACATACCTTTATCTTGATAAAGCCGCTAGTTGCTTAATGTACAATCCTTTTTTTTTTTCCTCCCCTCAGGTTCGTGAGATACTGGGATGCTGCAGATGCCCATCTCAGTTCCCAATGATAAAAATATCCGAGGGAAAATATCAGGTCGGGGACAGTAACACGCTGATCTTTGTGCGGGTAAGAGACCATGACCTCTGACCTCAGGTGCCCAAAATACCACGTCTCATATTAAATCATTACGATAATCACTTATGTCTTAAGTCTTGTATATTGTGCATTTTCGGTGCTATGTTGTGTGGCTATTTGCACAAGAATTGTAACCAAAAACCAAAATGGTAATTATGTTGCATGCATGTAATGCGTGCGGTGGTTTAGTCGTGTGTTATGCTTGTTGATGCTACTGGGTGATAACACACTTAAAGGAATATGAACATGTACTTAATGCTACAGTCACATGCCACAACTAGCAACCAGGATAAATATTGAAATAAGGAAATTATCTTTAGAAAAGGCTCTATTCTAGAATTCTGTGAGAGGCACATTGTAATCCCATCAGCTCGAGTCATCAGAAAGCTAAGCAGAATTCTAAAAAGTACACGCTATTTTCTAACTTTTTTATGAATTCTTAGAGATATTAATAGAGCAGTTATTTAAATTTTAGCCATAACTATTCAATTAATAGAGCTCTTTCTCCTCGGATCAGCAGAGGTTATCTTGATAAGATCATGTGCTTAATAAAGGGCCAGTGCGTGCTAATCTGGGTGCAGGCAGTGCTCATTACTTATTACTCAGAGAAAACAGGTTAATGGTTTGGGGTTTTTTTTTTGTTTGTTTTTTTTTTTTGGAACTACTAAGTGAAATTTAAAAAAAATGAGCTTCTTCAAAATAAATCAAATGTCAAATATATTCTATCTATATATTTTTTTAAGATAAATGCATGCTCTGCATCCAGTTCAAATGTGAGGCTACCATGTATGAATCCAATACTGCCTGTTTCAAAAGAAGTTACCTTTCATAAAATATGCGTCCAATATTACATTGTGATGTGTTTATATATACCAGGGGGGGGCAACACTTTGTTCTTGAGGGTTTTAGCGGCACACACTAGACATGTCAGCCCCAAATGGCATACACAGGATCCTGCAGTGAAACAGTAATCTCCCTAGTGGGGTTCTTGGAGCGGAAACAGAAGCTGTGTAACACAAGACAAGGCGGTTGTACATTATTAAGCAGTAATGACAGAAGCTACCATCTCTTTATCCTGTCTTGCCTCTCGAATTTCTGTCTTTATCTCAGTAACCTGGACTTTACTGAGCTTTGCTAGTTTTTTCAGGGCAATAAGCAGTAACATAAACTTTGGATCACTTATTTTTCCAGTCAAAATTGAAGATTGTTTAGTTTCCTAGATTTCTAAGGTCTGATCAATGATAAACTGTAGTGCACACACCTGCCCGCCCTCTGCAGACGCATGTACAAGCTCTCCCAAAACATAGATTTAGGGCCAAATTTGGGTAGTTACTTCATAGAAAGGGATGTGCATCTATGCTTATCAGTCTCATCTTTGACCTAGAAGTAGCCAATATTTCCCCTGCTGACTGTGATACCTCGTCTGACATAGTTCTGTGTTTTCCTATCTTCGCTGTAATATGTCTGACTACCGTAATTTGTTTTTTTTTAACATGTAGGTACTTCGGAGCCATGTCATGGTGCGAGTTGGTGGTGGTTGGGACACTCTAGAGCATTACCTGGACAAGCATGATCCTTGCAGATGTCATTCTGTTGGTAAGTTCCCTACACAACACTTGTCTAACCTTGTCTACCCAGTGTGTCATTGCGCTGATTATCTCTGCAATACACGTGGTTCCTTTCTGTCTGCAGCTCATCGTGTTCAGACATCACGACCCTCAACATTCTCACCCCAACGGGCGCCCAGTCTTGCCCCTTCACCTGTCTCCAACTCTTCTCAAGGACGCAAATCTGAGGGATCTGCCAGAAAACTACAGCCAGACTCTAACCCTCCACGAGGAACCCCCACCCGCATGACTCCAGCACCCATTCCTCCACGGCACAGCACTCCCAGGGCCTCAGTTCCTCGCAGTGAACGTCCAGGAACGCAAACTATCAACTCATTCAGGTGTGTTAATGTGCTCCCATAAGTCGGCCTCTATGATTTATGCGCAAGCTAAGCTCTTGTTAATACCATGGTCATTTATATAGATCCTTTTCTAAGTATGTATGATTTTCTTACTTTCCTTCTTTTACACTGTCTCTTTGAGTTTGCTTTGAATTTTCTTGTTTTTACACTTTTCACAGAGCTTTCCAACTCGGAATGAGTGTGAAATTAACATATTTGCCCACAGGGTAAAGGACTGTTTGTATAGAAGCTATATAAACTTGTGGAAACTGACTTCAGGTGTTGTATCATCTGTGAACTGCAAGCTCAAGAAATGATAAAATAATGGAACTGCAGTTCTGGAGTTTTTTCCATTATTAAGTATTTTTCCTTGTAACATAATAGTAAATATGGTGTCGATTAAAAAAGGTCTAACCCTGACATCTGTGATCTGGTTTCTAGCACTTGACACAAGGTATTGTGGATGTCTGCATAAGGCTATCCTGAAGATGGGACCAAGGTCTGAGTCTGTACATCGGGAAAAATAGGCAGACTAGAATAAACTGTTCTTTTTCACCATCAAATTCTATGTTTCTGTGTTGTGAGGGCCTTTATGGTCTTCCTAAGTCATACTGCAAATATGTATTATATTATTATTGTAAAGTTGTGAGAGTTATACTGCTTTTAAGTTAAACTTAGTTTTCTTGAAATTGTATCAGACTGTTGTTCTCCGTATTGTACTAGCAAAAAACACAAAAAAAGAAACCGCGTAGCTTTATTAACATTTTATAAAATAAGTCAATCCTAATCATTGTTCATTGACATACTAAGATTCTTTAACATTTTCCTTATATATTTTAGTATCTACTGTCAAACATTCTGCTCTCACCTTCCAAATTCGGGGACTTTTTTTCCTTAATTAATTAATTGACACTATTCTCTTCTTAAACCTTTTTTACTATTCCTTTTCTTAGGCCTCCTCGTTCTCGCCGTTATTCTGGTGATAGTGATTCTTCTGCCTCCTCAGTTCAGAGTGCCCCCGCCGGCAGGAAATCTGTGGATGGGGTGAGAATGACAAATCGTGCTTCTGTAACACGCAGCCAGTCCCAGGATCGGGGACCTCTTCCCTGTCGCACTCAAGCATCACAGTCTCCCCTTGTGGATCGTGGAAGAACACAAACCACATCCCAAGTTGGCCTTCAGAATCGACGAGCCCGGAGCCAGGGTCCCCCCAGTAACAAGAAAACAGTTCTGATTATTTCAAGAGACAAAGATGGACAGCACTCTTGGGCATCCACATCCAAGCCCCCTAATCCTCGTACCCAGACGGAGCCCCTGAAGACTCCTTCACGGAGACAGTTGAAGTACACACCTGAGCCACTAAATGCAAACCAGGAGCAGCAAATTTATCATAGCTTAGAAAAGGAATTTCTGGAAAATTCACGGCTGTTGGGGACAGCGGAGTCTTTTGAGCCAGCACAGGCATGTGGGATTCTGGTGAGTCCGCCATCATGTGAACCAGCTCCAGTAGACTCTGCCTACTGTTCCTCCAGCTCTTCTTCCTCCTCACTCAACTTCTACATCACAGGGGGTGGAGGAGGCAGGGAACAAGGTACAGAAGGGAATTCAGTTATTCTACCTGCATCATCATGGAGGAGGCTTCCAGCTCTGTCCAGTTCTTCTGACGAAAGTTCTTGTCCTCCAGCTCCTGAGGACCAGCAAGAGGTTGCTGAGAATGAAGAGTCACATGATTCCCATAATCTTAGTACAGAGACAGAAGGTGTTATTCTAAGAGCCAAGAAGTCCTCCAAACGCCCAGATAGAGTTCCTTCCATTTACAAACTAAAACTTCGCCCTAAAATCCGTCCTCGGGCTGATATACAGCCAGACAAGTTGCCCTCTCGCATCCCCACCCCACTCTCCTATAGAACTGCTGGGTCACCTCCTAAGATGAATCCCAATCGTCTATCATGGACAGCCCTGCAAGCAGCTTTCTTCTCTGATTCGGGAGTCCAGACAGAGCATCCATATGGGTGAAACAGCACTTTGGCCCTTGTTTACTGGATAGATAATTGCTTTAGAACTCTGCATTCCGGCTAATTGACAGAGTTTCTAGCGTTTTTTCTGTGCTTCTGATAAGAGTAAAGGCTGTACGCTTCTTCCTACAAATACAATTCTAGAACTACACTTAGCATGAGCACTTAGGACACAGAGTTTCAGCTGCTTAAGAGCATGGATATAGAAACATGATTCCATTTCCCGTGGTCGTCATTGGTCAGCAACACATGATCATAGAGTGTGGCATGTAGTTCTTGTAACTACTATATAATGTATTATAGTAATTATCCAGGCAATAAAAGGATATTCAAGGCTTACTATATCCACCTCCTGCTGAGGCCCCATCAGAAAGTGTATACACTCATATGTATATATAGTATATATATATATATATATATATATATATATTTTTTTTTTTTTTTTTTTTTTTAAATCCAAGAAATTAAATACACAGAACTCCCAAGTAAGGAAAATAAGCAAGGAAGTCTTTATCAAAATAAAGTGTGCGTGTGTATGTATATATATATATATATATATATTTTTTTTTTTTTATTTTTTTTTTTAATTACTCATTTAAATAATAGTCATTTAGTCCTTTTTTGATGTTCCCTTTAACCTCAAAAAAGTTTCACATTAGTTTTATTGATCTCTTTCTATGGTAATAGAGAGAAAAAAACATTTTGACAAAGGAGTGGGAACAAAAAAAAAAAACCCTTATAAGACCCTTATACCAACTAATCTACCTGCTGTAAAAACAATCCAATATATATTTATACTCAGGATAGTATCGTCTAAGGCAAAGCGTGCTGTTTTATTACTGTTAGAGACACAATCACCTGTACTTGAACAAAATCCCTGGAAAAAGCAGCCATCTTAATTTGTATTGTACCAAAGAGCCTTTTTTTTTCTCTTGTGTCTGCAATAGAAAATATGTCTGTTAGCTATACCTCACTACTGGCATATAGGACTAGGATCTCTGTTGGAAGGGGCTGTGGACCAAGGATCGATCTGCTTTGGGTTTAAGTCAACCTTATTATAAGAGATTTCTTTGGCGTGTCACTCACTTGTGTAAGTATGTAACGTTTGTGCGTCTATGAGAGGCTGTTCTGGTTATATCCATGGTTTTGTTAAATCAGTCCTGTTGGAAGTCAACAATCGCTTTTCTTTAATATTGCTTTATTTTTAAGGGCAGTACAGATATCCCAAAACACACACACACACACACACACACACACACAAAAAGTTCATTAAAAATGCAGAAAATGAGGAGTTATGGAGACAAATATAAGGTTTACATTGAAGTCATTTGGAAGGCCATAGATAGTAACAGTGCTGCTTTAGTTATTTCTATGCAGAGAAACCATTTTTAGTTTGATGACATAACTATATAAATGGGAAAATCCAGGCGCTCCGTGAGGCAGTACAGTGATGCAGTTATATGCAATAATATGAGAATGTATTTGTAAAAATATGTGAATGAGTTTAAGCAATAAGACCACTTATAGGAGCAGGAAGCAGTATAGGGAGATGTTATATGGTGTAGTAGTAATGGGGAGGGTGGCTTATGTGGCAATAGAGTTAGGCTTTATAGAACTATAGATAGGATATAGGGGTATGTTATGTAGAGTAATATCTGGTCAAGAAGTATATGTTCATTTTGGACAAAACTGCATTAAATAGGCAGAGGCTCTATAGAGCCTTGGTGATACAAGGCAACCTGACGGTCTTAATACTCCCAGCAATCACATGTAACAGAGCTGAATTTGACGACACAGATGACATCGGGGTAAAGGATATCAGGTAACTGACAAGTAGGAATGTTGATTGACAATAACAGGACAAAATCCCAACCCAGATCTTGTATGAGAGTAGTTTTTTATGTGTAAGGGGAAAGTAACGTTCAAGCCTACCACTTTTGTATAAAGTACAGTGAATCTGATTTTTAATGTTTCCTTATGTTGCCGGTAGGTGTGTAAACACCGCTGATTTTTGCTTGTGAAATCCAAATCATTGTTATTTCACCCCTACAAATCAAACTGTTGTTACCCCTTGTAGCGTTTCCCTGAGGGGGCACGGCCAGGCTTTGCTGACGGGAGTTTTTCCAGCAGTCACTGTGTAGCCAACAAGGATTTGTGACTGTTTACAGAATGCTCATAGTTTCTGTGTACACTGAATGTGGTTTTTGCACAAGCACATGCTCACCTTTGTATATGTGTATACACAAGCTTGTTTGTGGGCTGGAGTTAGTGCACATGTATTTAACATAAGAATATATGCTAACAGATGACACGTATGTCTAAGATTTTGCTGCTGATTAAACTGTATGGAGAATTCCAATGCCATTTTGTGTCTTGTGTATGGAATGGCAACAGTGGTGACAGCAGAAAGCATGACTGTGGGGCAGTAACATAGACCTGGGGAAACCTTTTCATATATGTGCCACTGCTGGGCTGAGTGAGATAACCATTGTAAATACGCATTATGCAAGGCTAGCCCAACCATTCTCACTGGACTGATTTACCAGAGTTGGTCTTTCAGAATGCATAGTTATAGAATAAACCCCTCAAACCCCTCTGTCCGGCATTTACCAGAAGGCCCACTATGTACAGCTGGGTCACAGAACCGACCTAAGAGATGTCTTTTTTTTAAATATGCATGATAGCAATGGGACTGCCGGAGCTCTTCTTGCTTGGAAACTCTTTGCCTTCTTTGTATTACTCGGTTAATGGGGTCATTTAATTATGTGTGTGACGGAATGGAGAAGCCCTTTTGTTTCGTGTGGATGTATGCATGTAACATTTAGCCGTATGGCTGAATGGGGGCATTTTCAGGAACCTTCCAGCCTTACATGATGCTGCATCGCTCCCGGTGTAGCGCCCCCTGCAGGCAGATACTGCTCGTGGCACTCCTGCCTCTGGCTGACATGCTGATTAGCAGCTCCTTGAAGAGAAGGAGAATGTGCCAGTTGTTGCGAGCTGAGCACTCTAGATAGCCACATTTCCAATTCTTCTTTACCAGCACGGACAGAACATGTCGTGGGGCAAAACGCTGCTTCTGCTGATCTCTTTTGTTGCCAACGACCACTATCAACGGAGGCACACTGGAACTGGGGAGACAGAAGAGGAGCAGTCACAAAATTTACTGGTGGTGAAGTGTATTTTATCACCAGCAAAACAAGTTACGAGCTTGTTTCAGCAACGACGAGCATGACTGTGAAGTTTATTCCCTGCCGGCGGTCATTAACTGCCGATGAACGATCAAGCTGTCATCGTATATACTCTGTCCTGTTTCCTGTTTGCTCTCAAGCAACGGAGATGGATATTTACAAATACTGTACCAGAGAGACTACAAACAAGCAATTTTAAAGGGCTGTCCCTAACGATATAGGAAGTAATTCATGGCAAATGATACGGCACAGGCTAGCCTTTTAATTTCACTGAATGCTAATTGGCGCAGGCATTCTTTTCTTACTGGGGTTAGATAACATATAGAAATGGAGATTTACATTTAAGAGTTAACTGGGGACAGAATGTAGAGACGACACGTTGGCAATTGTAATTCTAGACGGAAAGAGAATGGTGAAAAGAGAACCATCTGTAAATAATGAGACAGTGTGCCCTATCTGTATAGAAAATAACAAAAGCACAAACATGGACCAAATGTTAGAACCTGCGAGAGTAAAAATATAGCAAGCCCTGATAAGGGGACGCGCCATCCATCATATGAACTTTAATGCATATGATAGCCGAGAGGTCCCTTTACACTTTTATTTGGTCCCCCTTGCAAATGAATTTAGGCTTAGCCAAGTTGCTAATTTTCAGGATGCCAGCAAAGTCAAAACACTTTTAAATTTCCTTCATGTTATTTTTTATTAGAATTTGTACGCCTCAACACTGCTGGTTAACAGAATGTTGCATGTTAAGGAGCACTTACTATGCCTCGGCTATCTGGAACACTTGAAGCCTCAAACTACAGTTTCAGAGGCTGTTGGCTCAATGCTAGAAAATGGCAGGATGGCTTTTCTCTCACTTTAAATCAAAGTAGACAAATTACATGGGACTGGTATCCAAGTCTTAAAATAACTTACATTTGTTTGTTACAGCACAGTTAGCCAACATTTTCTAACCAGTCATTACTAACAGTCAATCTTCAAAATGACTGGGTAATTCCAGTTGTTGTGCCGCTTCATAATAGCCGGCTTTCTTGGGCTCTCAGAGAAGAAAGATTAGTCACAAGTGAAGCACTGACCTCCCTCGCAGAGAACAATAGTCTTCTTGATGGCATACCTGGGAAGTAACAAGGAATGGTTCCCAAAACTAACTGGACAGTTCAGGATTTTAATATCTCCTTACGTCGGCACAGGTGGCTCAGTCAGACACTCTAGTGTCTTTCTAGTGGATCCACCTTTGTTACATATGCCAAGATCTTTAGGAAGAAGACTAAAAAGCAACGAGACTGATGTATGGTCAAGAAAGTGCCTGAAATGTAATTTCGAGAAATGTTCATCTAGGGTACGGAAATCCAACAAGTCACTTTGAATACCACATCATGTGCAACGTGTTTTAAAATGAGCGTGCGATTATAGGATATTGTGGATACGGTTGAGCTCAACTTCATACACTTTAATAATTATTGTATTTTATGCATTTTTCACTAGTTAGTGGGTAAAAAAAATCCTGCTAACCTCTCAATGATCTGCTGCTTTAGTTGTTTGACATGATGGAAGCTCTCAGGGCTGCAGATATCAAAGACCAAAATGAAGACCTTAGTGTTTCTGAGGCCTCGGTATCGCGGGTCTAACCAGTCCTGGAAGAGTAGAAAAGGATGGATCCAAGTCAACATACAACACAAGGCTTTGTTTACTGTGACCTAAAATATAGGTATTAATAGACTCTGCATTAAACAAATGTATCTGAACATTTAAGTCAACTAGCCACATTTTACCAAAAGCTACATATTATTTGGTTTATCTAATAAAACAACGGTATAAACTTTACTTATTAAAATAACTATAAAATAAATATATCCTAGTGAACCTAAACACCAGGTTGAAAAGCGCAGGGGTACATGTATCCTCCAAGCCAGTGCTTGTTCACATCAGGGTCGCCATACTGGACATTTTATCCAGGGCCTGTCTAAATACCAATGATGTAACAGGGTTATTCGCCAAAATTTCAGTATCTTGCAGCCTGGTAAATCATTTTTCACATTGAATAAAACGTATGACTGCCCTTTGAAGCATTTCCCCTTTGGTTTAAACTGGTTCAGCCATAAGAGAAGGGAATGGGAAGATGGGTGGTGAGTTGAATACAGGATCTACTTACCCCTGAAGTTTTACTCTGCATGCCTCTTCCACCCATGCTACATAAACTAATCTTTACACAAAATCACATTGACCTAAATAATAAGTCTAAGTAATTGTTATTGATAAACATCGATACCAATCATGCTAATACTAGCGATGTAGACAACCAATCACATTAAGGAAATTGTGTTGAGTTTGATAGCTACTGTTAATTTGCATTATTACAGATTCATCTATTACTATCCTGTTTTGATAGATCCAACTCAGATGTAACATCTGGAAGTATAACTGTAAGAATTAGGACTGATCTGAACATTTTGACACCATATGTCCTGTTCATCAGCAGGTGCTGGGTGGCCATGCAATGTAAAAATATACTTAGGCTCAAAGAATACTACTCAATGTTTACCCGATGTTGGTGGAGGTAAGTCTAGTGGGATCCCACAGCATAACTATGTCATTGGTCCCTGGATGTTGCAGTCCAGCCCTGATTGTGGGGTGCCTGGAGTGAAAATCTAGTGTTGATTGCTATGATTACATCTCTACCACCCCTACCCAAACACTAATTATTCTTATTATTTCTAGGGTGGTGCCATTAGTCCGCTTCCACAGTTGATTTGTGATATAGACAGGCTATGCTTTTTCTCCAAGATAAAGGCAGGTATCAATAAAATACATATAATAATCCCCACAAGCAGTATTCATCGCGATTTTTGATTCTTTCATCACCTGCATTTGCTGATACCACCCATCATTTCGTCTTGTTTTTTTCCCACTAAGCTTCTACAGTTTGATTCTGAAAATGGTAATTTCTTATATATATATATATATATATATATATATATATAGACTATTTATATAATATTTATAGAACTCCTTCCATTGCCGTACTGCCCATATAAACACAACATTGTGGCAATGGTTTTGAACACAAGTTTTATACCAGAAAAGCATACATTCAAATAAATAAACAAAAGTATATACCCAGTAAAACCAAATGGCTACCCCAAAAATGTTAGTGAACCCAGTTTTGTATTCCATGAAAAGCTTACCACCTTTCTTACCTTTTTTCAGTATTCTTCTTATACTGTTCGTGTCAATAATGCCAAATCCCACCCATTGTTGATAATAAATAAAAAATCAGCGCCTCGGCGCCCCTATGTCTCACCTGTCCTGCAGGTCCCGGGTATCTGGGCATGTTGGGAAGATCCAGAATGTGAAGCTCATACATCCTGCCGCTTAGGACAGCCGTGGCCCGGTGCAGCTCCCTTTGCTCCGTCGGTGTGTATCCCTCCTGGAATTCATGTGCCACAAACTGTCGGATGATGGAGGTTTTGCCAACTCCTGGTGCCCCCAGTACTGCCACCTGCACTGTCTGCACCATGATTACCAGAGGTCATCCAACACTGGCCTCCCAGTTACATGATTAGCAGGAACACTGATCCATTGTCTTTGAACCGCTCTTACCCCCACCAGATCAGGATCTCAAGAGGCAACCCACACTATGGCATCTAGAAGGGTAAAACACTGCCTTCAACACAAAATCATTGACAAAAATAGCAAACACAGAGCATGTATTTTACAAGCACTAACAAGTTGCAGTGCGGAGGCTTCAAGGGACTGGACAATGAGGTGTCTGCAGGGATTGTGAGCTCGCATGATAGCATTCCACAAAATCTTAAACTACTCATTTTAATGCTATTCACTATAGAACATCAGCACCGAAAAACTGACATAGGGAAAAAAAACACCACTATCAACTTTGTACCCCTTAAATGCCACCAGAATATGAATTAAACAATTTAACCCTGTCGGTGCCTTCTGGCACTGAAAGGGATACAAAAAAAGAGTGTAAGAACAGGAAGGTTAAGAGATCAGTGTTTTTCTATGTCAATGAAATACTCATTTTTAAACCCATGAAATAAAAAAAATCAGACAAAACAAAAGATGACACAATTTTTGACAAATTGACACTTAATGAAACCTCGTTCTACAGACGCCAGTTAAGAAAGGTCATTATCCAAGGTCATGTGATTTAATAATAACAAGGTCACTGGATGTTTATGAATGACATCACATCACTGTAGTGGACGCCACACAGGGACTGTGTATGGTGGTGGCACGGAACAGGGTGACACATGACCTTCTGTGTCAACATATAGAGAATCTCATGCCTGCACTACACGTTGCTTTGTTTCCGACATAAGCAGATCTGGTTTCAATAAGAGTCTTTCATTCACCTTCACCCTCAGCGCCTGCTATGGGATTTGATCTGAATACCCAATTTACAGAGAAATGTTATAGGCATGCTGTATTTACCACTTCTGCCTCCTTGTCCCCAAGCCCTCAGCACCACGGACAGCAGCAGCAGCACCCCCAGCCTCCAGCCATCTATCTCCAGCTTGTCCTCTCCATCATCTCTCCTCACACACTCCTGTTACATTAGTGCTGAGCACAGCAGGATTCCGGGCCTCACAGCTGCAGAATACAAATGAGCATCAGCCCCCATCATCCATCCCTCAATTCACTGCTCGCTGCCTCTCATGTGACTCCAAGCAGCGCTCTGTCCCAGTGGCACTTATAGGTCAGCATCCAAATCCCAGGGATTTACACGCGGGAAATGTGATCATAGCTGCGTACAGTTCTACAGAAACTTTAAACGATTTCGCTCTCTGAGTGATTTATTTTAAGCCTTTATTTTTTTAGTCATGAACCATTGTGTCTGACAATAACATGCTGAGATTAGAGTTAGCATATCCTGGTGACCAGAAAAGAGGACACCACACAGTGCCTTACAAAAGAATTCACCCCTTTGGTATTTTTATTCTCATTACAATCTGGAAATAAAATGGATTTGTATTTGGATTTGATGTCATGGACATACACAAAATAGTCCAAATTGGTGAAGTGAAATTAAGAATATAAATAAAAAAATGTGGTGCATGGATATGTATTCACCCCCTTTGGTATGAAGATTCTAAATAAGATCTGGTGCAACCAATTACCTTCAGAAGTCACATAATTAGTTAAATAAAGTCCACCTGTGTGCAATCTAAGTGTCACATCATCTGTCACATGAGCTCAGTATATATACACCTGTTCTGAAATGCCCCAGAGTCTGCAACACCACTGAGCAAGGTTCATCACTAAGCAAACAGCACCATGAAGACCAAGGAGCTCTCCAAACAGGTCAAAGTTTTGGAGAAGTATAGATCAGGGTTGGGATATAAAAAAAATATCCAAAAACTTTGAACATCCCATGGAGCACCATTAAATATATTATAAGGAAATGCAAAGAATATCGCACGAAAACAAACCTGCCAAGAGAGAGCAGCCCGCCAAAACTCGTACCCCAAGAGACTTGCAGCTGTAATTGCTGCAAAAGGTGGCTTTAGAGGGGGGTGAATAGTTATGCACACTCAAGTTTTGAAAAACAGTGACTTGAAGGGCCAGGCCCAGTGACCTTCTCCTGCCCTTAAAACCATTTTGCTGATTCCACACAGAGACACTTACAGAAGTTCAGAGATCCGGGTCCTTCTTCATGCATATTGTAGCGGGTGAACTGAAATATTCAACTTGCTTACAGATACCAAAGATGCTTTTACGGGGCAGCTGTGGTAGCATCGAAATATTCACCTTCTGTTCACCCTCAATAAACAGTAACCAGCACATGGTGAATGGGTTGACTTGATATACACAGTTCTTGCATGAGCATTGGATATAAATAGGATTGTATAGCATTTTCACTGCAGTAAATAGCTGAAATTGTTTACTACCTAGTCACTCATCTTGCATTGCTGAAAGGAATGGTTTATTCCATATTTAATATTTCACCTCAAAACCAAATAGCTCATTTGGGCAACAGAGAATGTGCCGCAACAGGAAAGCGTATGATGTGCCAAGTGAGCTTTGTGTGTGCCGTAAGCAAGCCAACATCAGCAGTGTGCAAACTTGCCATATACCTAAGGGATAAAGGGCTTCTGTTGGTACATGTCTAAAGAAACGGAGTAGTTGCTTTGAGGCAAGGCGGCTCCTCACATCTCAATAGACATTCATCTTGTACATAGTCTGCTACCACTGAACCCAAAGGGTATTATAGCAAATGTATCTGGGTTCTAAACATACAAGCTCCATTACGTTATACTCAAAACAATACTAATGTTACCAATTTTAATGGGACAATAAATACAGGATTTGCTCTATTGTTGTTTATGATCACCAGGGGAAGGTATATGGAGCTAATGTACACATGCAGAAGCTTGGTTGTCCAAACCCATGACGACAGTAATGTGGTGTGTGTGTGTGCTATGGTAGGGATTCCACAGAATTTATAAAAAAGCACATAGAGGGATCCAACACCCAATATATCCCCGAATAGCTGACTGACCTCATTAGGGCCCTCTCAATTCCCTGTTCAGTCAAGCTAACATTATGATGTCTTGTTTCCATAACAACTGCTGCCACTCATATTCTACAGCACAAGAGGATGAGCTGTAGGGGACATTTAAGTGTTTCCAGATGTTCCTGTGAATTTCAGCCTGATCTTCAGGGATTTCACTTTCAGTGAAACAACTACTTTTTGAACGTTATGTTGTCCAGACCAAGATCCAGTTTTTCAACTTGAAATATACATTGTCCGATGCTATAAAGTTCTGAAGCGTGCACTGATTTTTTTTACGTTTTGCTTTCAAAAATGCATGCCTAATTCTGTCCTTAAAAAAAATAAAATGGTGATCAGGAAGATAATATAATTAGGAAAAAAAGCCCTAGGGTTGTATGGATCAAACTGAAGATTAGTTGAAAGCCTATGCCACTCTAATCATTTTCTATTATATATAGATTAGGTGAAGCCTTTTATTGGGCTAACATATAAAGACTGCATAATATAAATATGGGTGTAACAGCAAGTCGGGGGAGATTAATGTGGCGTAATGCAAAGCATGAAACTGAACACACTAGTTCATCCAAACTTCGTTTATAAACTCTTGATAAAAAGGGGATGACACACAAAGGGAGATATAGCTGTCTATCAGACTGACTAATAAGTCTTATTGTATAGCAGACAAGCCCATACAAAATCAAAAAAAATATTAATTAATTGAAATCATTTCCATGACACGTAAGAACTAGTGCATGGGCTCAGAAACCCAATCACAAAGTTCCAAGTGAATTGTAGCCAGATTAAATAATTACAACCCAAGAGTATCACTATATATTAAGGTCCAACCTCAATTGGTTTAGTATACAATCCCCACAGGTGGTAATTACTGAAATTTCCATGATGGAATATTACGCAAATTTTGTTAAATCCCCTCATAGCATCAGAAAGCTTTAGGACGACAGTACAGCTACAAAACGTGAGCTTCAACTTTGAGACACCCCATAACAAAATTTCAGTTTCAGCACTTAAACTACAAAGTCACATTTATTCAATGTCATCAATGTACAGAACAGGAGACAATAATATTTCTTTATATATTCTATATTATTCATGGCTCAGAGAGATAATAGGATGAAAAGAAAGTTGTCCTGATTTCTAATTTTTCACAATGTGTACCCAAAATGACTTAATTTCACTCAGTGTACCTAGAAATGACTTTAACGTGATGCATATTTATTCATTTGCTGGAATTGGATATGCTGACCAACGGCAATTATTGTGTCGGGGGTTAAGATATTTAACCGGGTTAAGGAACTAAACGCGTTGGTTTCTCCTGTGGATGTGAAGAAATTTTTTATGTAACAATGTATACCATTACACTCACCTGCCATACTTTTCTTTTTTTACATTAAGCACCTTGTGAAAAACCCTTACTGTTTTTACCGACATCCAACAATAAGTTGAACAGCGTAAAGAACAAAAAATCTCATTGTAAAGGGGGTTGTGAAAACACTACTTAATGATATTACGAAATCATTTTAAAATGCTATAAAGCCCTATTTCCTTGCAAACGCCTTTTTTTGCCACTGTTGGATCACAATAAAATGTGTGTGTTTTAATATATTAAAAGGAGTGCTGCAATTTGCTTGTTCTACAAATCTACAGCCTTTCAATCAAACAGAACCCCTTACGTAACAATATCTTCATTTACAAAATTACGGTCAAACAAGCCAATATAAAAGAGGTTTTCTTGTTTTGGTTTTATATATTTACACGTTTTTAATCCAAGGTCCACATGTTTTGCAGTACACAGAACCTAACCCTTATGAGACAATTAAGCATCTAGCAGACAAATCCAGAGTAGTAAATCATGTAACCACTTTGCTATCAAGAGTGCCAGTAAAGGTGTTACATATGGTAGGTTTTGGAATATGAGCATAAAATCAACACTTTTCAATATTTGGTCCATGTTTGGTTTTCCTAATCAGAAAAGGAGCACAGACATGCACAAAACGGCCTTCTTCCTCCACGTCCAACCTCTGCATCAGAAGGATGGTGCCTCTGCCGAACCACAGGAGGTCGGGTGGAGCAAAGGAAGACTTACATCTTCAGTACCATCTCATAGGCTTGGAAGATGAACTGGGAGACTTCAGGTGCTCGGCATCGTAAAGAGAGCTGTTGGAAAGAAAAAGAACCACAAAAGAGATTTATGCTACATATGTATATTATGACACCATTATTTGGATAGGTTATCATAGTGTTTAGCTGCTCCATGCATCTAGCAACCAATGCACATTAGGCAGACTAAAGAAAAAGATTGCTCCTATAACTACTAGACTTGAGTATTCATTTTTGTTCCAAACATTACCGTTTTGTCCATTTGTCCGCATAAAGGAAGCAACATTAGACGAAGAAACGAAAATCTTTGTTCTTTCATTCCGTCTATGTCATTTTAACTACACTAAGAGCAGGAGAATCTCGCCATTTTCTCTGCACTAAGAGGAGGGACATTGAGTGAGCTGATCTTAGTTTGTCCAATCAGCTCACTCCTGTCACATCTCTGTGAGCCTATATAAGAGCAGAGCAGGCAGGGGATCCGTTCATTTCACGGACACTGCTGTGCTGCATCTGAGCATTTACAGAGAGAGAGTCTCTAAAGTTTTGATTTATATTAAGATCCTTAATTAAGTTAATTAAGATCGTTTAACCAGTCCACTACTATCATTAACTCTATAACTTTAAGCTAATTTCGTCCCTCTTTCTTCCATCGGTCTCAAATTTCTTATTCAACTTCTTCTATGCGTTTATTTCTTGTTTCCATGGCAACTGGACGAACAAATGAGATTTGCAGAAACGAAAATGGACAAATTTTGATGAATATGAATAGTCTAATAACTACTATATATATATATATATATATATATATATATATATATATATATATATATATATATATATATATATATATATTGGTTGGTGCTGATGTGGCATTGCATTAAAATAAATATATTCTTACAGTGCAGCTAGGACTTCCAGGTTGCATCCTCAGCTCTGCCAACACCCAGATGCCATTGGTGAGCTTTAGAGACTGGTACAGCATGTCCTGTCCTTCCACTGTGCGCCGGGCCACTGTGAAGATGTTACTGGCTTGAAGCTTGTTACTGACAGCATCTGCAGACAGAAAGAAAAACATGGTGATCACAAACACACTATCCCTTCTGGCCGTGTAAATCATTTAAGGTGTTGTTCTTTCTCCTTGACATCATCAAGCTTGTTAGTCACAAAGGATTGCCTCGTTACACCAAATTCGAGATGACGTTCAGCAATACAATAAATTTATTTATTTTAACGATTATGGGGATTTGGTGGAGTCCTGCTCCGCAATAAGGAGCCTTCATTATTTTTGCGGTCTGCCCTCTTTGCCTGCTGCCTTGTTTCATCAAGACCTTTACATTTTATTTCACTAATAATTCTAAAATAAATATCTACAGAAATAAAGAAAATGTTAAAATACTGAGGGTCACCAAATATAGTAGCTAGCTGCAAAAAAAAAAAAAAAAAAGACCCAAAAAATGATGTGTCACTGGCCAACACTGTATTTTGACCACTACTAAAATAAATATCAGAAGTTCAAAGAAATGGATGCTAATGTAGATAATAAAAGTTCATTTGGATCAATATATGTGCCAACTGATTACTTTGGAAAAAGAAAGTAAAAAAGTCTTGTAAGAATTTATTTTTGCTCTGTGTGCTTAAACTCGTTAAAAAAAATAATAAAAAAAAAAAAAGTTTGCCTTTTTTCTAAAGCAATACACAGGAAAACTGCTGACTTAAGCTTTTCTTCATCTGACTATATAGCTGTATTCAGCAGGTGATGTGATTAGTCTCTCACCTTTAATTTACTTTACAATTAGCTGAAAGACACACTCATCACTTGTTTCTGAATTAAATAAGCAATTAACAAAGGACCACAAAAGCTCACCAGCACTTGGGGGGCAGTCCCTAATCTGGAACTGTGCTTCATTTTCATTAGGAATATCCTTCCAGGTGGCCAAAAACATCTGTCGCTCTGAAAATAGAGACAATCATAAAAAGTTTGGATAAAAGGGTCACGAGTAAAACAAACCACTGCTGTTAAAATGACATACAACAAGCTTGAGAGTTAAGTAAGTCAGCCTCTGTAATGCAACTAATACACGAAGTCTTGAAACGCATCACTCCCTGTGCAGCCTTTCCAGCACGTCAAGCACCAACACAAGACCTGTACATCATGGCCTAGCTCTAACGAACACTTACCCATCTTTCCATCCTCAACAAACAGGATGTGCAGTGGATACACAACACTGAAGTAAAAAACATCAATATTGTTTTTCACAGCAACCTGTCAAGGGATGCAAAAAACACAGGTTTTACACATCAACCAAGCAGAACATATCACATGCATATCACTCATTGTGTAATTATTGTAAATAAGGGTCATATGAACCGATAACACTACAGTCATGAAAGATGGCATGAATCTATACCTGCAAGTTATTGAGAGGCTCCATTTTCATGACGGATCCAATAGTGTTTAGCGGGAGGGAGACTTCTGTGGACTGGTTGGGGGCCAATGGTGTGGGTATCTGGAGTGGAGCAGCAGGTGCAAGCCCAAAACTGTCAAAGTGAAGCGAACACAAGAAGGGTGTAAAACAAATATAGGCATGTTATTAGTCTCAAAAGCTTCTGGAAACATTCTTTTTCTGTACCTGTTTCGATTGAACTGGATGGCAAAGTCACTCATGACTTGAAGGGCCCGATTAGTGAAATGCAGGTCCATGAATGTAGCTCCAGATCTCCGAGCGAACGTGCCGCTTATTTCCAGGCCTTTCCCTTTCATGGCATGCAGCCATACCTTGCACACAACAAGAAAATGAACAAAAGCTATTAAAGCTTGCCTATGAAGAAGTTTAACGCAAAACGCGTTAGGTATGCAAGACCCTGTTTCCCCTGTGGGCGATATCACCCTGATGTGTGCTATGCGGTGCATTACAAACCTGCAATAAATACATTCTTTTGCACATTGGATCTCTATTTGCTGGCTCCTGTGGAAGTCTCTTCCTTTTTGTGCTGCAAAGCTATTAAAGCTTGCCTGATTTTTAAAACGGGTGGGAGTTACTATTATAATATATTAGACTACTGCTTCTATAACTGGACCGGAACATGAGAACAGCGAGAAACAAAACACTTTCAAGATAAAGTGCAGAAGCACGTATGCCAATTTATGTAGCTGTGCGAACAACAATTTCTTCCTAACAGGCTTCTTTGTCTTGGAACAGGGAGGGGGAGTGTTTCAGACATAAAGAAGCAGAAGGACTCACAGTTTTTGGAGCCACATAAGATCCAGTGACTATACCAGTTCCACTGCCCAAATCAAAGAGATCGCCAAGGCCTCCAGCGAGTGAGGAGCCAAGGGTATTGGGAGCCACCGGAGGAGCCGCGAAACCAGATGGATTCTAGACAAAGAAGAATCAGGCACAATGACATTAGCGTTGCTTAAGGTCTTAATGATGTTCAAGATAACGTAGTCCCAAAGAATGGCCTATATTGGTGAAAAATTACTGTATGCAGAAATCTGGTGCAGAGTATGATGTTCTTGGCATTAGTTAACCTTTTTAATTTATTTTTTTCTTAAAAAAAAACCAAAAACAAAATTCTATGCCCTTAACCATATAGTGTGCTTTTGAACCTGCTTTCTATATGTTTTCTGTAACATCTGGTGTACCATATCCAAATAGGAGCATCTTGGATATATCTTGGATAAATAGATGTAATATTTAATAAATAGATTCCATTAGTTAAACGGAGCACAAAGTAGTTGAAATTTTTTTGTACCTGTGTGATTAACCAATTAATGTCAGTGCTAAACAATTTCACATTGGATTTATTAAAAATGTCTCAAAATACCAATGCACAACTTGGGTCTAAATGACACATTAATATCGCACACGAGTACTAACTACACTTGATACACTAAATGTACTATATTCATAGAACTCTAATCGCAGCTTTGGTTTTCTGGTTAAACCTAAAAAGCACATCTGCGGTAAACTAGAACAGAGTCTTAGTCCTCCAAGTAACATAGTTGTTTTAAGAAGGGGGGAAAGCCACGTCACACTAAAACCTAGACAGAGGATGATAGCAAAGCTACGGCAATGTAATAATACACACAACCTATCCAAGGGTACGAAACTCTGCATGGTGCAGTTAATGATGATAAATCTATCACCACGTTATCCTCCTTCCACAGAGCAATTCTAAGCAGTCATTTATATTTGACAAAGGTTACAAAAGGTACATGTATCGAATACACAACAGAGTCCAACAAAGGAACAATGACTGAACTATTGTTACAGTATCACTTTCAAGTTTGATGGAGAAGGATAAAACACGGTACATCACTGTCTCAGTGACAAGGAAAGCCGAGACAACATTCAGCTAGAAGTACTGGACACAAAACTATGAGGAAACATTTTATCTTAGTAAGACAATACAGGGGTGCCTCAGCTACAGGAGAATATTAGTGTCCCATATAAGCTGGGGTCCCGGAATCACACGTACATCATCGTGAAATCATTCTGCACATAAAAAAGGTTTTTACAAAACTAAGATTTGGTGTCACAGGCCTAACTACTGATCCCGTGCTGGATGATAAGCCACATTAGAGTCCCAGTCTCCCTCCTCATCCACGTAGGAGCAGAAGTCCAGGCAGGATGCTCGGATATATCCCAGGACCTGAAGCAGAAGCTTTGGAACCCCCATGGCTGGACTGGCCTTGTTCTGGAGAGGGGAGGAAGCCAGAAGGCCAGCACCCAACACCCCCAACAAAATAAGGAACTGCACTGAGACTTAGACTCACCGTGGCTTTTGCAGCCAGAGAAAAATAAGTGAAAAACTAAAAATGTGACCTAATGGGAAATAAATGGCCATACATGACCCAAGCCCTCAGACTGGGATTGTAAAAAAGTATTCCCAGTAGAAACATTTGTGCATAAACACTATAAATAGTTAAAATGTACCCATCCAAAAAAAAAGGTGGAGGAAAGTGGAGAACCCCTCAGACCAGAGGATGCGTTTCTCTCCACTCCTCCAAGGATAGCAAAACTACTGCGTGGAGACATTGGTAATCAAAAATAATGTTCACATAAGAGCTAAGGAGTCACATAAAAAAAAAAACCGTATGGGAGAATACTGTTCAGATAAGCCATGCGCTATCTTCAAAAGCAATAAAGACAGCCAACAGCCATAAAGCGAGCCATTTGATGCATGCCATCTTGTGTAAATGTCCCGGTTTCCGTGTATGAAGGTGTAATAAGGGGCTGTAAAGTTACATCGCAGGTTTGCTCACCATACAATCTGTTATTGGACTACAGGGATGTTTTTATTTGGCACACAGATCAAACTGCGCGCAGCAGATTAAGTCAGTCTATTTTTGGTAAAGCTGTGTATGATAAAAGCTCAGACTTATCCCAGGAGACACAGCTGCTGGTGTATACCACTCTCCACACCGCATGTCTTATACACGCAGTCATTAGATTTACATGATTGCGTCTGACATTTGGTGTATTGCAGTTATGTGTATTTTTTGTAAACAAGGTAGGAAGGAGGGTACAATGTATAACACTGACACCTGTCATTTTGTTACATCCGTCAGTCGTAGGTTATTATTATTTATTGTATTATATAGCGCCATCAAATTCCGTAGCGCACATATCTTTACAGTAAATGGGAATTGATGTGCAGACAAGCAGAAAGGCAGATAAAGGTTACAAAAGCAAGAAAGATCTGC
Organism: Spea bombifrons; assembly: GCF_027358695.1. Lineage (NCBI taxonomy): Eukaryota > Metazoa > Chordata > Amphibia > Anura > Pelobatidae > Spea > Spea bombifrons. The sequence goes on along the minus strand of NC_071087.1, from coordinate 111,985,704 downwards.
TCTTTTGTGCTTATGCAAGTGAAAGCTCGGATTCCCCCGGTGTACATACTTAGAAGAATAAATCAGACAGAGAAAAGCTTTGTAGATTAAGGACTAATATCTCTAAAAATTAAAGCTTGGAAAAAAATTGTAGGTAACAAATACTTACAGCCAAACTCACACTGGTGTCTCCTCCCAGCTGAAGAGATAAGAGAGAGAGAGAGATGGCAAGTGTCATAAAAATGAAATTTAAATGCTACAAGATTTAACGTCACGTGCACCTGGTAGTCTTTTGAGGAGTTCTCACTAGTGAGTTTGTGATGGAAATAACAAATGTTTCTGAGAGGAGGTGGACCTGTTAGATGAAGCCCCCAGATGATGTGTCTGGGAACTACAAGTAAAAAAAACCCATGGAACCATGCAATGCATAAAACAATCCCCTAGCATACCCCTTCTGTATCTTCCACAATCTTTGGAGCAAGCGGGAGGGGAAGCAGAGCGAAGGCAGCCAGAGAAGAAGCAAAGAGAGACACACAAAAGCCGCAGTAAGAGACAGCAACAGGACAACAATGAGAGAGGGAAAAAGTTGAAAAACAGACAGGGTTTTCCTCTCAAAATTATTCACCCTGAGTAAACACTCCTCTCCCACTAATATAATGGTTTTCCAGCAGTCTACCCTATTAATTTGGGTCCTACTCTACTACATACCAGGCTGTCCAGGCCTCCACCCAGGAGGTCCACACCACCAAGAGGTACAGAGTTGGTGGTTAGAGGGGGTCCACTGATGGGTGGGGCCAGATCCAGGTTGAGGAGATCACCCAGCAGATCGCCTTGTGATGGGATGACTGAAGGGTGAGTTTCGGACTGTGGAGCTCCTGCAGGTGCAGCTTCCGGGCTCTCCGCACTCTCACTCCTGTTGGAAGGAGGAAATTTAGTCAAATGAGAGCCAGCTTTGCAAATACTTAACAGTCAAGTTAAAGATTTGAATGCATAACGAGTGAAGATGTTATTACATGCCCATCAAGTTCTACCACTCCAGCAGGGTCAGCATTAGTGATTGTGGCCCCAAATATTCACTTGCTGAATATTGGGTTAACATTGATATCTACACAAAAAAACTGGCCTGTCTTCAAACACTCAAAGGTATCACGTCCCCCCTCCATCTCTGCCCTCCAAAGTATTTGAATCCAGGACACATATACTATAGAACAAATGTCTATTGCATTCTTGATTAAGTAATACAAAAAAACCCAAGTACACCAAAATGTTAAAAGAAGTTGGTGGCGTACAATGTCCCTAAGAACTACAAGCAACTTCATGTAATACTCACGAGCCTGCACGTGGCGGCAATCTCTTGGGTACAACTCCTCTACTGCCTTCCACAAAGGCAGTAGGAGGCTTGTGGTAGACGGAGGCTAGAGTCCCAATGTAACAGATTAGCTCCTCCAGAAGAGTGGGTTCAATGAGGTCAGTCTCCTCGGAGATCAGAGGTTTCTCTGCCAGTACTACTTCCTTGGCAGCAACTGGGTCTGTAGAGAGCAGTCGCCAATATATGTAGCCACGATCCCGAAGATCTGGATTATCTGAATCCTAAAGTAAAAAGACTTATAAGTTAACCACATATTCTCAAGGATCGCAATACTAAATGGTTTGGCTATTAAAATAAAAATAAACACCTGCAAATATACACGGAAACAAAGCACAACCATTCCCCCCCCCCCACTCGCCAGTACAAATATATTTATTCCTATAGTTTATATATATATATATATATATATCCAATGTAATTAACAAAATGTTTAAACTACAAAAATCAAGTATTTCCAGACACACCTGAGTTGCCAAGCTTAGCACTTGCTGAACCAGCTCCTGGGTCTCGGTTGGTTTCTTTAAGAAGAGCTTCACAATGGCTGTTAGAAGTTGTAGCTGCACCTGCACCGGAAAGTATAAATCCACTAAACTCATTGTAATATAAAATAGGGATCTTTTTAGACATACAAATCCATACTTCCTGAGCACAGGACAAAGATTAAATAGTTTGTATAATCCGATAATGCTTTAAGCTCTTGTGTACACATCATAATTATATTATTAAATCATATCAACTTCTCACCCTTCATCTGCACACACATTCTCTAGAACGGACACATCTATAATGATCATCAACATGAAAGATGAATACAGTCATCAGACTTAGAAGCACTATGGCAAGATGTCTCTTCAGATGCTTTAAGGTGGAGAAAAGGTGCAAATAGATCACATAATAATAAATAAGTTCCAAAGAAAACAGCAAGTGAAGAGAGTCCTCTTACTAAAGACTTGTTTTACCCTAGTGCACCTGGGCCACCATGATCTGTTGTCCCATATGAGTGCCTAATTCAGCAAGTCTCCCTTATTATGACTGCAATACAATCGTGTTAATTTCTCAGCAGGGTCATAATAGAGACAAGCAGAGTTGGAGTTCAGCTGTCTAAACTTTACTGCACATGGAACACTAGTGGCATTGTACACATCTTGCTGTATAACACAGCTAATGGCTAAAGAGAGCGACACACCGCATATATGAAATACAGTGCAGAGTGAGAACAATGAAAAAAGGAAAAGAAAAAAAAATGTGTACAGTCTCATCAATTACTGGAAGCTACTGCAACACAAACATAATAAATCTACTTACATTACAGGCAATATTTATCAAAATACAAGCAAGTATACAGTGTGCCAATGCTGCTCACACACACAACCCACCTGTGTGCTCTCGTCATGGAACCCCTCCAGGAAGCTCTCCAGCAGTTCATCAGCATTATCGATGCGCTCCGCATACTCCCCCACTATCCATATCATGGCAGCCCTTGCCTCTGGCTCGTCCAGTGAGTCAAGATTCTCGCACAATGTTGAGATAACACTCTCGTACCTTAATGAAAGGAAATAAAAACAATCCAATGAAAAGCAATGAGTGACACCGGAAAGTGCATGTCACTTCCCAGAGCAACAGTGTTTCGGAGCGGGTATCACACATAAAAATAGCCTACTTGTTAGGGTACTTTCTGAAAATGTCCTTTATCACAACAATGGCTTCTTGTACCACGTAATTCACTTTTGTCTGGATGAGATCCAGCAGGGTGCTGACACAACGCTCTGCAGATTGCTGGAGGGATATGGAGTACATGGGGGATGATCAGAAATAACATAAAAGGCGACAGGGAAACACACATACATACATATATTATATATATATATATTTATATATATATATATATTTATATGCCTTTTTTTACCTCTACTTTAATGGCACATCGTCCAATTGCTCTCACAGCTTTTCTAACAAAGTCCACATCCACCTCTGTGGCATATTCCTTCAGCTCTGCTAGAACCTGAGCGAAAGGGATGAATGAGTGATAACTGTGACTTCCTTATAACGAAAAACACTACGCATTGTTGATATAAATCACACCCAAACTTTATTTTATTAACCTGGAGCACTTGTATAAATGCTTTAAAATAGAGACATACTGACCTGTGCAATATTTGCAGGCGAGGCTAGGCGGATCATAATGTCTAGCTTCTCTAGTTTCACATAGATCGGGTCGTTATATTTCACAAAGAAAACCTTCATCTCGTGTTTCAGGATCTCTGGTCTGTGAGGAACACAAGCATTGGTTTAGGTACGGCAGGAGAAAGCACTTACTGCCCGAGTACTGCTAGATGGATTTCTTACCGTTTCTGCACAATCAAGTTGATGTTGCGCAGTGCAACGTATTGCAACTCGGGTTCTGCAGAGAGAAGGGTAACCAGAGGAGGGGCCAACTTTTTTAGGAGCGTCCCGTAATAGTCCAAGTCCTTGGAAAGGAGTTCCATGAACTTCATCAAAACCTTTACCGCAGACAGGACCACGGCTGAATTCGCATGAGAGAGCCGAGGTGTCACTCGTTCACAAATGCTGTTGAGAGAACAAGGTTGTCATTGGAATAAAGACTACAAGTTGCATCATCTAGATAACAACCATTACTTCTAAATACCATACAGCACTACTTTTCCTACTTTGCCTCTGTTACCCTTACCCTTATGGTACCAGAAACACGCTTGATCCAGGCATAGTTTTACTTGAAGAATACACAAACGATTCTTAAGTAAAATGAAGGTCACAATTTAGCCTATCATGCAATTACATTGCACGTCTGAAACAGTTTGCAACGGTATATTGGAATTCCTTTCATTGCAATAGACCATTTGTCTCCATCTCAAACTATGGACCCTCCAGGCTTCCATACTTAAAAGGAGAATTTACCTCTGAGCTTCACGATCATCCTTCGGTATGTAGTTCGCAAGGCAGTCCAAGATGAAGATCTGACCCCATTCAGTGCATTCGTTCAGGGCAGTGAGCAGTTTGTTAATGGATTGAGGATTCAAATCCAGCAGATTACTGCTTGGATGAGACTCTGCAATCTCTGACAGGGCAGCCACTGCATTAGCTACAACCTGGGCCGAAAGAGAGGGCAATAATATTAAAAGCCAATTGATAAGGCAGGCACATTAAAAAACATGCTAAAATTAATGTTAGATCATTTAAAGTGCAGCTATGTTTGGCAAAGCTTTCAGAGTTTCATGAGTTGGTTTTATAGATGACACTTTTTAACATGCAATCAGACTTTGTACAACGAAAGATTTCTTAAGTCAAAGATGGTACTGATTATTGGACCAACATAGAAAAACATGTTACAAAAGCTTTTAGGATCTCAAAGGTCCCAACCACATGCGTAACTTTAAATATTATTTTACATTAGTCCAGTAAAAGTTACCAAGTTTAACAGTCCATTTTGTAATACATATTTTAGAAACAATTTGTTTTAGAAGAAAGTAAAAGCGTGATTACCATTGGGTTAGAGTCAGAGATGAGATCCTTCAGGGTGTCAAGAAATCCCTGGTCTTCCACTAGCTGCGCATTGATGTCATGTAGTTTGGCCACACAAACGGCAGCGGTCTTACGCACGTATGGGTCTTCGTCTTTCAGGCACTTCCGCAGTGGCTCACATAAATACTCTGTGATTTTGTCCACTCGGATACAGCCCATGGTACGTACAGCTAGTGCACGGATGAGTGGGTTAGGGTCCTCACAGTCCTGAAGGAAAAATGACACAAAGAACAAATGACTCAACTGGGGGGCTTCTGAGATTATGGTGGAACAAGCCACTAGTTATTTCTGACTGCTGTGCATAATAATACTTACCTTAGGAAGAAGCTGCAGCTCCTGAGTCTGACATTTTTTGGCTCTCATGGACTACTTGAAGCTGCCAATCAATGGCAGGTAAGCACTCCCAATAAAATCAGTGGGGTCGCTTTATGTGCATGCGCATGAGGGGGGGGTCTCATTAGACCCTCCAGAATGTTTGACAAGCTGTCAACAGCTTCTATGTTACTCTTACCATGTTGTGAATATATAGATATATATGTGGGAACACAGTGGATAAAAAAAAGATTACAAAACAATGTGTGTAAAGTGTAGCGCAAATTTGTCTGCCTATCAAAACTTACCTTAACAAAGGTATTGACGGCCATAATGGCCATGTCAGGTTGGCTCTTGGCATAGTTCATCAGGTACAGATATACAAGCTTCTTCAACTCCAGATTATCTGTCTGCATGCAATTCACCACATCTGGGAACAAGGCACTGTTGCAGAAAGAGAGAATCAGATCCCACAATTACAAGTTCAGCCACAACTTGCCTGCATACTTGCACTCAACCAGGATACATGGAAAAATAAAGTTTTCCCCCCATCTTTCTTGCAATTATTCAGTGTCAACAGTCCTTAATTAACAGATAAACGATAAGATGCAATACCGATAACAGTGCCCATACAGTGAAACCCAATTGCCGCTGTGTACCTGACATCCTTCCCTACTGTCATGGAAGCAATGACCTTCTTAACAGCTTCTTTTTTCTTCTCCTTCTTCTCGCTGTTTAGCTCCGCTTTGAGCTCAAAGATCTCACCTAAAAAAAAAAATATACAAACAGGCACATCCGTCAAATTTTAGCATCACTAGAATAACTTATTCCCAATGATACTGGGAACACCCTTCCCCACCAGAACATCCCTTCTCTTCCTCACCTTTCTTGGTGGTGGTGAAATACTTAGAGTCCGTCATCTTTGCTGCGGGAATTCACACTGTGCTGCAATGAGGAGAGAGGGATACGCTGTGAAAGGATAATCTTCAGAATTGTCAGCTGAGGCTACAGGAAGGAAAGAAACGGCACAACTCCCCATTCAACAGGAAGAAAACAGGAGAGGGGGAAGGAGAGGGCACAAAGGGTAGATCATACCCAGTAACGGTACAAACCTACACATACCTTTGCAGATAAAAGGAATCCAAGAGATCCTCCAGGGATTTAGCAAATGAGGCTACTGCATAGCCTTGTGTATTCAAATAATACTTATTCTAATACTACGAATCAATGGATGTTTGTCACCTCTAGTTGTTGCAGGACTTAAACTCCTAGTATCCAGAGCCAGTCTGAAAAAGTCTACAAATGAGCCGGTTTGAATTAATTATAGTATGGCTGTTTAGCAATTGCACAACATCAGTACTGTGTAATTAGAGAGCCGGGTGAGAGGAGGTCTTCCCCGTCTGCAGTTATAAGGAACTGACAATTACCTTGCGAGAGGTTTTTATTTCCAAACCTTAGAGCATCTGCTTTTTACCTTGCCCAGCACACAGATTAGAAACCATTTTTTGTTAGCACCGACAATAGAAGTACAAAGCAAGAATAGAAAGAACCCCCCCATCATATTTATCTTGAATACCTCATATGAGGTTAGTTATGTGATCAAGCAGACTCTGATGCCGTTATATAAAACAATAAAGAATAATACCGGTAATAACTTAAAATGTATTTTATAAAGAAGCTGTGCAAAATTAATTATAAATTCGTTGAAATGGTCAAATTCCTTACAATTTGGCAACTGGACCATACATAGTGAGAGCACAAAGAGGGCAAAATACAAGCAGTGTCGCAATATTAGCTGACGGAACGAGTTTGGCTAGTTAGAGCTTCTAACAATAAACAGGGCACTGCCGTATAACGCTAGCACTACCCCCTAATGATATTATCTGTTTTAATTAACCCGATTCCAGGCATCTACACTATAATGAAGCCCTGCTTGCCACGTCCTAACAAGGCAGGTGGGCAATGGGGGTATATCTATATGGAAAATATATCATGTGAAAGGGACAGGAGCCATCGCTGTTACCTCTCTTAACAGTCCCTTGATCAGATCTATTACTGAAATGATGTCAGAAGGCGAGACCATCAATGATCCAAAAAGTAACAGAAGACAAGAAGTAACAGCTGAGTCACAGCTCCAGCAAAATAGTTTTATCTTAACACTGCATATTGGTTCTGTGCTGAAACGAGCAGGGAGGTGGGCGATACACTAATAAACTCTTTTGGGTATATAGCTCATGGCTATAATTGCTTTCTTTATAATTTATATATATGGGCGGATGGGGGGGGGCGACAGCTCTGTGTACAAAGTAACCATGTAAACCCAATTTTAGGGAACATGAGGAGAAATGATTTCTCATTAACTAGAACTCATGGGATTAAAACCAGGAAGGGATTTGACATTGAGCCTGCTTGTCTGACCTGGCCAAACGCCTTCAATTCCTTACAGCTTTATTAACAGTAAGGACAGGGGCTATACAACAAAATACGCCATACAAAAGTACCCACCCATGCCATACTTCAATGAAAAACCCCACTCTGACGGGGAAAAAAACCCAAATACAATCCCGGATTATTATTTTGGGATGAATGAACCTGTCCAACAGAAAGGTTAAGAGCCACAGGTGGGTTTTTGTAAACGCTTAAGGGGTCGCCACAGTGTTATGACTGGGATTAACCCTTACCTAGCAGCTATGCCAAGAAGAACTGCGATGGGAGGAGTTTGTCACTTTCCTACCATCAGCTGGTTATCTACTTCCGGCTCCTATGCTTCCTTCCCTCCGCTCGATCTTAAATCCCGAAACAAAAAATAACGACACGAGACCGCAGCTTTACCTGTACGGAACACGCGGTGTCCGGTCCTAGAGCTCGGTGTCCGCGGATGGCCTGGATCTTTATTGCACACAGCTTAGACACCCCCGTCCCGGTATATTGCACCGCAAAGATGGCTGTCACCTGCCACAGGAAATGACTGCGACGACAGGGAGCTTCCGGTTCTTACAGTACACGTCTCTAGCGTGAGGTTACCATGACAACAGTCTCTGCAATGTTAGATAACCTACACGAGATGTATGTACGACAATAATATTAAACCTTTCGCGTGTCGGGAAACGGCTAGCACCATTTAACTCAAGCTAGAGGCCCAGTAATATAGCGTACCGAAACATTTGACCAACAGTGGCAAGAACAATAATACTCAACCCACATAATCCATTTGCAGAAATGGGCTGCGTAAAAAGTCCGTAAAATCAACACAGAAAGGATACCTTAGATAGCCTAGTGGCTGTATGTGGAATTACAAGTAAAGCACTCAAACAAGGCTTAAGGCAGGGGAACGAAATCTTCAAATCAGAGAAGCCCATTGGGCAATAACCGATAATAACCCACCCTGCCTGCCCAACCCTGTCCCAATCTCTTTATTTTATTTTTTTACATTTTTATACATAGTTTTAGGTCTCTGATGTATGTGCAGTAAGTGATATACTTAATATATCATGATTGTATTTATCAACATCAATTCAACAATAAGAGCCCCAATACTTGAATGTAGCCCAGGGTTTAAACCTATCAATCTTTCTCAAAGGTTCTGTAGGAAAGTTATAAACTAGACTTGGGAGCTTTGTTGGGTTCCCTGGTCAGCCCACCACCTTTGCCAGGGTGCCATCAAATGGAGCTAAAACAAATGAATATGTAAAAACATCACAGTTCCTTATTTATTTCATTATTTTAGAAAGGTCTGCACTGGATAGCTTTTTCGGAAATTGGCCGAAAACCTGGTATAATCAAAAATGCACCAGGAATGGAGATACACGGGTGTTTCGCTTTCTGCTGTTCTTTAATCCATAAAAGATGTCGGCAAGGCCGGCTGACACCCTTGGCCTCACCATCATTTTTCCAAGTTCACTTAAGAAACTCACCTAAACCTATTTGCTAAAGTGTCTTATATTTGCTGTGTTAACAATCTAAATGGTTGGATAAACAGAATTTGAAAGAAAAGGAAATGTGAAAAAAAAATGACCTCCCAACATACCATTTCCACTGATAACGTACACAGCACAACGTTTCCTGCCCCGCTAGCTCTGGCATGGTTACAAAATAAGCCTTTCCTGCTTAAAATCCATTATTTGTTATTGCGGAGATTTTGGATTAATACCGGAAGTTACCTCCACCTGTGATAATATCTTAGTACCTGGACATGAGCTTCTTCGAGACAAAATATCCTGTAAATAAAATTTTGGAAAAGGGGTAAAAGTAGCGCTTCGTGTATAGGATGCAGTATTTTATATCTGACATTCACATGGGTTTATGCATTGAAGGGAGAGTTTGCAAGTTCCTCCAGCAGGAAAGGCTAAGCTGAACCTGTATAATGCATAACACAATGTTTAACAAGAAAGCTTGTTAATTTAACGATATAAAGCCAACCAAATTCTTCCTGTTGTGGAGGCTCGCTGAGGTTGTCTCTTTGTAATATATAGTGAAGGGAAGTGGATTTAGCTGAAATAATCAGATTAAAAGAAGAAGGAGCAAAAAAGTTGCGTAACCCCTTAAGGACCACTGCTTTACAGTACAGGACAGCAGTCATTTTTGTGTTCATCCGTAATGTTCTTCTTTCTCATTTTACCGTACCCACACAAATTATATATTGTTTTCTCAGAAGAAACAGGGATTTCTTTTTGAAACCATAATCATGTAAAGAGATTTCACACAGTCAATGGGGAAAAATACCCAAAATACGGTAAATTCATTGACTTGTCCTGATTTGCCCAAGGTTTTCAACTATTTTGTCCATTATAGGCCAAATATTACAAGATGCACATCACTTTTTTTTCCAATTTAGCATGGTGGGACAGATAGTGGTCACAGACATCAAACCTGCCCCTTAAAACCATATGTTAATGAAAAAGAAACACCCTGGGGTATTTTACTAGGGCCATTTTGACACTTTTTAGTTGGCCATATTATAATGAAACTCTTTCAATGTTGGCGGTAACTTATATTTTCTTTCCCGTTTTCACACATTCTTTTTAATTCTGCTTTTTATTTCTTGCCCAGAAAATGTCCAACTGCATAAAAAAGCTTGTTTTATGTTCACTAATATCCCCCAAGCTAGTTAATTGCACCCTAATTCACATTACCCTTTTTTCAAAAAAGGTCAACACACTGCACTTTTTTTTCAAATATTTACTTTTTTACACTGCTGTTTATCAGAGAGCAGTGCACAATGTATTGAGGTCCACTTTTGGGTCTTTTATGACCCCAGGAATCTCTTTTAGCATTCCTGTGTCTGGTGGCATCAGCTATGTACAGAAATCAGGGTGTTCCCCTGTAGGGATCCCCTTTACAGCAGAGGGTTCCCCAGTGAGATTCTCCTTGATCAGGGTCTCTACAGACCCTGTGAATCCCTGCCACATCGTGGGGATTCCCTGGTGAATTAATCTATTCCTTCAGGCATTTAAATCAGCTAGAGCACTGTTACATCCAATCTGACAGCTCCACTGTCAGAAGGGAGACCAAGCTGCAAAAAGTCCATGACATGGGGGAGACATCCTTGGTTCTATAGTTTTAGATCTAAATGGCTTGTGTGTGACAACCATTCACACTATGCAATATGCCAGTTTTGCCCCAAAATATGTTTGATAAGTAATAACAAACACCTTTCATCGTTCTGGTAATAAATAACAGTAGACATCAACTAGCTTCCAAGGGTCCGCTTGTGTACCAAGAATGGTTACACACCCATGGGTATAACCCTGCTTCAGTGGGACAATGCAAGGCTAACAATCCACTCAGGCATTCATAATGAGGGAACCATATTTGAGGACTGCAAGAAGTGTAACCTATGTTATGCCCCACTTTAGAGCTTGTTTCCAGTACTCAAAGCGTTTCCTTCTTTTGTTGAGCATTGAAAGCGCACTTTTTCCCTTGAGCATAAAATCCAGTGTTGTATACCGTAATGCAAGTTAGCATTGATGAAAATGTCACAAACTCTTTTTTGTTCCAAAAAACATCCTTTATTTACAGGATCCTTCCAACCTAAACTATTTTGAACTGGTACGATGAGACAGGAAAATGTGGTTGCTGCTGTTTTATATAGCGCCATAATATTCTGCAGTGCTGTAAGATGGGTAAAAATGGGACAACATGGGGGCAACATGATATGAGCTCAAGACCCTTCAAGCACTACTGATCAGTTCAAGGGTACCAATTGGTACACTTCATAATATAGTTAATATGTGCGCCCATGATTGTGTGAGCCCCCCCAAATATCTTGAGGTTATATAGGTGTCCTGTATTCTAAAGAGCTGAGACTAAGTGGGTCTATGCTGAGATAAAGAATGGAATGGAGTACTACTAAACTGTATGTGGGCACCCCCATCTGGGCAAAAGTTATAATAGCGAACATAACAAATGAAGACAAGCTCTAAGTGGGGTTGATATTTAAGTTTTTAAAAGTTACAATTAACAATGATGTAACAACAACAATTAACCATCTTATTTACTAAGAGTTATGGCCTAATGATAACTTTGTGTAAAACTTGCCAGTTAAAAAGGGAAGAATTATCTCCTTGGATTTGCACTATAGTTGACAATGCCAAGCATTAATCCTAGGTACCTGAGAAATTACAATAAAAGAGTGCAATAAAAGTTTTTTTCTGAGTAAAGTTGATTGCCACAAGATTTGAGCTGACTGGCCACTAAGTTCAACAGAAAATCTGTTTTTTTTTGCTGTTACTTACTAGCTTCAAAGTTTACTTGGGAATCAAGAGAATTCTTATTTTTCAATATTGTTGAAGTATATAATTTCTACCAAAATATCTCACATGTAGATGGTGAATCTTGTCTATCTATTGTATATAAATGACATTTAGCTTCTGGTTAAATTGCATTGCAAGATGTATTTTCCTCGCTATATATGGTGCAGCTCTTGAGTTTATAGCTGTCCAGTAGTCCATAAAATCTTTGTCAATATTCATGGCCGGCATTAGCAAAAATAAACCTCAGCAAGTCTTAGCCCCATTTCTTGGCGCATTTCAAACATATTTAAACTTTAACATTTGACTTCAATGAAGAGGTTACATAGTCTAGGCCTCTGCTGTGTACCTGTTGGCCCGTAATACTGGCATGTGTGATTTCTTGATATAATAAAATAAAGAAGGGTTGTGCTTTATAATGCCTTTTAGCCAACCCAGATCTATTTCTTCTTTGTAGCCAAGGAGTGAAGGCTATGATGGTTTCAGGTGAGTCGATCTGAAACACTTTAATAACTGGTCTCCCAATTAAAATGACATCGTAGTTTTACATTTTGTTTCTCATTTGAAGTAATCACATGAATGTTGTGAATTAAGTTCAGAAAGTCAACAGCAGGTTTCTTTTGATAGAGCAGCTTTTCCTCTCAACTGTCATCAATTAATTCAACAGCCCAGTGCATGCGCGGAAGATTTCATTGATTACCTTTTGCCAGAAGTCAGCTGACACTGTGCATCCAAATAAACAAGACATAACTATATATATAGTGCCATCCACTTATATTGGTAAAAAAAGATCTTTAAAAAATACACAAATATACTCTGCTCTCATGGATATCAAACAATTGCAAAAACAACACGGGTTTAGCCAAAAAAAAATAAAACAACTGTGAAATATGTGTGTGCCACAATTATTGGCATCCCTATAAATTCATATGAGAAAAATATATTTGAATCCCCATTGATATTTAAAATTTTTTAGTACTATTTATGAAAGAGACCTGTGAGTGCGAATCTCCATTTCTGGACTTTGTGTATATACAGTATTAGGGCTGCAACAACTAAATGCATTATCGATTAGTTGAATCGATTTTATCGATGCTCTGAAAAATACCCCTCATCTTATAGTGACTATAATACTAATATCCAGATCCCCCGAAGCGCTGCAGGAGACCTGGATCCTCCTCTCTGACAGCCTATGGGTGTCTGCACGATGCGCACAGACAACCTCCGCTGCTGCCGGCACTTCCGCCGGGGCTTCTACGACTCAGCACCAGCATGACATGACCTTCCCGTGCTCCTCCATAGAAGCCCCGGCAGAAGTACCGGCCAGCAGCGGAGGTTGTCTGTGCGCGTTATCAGGCATATCAGGCGGGCAGAGTGGCATATAGGGGGTTATAAAGCATATCAGGGGTACAGTGGCATATAGGGGGTTATAGGGCATATCAGGGAGGCACAGTGGCATATAGGGGGTATAAGGCATATCAGCGGGCAGAGTGGCATATGTGGGGGCAGAGTGGCATATCTTGGGTATAAGGCATATCAGAGGGCACAGTGGCTTATCAGGGTGTTATAAGGCATATCAGAGGGCACTATGGTATAGCAGGGGTATAAGGCATATTTGGGAGGCAGTGTGGCAAGCCTGGGCTCAGATGTGCATAACTGGGGGGCAGGTTGGGAAATAAAAACAAGAAATGCATTTTTCTCAGTTTTTTTATTCTGCTGTTTGTTTTTAACATCCTGTTTGTTCATTAAATTATTTAAAATAAACAAAAAATTTTTATAAAATAAACGACAAATTTCTAAAAAAAAAACGATAAAATAATCGGCCAGCTAATCGATTATGAAAATAATAGTTAGCTACAGCCCTATACAGTATATATACAGTATATATATATACACACAGACATCCTAGCACAAGGGAAATACAGCATTGTGGTTCAATGTCGTTCTGAGTGGCATTTTGCCACAGAAACATTTTTATAAGCCAATGTTAATGCTTTTAGTGCAAGACATGCGGCATTAAAAAGATTAGGCATCAAAACATTAGTGTATATAGACACATGGGTAACATAGTAACAATATTACAAATTTGAAACAAATGAATGTCAAATCTAACAATATAATATCAATATATAATGCCACAATCTGCGTGAATAGTGATTGACACAGTGACAGTGAGCGATCTGGGAAAACTATGGCAGAAAGGAAATGATTGATCAATGTGAGAAAGAGAGATCAATTGGTACAAAAATGTTCTTGCTGGCATTTTCTTGTGAATTGGAGGTTTAGGGGAGTGAACACTGCTATGTAAGAGAGTTGTCCAGTGCAGACTAAAGACATCAGGACGCAGGAAGGGGTGTGGATGTGATCAGAATGCGGCACTGATGATGCAGAGAGAACAGGACAGCTGCAGGATTAGGGGAGGAATTGCATTATGCATCAGAGCACCTTGGACGTGGGGGAGTTTTTAGCATCACCTTACTACTCTATCATTATGGAAGACTTAGCTCTCTGCAGATCATAATATAAAGGACAATACATAATTGTATATATATATATATATACTGTATATATATATATATATATATACACACAAAATGAGACTTTTCAACAATGTATAAAGCCTTGGACTCTTAGTACTCCAAAAAGCATGTATTATATTGCATAGGTTCTTGCTGTAAAGTACATTCTCAAAATGCACGTAAATTATTTTTGTACGTGTTTTTCTCTGGACTTCATACAACATGGCAATTTGACTGTCAGGTGATAATGGAAATGTTCACAGATATAATTACTAGCAGGAATACTAAGCCATTGCTTCAAGATTCATGCTTGTCATCATTATTGCAATCAATCCAGAGGATGACGTGTTTAGGGGAGCCATGCTGTGCTCTGCTTAGCCTCTGCTTTTCTAATCCTGTCCATATCACAACATTTCTGTCTTTTTTGGGCTTTGGCTAGGATTAGTGTCTGTGCCAAGTGGTACCTTTGCCTATCTTAAGCTTTCATTGTTATTTATTGTGCAATAATGATTTATAGTAGTCCAATATAATCAAAGGACAAACTGAACATTTACATACGCTTTCAAGCCATCCTCAGATCTGAATACGCTCTTAGGATTGACGTATTGTAGTGAATAATAGTATAAGGTACCAAAAATTTAAAAATATTACCGGTATTTATGTTTTTTGATTATTGCTTAGGTTTTGCAGTGGTGGACCAATGTAAAATGTTTTTCTTTTTTTGCTCTGTTTTCAAATAATCTTATTTACTACAATTTACGTTAATACAGGTATATCATGTTGAGTAATGGAAAGTTGTATAAAACGGTCTAATCTATTTTAACAGTTACAGGGCGCAGGTAGCTGGGCTGCAGAATAACCTGGCACTGAGGTGGAGAAGCTCTGGGGCTTTATAGCTCCAGGTGAGCAGGAATGCCCCTGTTTCTGGGGTAACGAAGGAGAAGACTGCCCACCAGCGTGTTCTGGATATGTGGGCGTGTCCTCTTGGTCCCCACTTGACATGCATGTCGAGGTGGGGTGCACACCATGCCCCCCTGCTAACCTGAGCGTGCCCACCGGCTGGCTTACACTCAGGCATGCAGACCATGGCGTTCATGTGTGCTGCCGCGCGACAAGGAGGTGTCTGTGACAATGAGGGTGAATCAGATTGCATGTATTTCGTATGTGGCACAGATGGACATCTATATCTATATGTTTACAAATTACATTTCCAATCTTTGTTTTCCTTATTGCTGCTTGTTTGATGTGCACAAAAATTGTATGGATCTGCTTTGTCCCCTCTTCATTAATGTAAAACTGGGATTTACTTGTCATCATTTGTCAGCCACTAGGTGCTGCAGTGGACATTGGCCCACTTTTCCGTTGTCAGGGACCTGCTGATATTAAATCCGTTTTCAGCAATAGGCTTAACCGGACGAGCGCGCACTCATGCATCCTCAGAGAGTGAATCAGCAGTTTCCATGCTGCACTTCCTCCAAATGGAAATAGATTTTACATTTCATCCTGTTCACGTGGATACATCATAAAACACTAATGTTACACTCCAATGTTATAAAATCGCCTTTGTAAAAGGATTTATGTAAGTACACCCTACCCCTATTGCTTGGTAAGTTCTATATTGGAAAGACATAGGGTGCTATCACTAAAACGTATAGGGCTATTGCTAATGAATATTTGTGGTGCATTGTGATAAAAGTAGCTCAATCAGCGGAAGCATCCCAAAGCATACCACTCTGCATCAATATTGCACTTTATACGTAAACCCTCCTTAGTTCAGGAGTTACAGACATTGGTAAAAGAGATCAAAAACTGTCAGTGTTGCTGAAAAAGAACATAGAAAGGGGAAACAGGAACATGCAAGGGGAGTTTGATCAGAACAGAAGGGTAACTATTACAGATTATGTGGATACAACTATGGGGTGATCTGACCCAGGCCCATAAATCTATATTTATTGCGTGTCTCTCTAGCGGTGACTCCGCTAGATATCTTGAATAAATGGCATAATCATTCACAAAGCACTTTGCTGTTTGACGTAAAACTTTATTTGACTTTAGGTTCTAATGGATATATTGTTCCTCAACTGTGTCCATCGTATCTTGAGATCACTGCTTGAACTGCTTGTTTTACCTTCATTCTACTTATAGCCAGCACATATTTCCCGCCATATAGGCATTATGTAGAAACATAAAATTTTACAGCAGATGAGAACTATTTGGGCTATATAGTCTTGATCAGTTAATCAGTCTTGTCTTAGATTCAGGACACCTGTCTCCTTATCCAATGTATCAATTTATATATTTAAATTCCCTTACTGTCCCACTGTGCCTCAATCATAGTTTTTATTAAATATGAAAAAATAGTTTATATGTGAATTCCTATTTACTAGCAAAACTATTTTCCTTTAGGGTAGTCTTATATTTAGGCTTTTTCTTTTTTTCCTAGAGTAAAATTCAAATTTTGGGGGGGGTCGTCTTATAATCAGGGTTGTCTTATAAATGTATGTATAATCAATATGTCATAAAAAAAGCAAAAAAAAGAGAAAAATAAAAAAATAAAAAAATGAGATTCCACAAAAATATACAACAATTATGTCAGCGTCCATATGTATGTGTCTGCTAGTTATCTTTATCTCAATCTTCTCCTTTAAAGATAGTTTTTAAAGAAAAAAATAAAAATAAATCTATCGATAATTAATTTGACTGATTTGTTATATATTCACAATCAATGATGATCCAGGTGATAAGTTCATTCCATTCTTTAATGTAAAAAAACTAAAACATTAGTTGAAATAGTTCAGTAAATCAAGGATGATTAATTTAATCTAGAATAATTCATTGAGAAGTCTTCAAAATTCATTAATATTAATCAAAAAATGAAAATATGCAGAATTCATAAGTAACATATTTTAATGTTCATGGTAAGACGTGATGAGTGTAATTATAGTATAATAAAACGACATATGGCTGTTTAGTATATTTTGTGCAGTGTCATGTTAGATGTAATGATGTGCATTGAATTTGTCGTAGTGTTTTGGGTTTGAACAGTATGTGGTGTACGGCAGCAGAATTGTGCTATAGGATGCTATGCAGTATGAGAACACAGTGTCAATTGGAATTGCAGTGCAGGGTACAGCTGGAGGTCATACATCCCTCTTCCTCTTCTAGAATATATGCATTATTACACCTTGATTAGTGCCGGGATCGTGCTGGGCGAGGCTGAGAATTGGAAGTATGCACAATGTAAAACTTTATAATGTATTTGTAACTGGATTATGCTACCTCTGGGTTGTGCTTTGAATGTTCTGGCAGTGAATTTGTTAAAACTAAAGCTCTAAACAGAGCAGAGATGCTTGCCCGTTATTTAAGCATTACGAAGGATTTTCATACACCACTTCGCCCTCTAGACAAGATTATCACAATGTAGACTCTCTTGGAGTTGTAGGGTAGGCAATTGTAAGACAAGACAGTGTTAATTGGTTTAATGCATAGCCCAGCTATATATATATATATTCTCCCTTCTGTCAATTGTTTATGCATTATTTAATTCTTCTTTGTGGCAGTAGATAGTCCTACATGCAGGGATGATGCTCTGCTATTGTATGAATCAGTACTGCTGGGCTGGGGGTCGGGGTGGAAGGTAATGAATGTGATGCAGGGGTGGTGTCTTTCCTGTGCTGAGTTAAGAAGTTTGCTGCAGTATAAATGCTGATGCTGTCCTGTGTCTGCCGCAGTGCTCTGCATTTCTCTCTCACTGAGTGCATCTGACTTACGGAGCTCCCAGCACTGCTACAATTCCCTTTCTCTCATTGAATATATCTCGGCAATACAGGTTTTCCTTCCTCATCACTTCGTACTTCTTATCCTGCTTCTTTCAACTTTCAATACTATTGCTATCATTATCCACAAGGACCTTTTCTATCCTCCTCTTTTCAGTAATTTGGTCCTTCATCTCAAGATGCTCAGCTACAGCCTGGAACGCTCCACGGGTCCTGTCACTTACCGCAGGCACCCAGGAGACACCTATCTTCGATCCAGTTCTGTCTCCCTCACTCACAGTGGAAGCAGTAGCTTCCACTCCCAATCTCGGAGCCGCCGTAGTGCACCGTCCTACAGCGAGAGCCCAGAACCCTCTAATGGTCCCCGCAATGAGAAGGAGGCCTTGCAGGGATTGAATGAGAGGTTTGCTGGGTACATAGACAAGGTGCGAAGGCTGGAAGAGCAGAACCATAGCTTGCAACAAGAAGCTGCCGCCCTAAGAAAACAACAGGTTGGCGTTTCTGCAATGGGACAAATATATGACAGGGAGATCCGAGAGATGCGTAACCAGCTTCTTAAAATCAACTCCGAAAATGGGCAAGAGCAGTTGGAAAGGGACCGACTAAATGAAGACATTGAGCTGTTAAGGATGAAGACACAGGAAGAGCAAAGGTTAAAGGAAGAGGCTTTGGCTGCAGAAAGGGCATTGAGGCAGTTTCTGCAGGAGTGTAACCTAGATGGCGAGCACATTGCCAAAAAGGTGCAAGCTCTGGAGGAAGAGGCAGCCCACCTGTGCAAAAGCCACCAGGAGGATGTCGAAGAGATTCTTACGCAGATACAGGGAAGCCAAGTGACCACACAACAATTTGGAGAGGTGCCCGGGTGGGATCTGGCATCAGCCCTAAAGGACATCAGGGCACAGCTGGAGGGACACATCGGCAGAAACACCTTGCAGACTCAGGAGTGGTTCCAAGGTGAGTAGAGGGACAAATGTGAGGGCATGAAAGAGACACAAAGAGTGTCAGATCACGTCATCATCCCAAAAAGGTCTTCCTAATCATATACTCGGGCTGTTTGCTGCCAAAAAAAGAGGCCAACCACACACTGCCTTGACCTGACTAAAGTTCTTGGGGGCCTATTACCAGAATTGATTCATTTTCTCATATTTAAATCACGGTTTATAGTGTTGTAGTAATGTCCTCTTAATTAGTCATATCCAGGTATTACCCAAAGATGGTCTAGAAATTGCAGTTTGAAGATATCTGCCCAGTACTCATCTGGGATTATTAGGGGAGTTGATTCACTTCTTTTAGTTAACTATTGGTCCTCAATTTGTGACAATGTAGTGCTTGACAGAAAATAACCAAGGCATTACACTTTATTTTAACTCAAACATATTCTCTATCAACGTATCAGACGGGGTGCTTTGTTTTTTTTTACATTTCTCTGGTAGCAAAGAGTTAAATGCCAAGCGTGTGATATCCCTGAGTCACAGTTTAGTTCTATATTAGGAGCTGCACCTCCCCACTCATGCATCTGCATTACTTATTGTTGGGTGATGTACTGCCTGTTACATATTAAATGAAAAAGATTTTTATTCCTTCCACTGTTGGCAGTAACTTAGCACTTATAACAAATCAGTGTATCAGTATATTCATGACAATCAGAAAATACCCCCTTTTTTCAGTCATAAAGACAACAAATCAATACCCCCCCGGTTTGTTTTGTAATATTTTTTTATATTATTATATATTCATACAATCTACACTATTATTGTGTTTCTATTTTTCTTTGTCCCCTGGGTACAAGTGCCCCATCGTGGATAAATATATTATTATTAATTATTATCTTTTATTTATATAGAGCCAACAATTTATGCAGCGCTTAATACAATACATATATTCAAGGGGTATGACAAAACGAGAATTGACAGACTAAGACAAACCGATACATTAGGTGGAGAGAGCCCTAACTTAGCACTGACAGATCTTCGATTGAATAATATTTACATTTTGATGGCACATTTCTTTTTTTTCTTTAGAGCTTTTCCTTTCACATATAATGTGTCTTGTGTTCCATAATTTATCAAAAGAAGAATATGCTAGACTGTAACTTAATCAGTATGTACATATAATTATAAATATTCTCTTTAGTTTTGAGACATTTATTTCTAGCTTTCTCTTGATACTTTACTCTCATTACCATAAATTCGGAAGCGATTTGTTTTGTAATCTGAAAGATTTGGCTCCGCCATCTCTGAAGGCACACATTTGGAAACATCGAAAAGACAATATACTACAACTATATCATGCTTAGCCCAGCTGGCTGTTGGCGGATATAAAGTGGGTGTAATCGATTGTATCTGGAATGCTGGAAATTGCCTGTCCTGGAAGACAGAAAGTTGTCTTCTTTATCTGCTTTATCTGCAAAATTGAGGTGACAAATTAGACACCTTCAGTTTTCATGCCAGGATAAAAATATCTCACTACTGCAATGCAGCAATTAAAGCGCCCCAAGGGCAGGGAACTCCCATTACCCCTCAGTCCTGCACTGCAGCATTACATATCATATCAATCCAACATGGATCTGGCTTGTTGCCCTGGCCTTAGTTGGACCATTGCCAAAATAGGTGCTGCAGTGAAAGGCAGGAGCAGCTAATAGACACTTTAGATTAACAGGGATTGTTGGCAATTTGCTCTTAGTTAGGATAACTGCATCACATTTTCTGGCATCCTCCACTTGATATACTTTGCACCAATCACAGAAGCTGATGCTTGTCTTGTTCTGCCACTAGTTATATATCTAGCTTTTGTATTTCATCCACACCACACCCTCACCTGTCCCACCAAATCAGACTCATCAGACACCCCCTGCCAAATCATGCATTAGCCAGCCAGACTTATCAGGCACCTCCCAAAACATTCCCCCAGACTCACTGAGTATCAGGAATTACCAATATAATATGTGACCCTAAATTCCTACTGGCACTGTGTTCTCAGATGCTGAGCAGATGCATGTCACGCTCAAGTTAGTCTCGTGGCTGCTCCCTCCAACATGCCACTCTATGACTGGATGGCCTTGGCCAGAATACTCTGCTGTCTGTTATGAAGACCACATAGGCCATGCTTTCCAGGACACATCATTCTCACATATTTCTGACACGCACATGTACACTATATGACCCAAAGTATGTGGACACATACTTGCTATATAAGCTTATTGGACATCCCATTCCAAACCATGGTGATGTATATCGGGCTGGCCCCCTTTTGCAGCTATGAAAGACTCCACTCTTCTGGGAAGGCTGGGATGCGGGGCATTCGAATTTCTCCACACCAAACTCATCAAACCATGTCTTTATGGACCTTGCTTTGTGCACAGGGGCACAGTCATGCTGAAACAGGAGAAGGCCTTCCCCAGACTGGAAGGATACAATTGCCTAAAATGTCTTTGTAAACTAAACCATTAATATTACCCTTTATTGAAACTAAGGAGCATAGAAAAAAACCTGCAAAACAGCCCCAGAAACATTATC
Organism: Spea bombifrons; assembly: GCF_027358695.1. Taxonomy (NCBI): domain Eukaryota; kingdom Metazoa; phylum Chordata; class Amphibia; order Anura; family Pelobatidae; genus Spea; species Spea bombifrons. The sequence goes on along the minus strand of NC_071087.1, from coordinate 111,963,945 downwards.
CCTCCTCCACCAAATTTTACAGTAGACACTATGCATTCCATTAGGCAGCATTCTCCTGGCACCCCACCAAAACCATATTCTTTCATCAGACTTCCAGATAGTGATGCGTGATTCATCACTCTAGAAAACACATTTCCACTGCTCCAGAGTCCAGTGTGTTTTATACCATTCCAGCTGACAATCTGCCTGCCGAGCTCCTTAAAAAACTGTGTGCAAGTCTACCTAGAAATGATTTGAAGGCAAACCGTGTTCACACCAAATATCGACTGAATTAAATTTTCTTCTGTTCACTCACTTTGCAATTTGCTAAATTATTTTAAAAACCTATTAACATGTCTATTTTGAAAGTATTTCTTACTTTACAGCATCTGCCTAAAACTGGATAGATAGATAGATAGATAGATAGATAGATAGATAGATAGATAGATAGATAGATAGATAGATAGATAGATAGATATAAAGTAAAAATAAAAACCTATATAAAATATATAGTGATTTAAAATGAGGGACAAATTACTAAATTTTGTGGATTTCTGCAGCTACCCATTTTCTGGGCAACAAATACAAAGCAAAATTGCAAAGCATGCTTGAAAACCAGAAAAAGTGTAAAAATGGTCCATGTAAAACACCCTGGGTTCTTTTCACTAATATGTAGTTTTATAGAAAATCCTAGCCATATAGAGTGTTTTCCAAAACGGGGCAAGGTAATTAATGAGGGAGAGAGAGAAAAAAATAAAATAAATTCTAGTTATACATTATCAGGACAAGCCTGCGTCACAAGTTGAATATATGGTAGCTCCAACTATATGTGCTATTTATTGATATGTATATATCGATGGTGGTGTTAAGGTAAATAGATGTGCCCTTTAACTTATTAAAATGTGCGTTTTTAGGGCTTTGCAATTCCATCCTGCTGTGTATGTTTTACAGAGACGTACACGGATGTCAATACAACAGTCGACTAGGACTATACCACCTTTACATCTGCATGTAAAGGAAGTTTCTAGGAAGAAAATTATATGAAACCAGAGTTTTGTTCAATATTAACCTACATTACTATATGCAGCACTGCATTTTACGCTCAAGTAGAAATTAATATTTTTTAAAGTCTGTCCTTGAAATCCCTATGAGTGCTATAGGCAGTTAGCATTGTGAAACCACAGTTCTGATTCCCATATACAGTAAGAATGTGACCTGTTTTAAAGACCTTTTTGATCCACATCCCACCAGCAGTTTTTAACCTTATTTCTTGTTTTTTTCTGAAGAGTACTGAAGCCCAAATGAATAATAATGTGACCTAAGATGGTGTTCCTGCTAGTGAAGTACACATCCCATTTTACTCATTTGAATATCTCTAGATCAGGGACGCACCCGGGACGGATCCTGCATGTGGCACCCCCCCACACACACACAAAAAATAATGTTGGCAAGAATATTTATTTTACAAATTTGTAAACTGTATGCCTCAAACAGCCTACTTGTGCCAACTCTGCCCCTCAAACAGCCTACCTGTGCCAACTCTGCCCCTTAAGCAAACTGCCTGTTCCACCTCTGCCCCTTAAGCAGCATGCCTGTTCCACCTCTGCTCCTATTAAAAACAGCTGGCCTGTCCCCTTTCTGCCTCCTAAAACTCATTCATTCACCCATTCACTCACTTTCCAGCACCCCCTTACCTCTCTTGCAGATTTTACTGGTCCGGGGGCCAGCCGAGCATCACTGGGGCCGTGCAGACATCTATGCAGCCAGATGGCCGCCTAACACAGGCCCGCAGCTTACTGCTGTGGCGTCCGCGCACTGTATGAGGAAACTCTTTTCCCGCCCCCGGGTTCCTGAACCCCCTTGGCAGGAAAAGAGTTTCCTCTCACAGTGTGAGAGCTCCACAGCAGTAAGGTGCGGGCCAGCGTTAGGCAGCCGTCACGCCACCGAGCACCCCCCCTGATGAGTGGCTCCCAGGGCGAAAAGCCCCACCCCGCCCCCCTTTAGGTACGCTACTGCTCTAGTGTAAACAATTGTTACACTGTTTACCTAAGTCTTTGACCCTTCTCTATGATATACCTTACATGTTCCTTGTTTCTGTCCTTGTTCTAAATTTTTAGAAAAACTGGATAAGCTTCATGAGGCCTCCCATGTGAATACTCAAGCCATACATTCTGCCAGCGACGAGATCACCACTTATCGGCACCAACTTCAGAGCCAGGTTACTCAACTGGAGGTTCTGAAGAGTTCTCAACAATCTCTGGAGAGACAATGCATGGATATGGAAGATCGCCACCAAGCTGAAATGGCATCATACCAGGTAACAGGACCATGTAGTACGCCATAGGATTAAACACTTAGATGCTATTTGAGGGGCATATTCAATAGACTCATATGAAATAAGAAGTAAGCCTAACACCAACTTCGTTCTTCTCTCATTCTTTGGGTTTCTGTACCAGCTGGATAATGATTGCAATAAAACTGTGACAAAACACATACTATTCCCTCCAAGGCAGGATTCAAAAGGGCCATGGCAAGTGGAAGGAAACAAGATTTTGGTAGCCAGATGTCTTTATTTTTCAAGGCATAGGTTTTGCTACTGTATAAGCACCTTATATACCATATAAGCTCCCATTGTTCTAAAATACCCCTGAAAGGATGTGGGAGGAATAAGAGACAAGAATTCCTCTAAAAGTCACACATGTATAATAGAACTTCGACAAAAAAGAAAACAAACTTTTTCTAATTTAGAGCCTCTGTTGGATTGGAAATATGGCCACAATTTGAAATCTCTCTCTCATTCACAGGACACCCTGCAACAGCTGGAAAATGAACTAAGGAATACCAAGTGGGAAATGGCTACCCAGATAAGAGAGTATCAAGACCTGCTAAATGTCAAGATGGCTCTGGACATTGAGATTGCAGCATATAGGTGATAAGTTTACTTTCAATGTCTTTTAGGGTTCAGATCA